>NC_090390.1:16593116-16964616 GCF_036365525.1 Heterodontus francisci | reverse complement strand
TGTGCCAGTTAATATTTTTAATTTAATTTGTTCAGAATTTAATATCCATTTCTCTCTGCAGTCCATTTTTTTTTTTTAAACTTCTCTTATCTCTACCTAATCTTGCTCTTGCCTGCCTTGTACTCGGTGTGTGTCACATCCCTTACCCTCTCTTTTTCCTTGACATTATTTATCCATGGTGAGTCATTAGTGTTTAGTTTTTTTTTTTGTGGAATATATTTTTCCTGCACTCAGCATAGTTTTATGTTTCTTATTGCTGTTCTACATCATTGTTCACCAATATTATTACCCATTTTATTTCTTCATTCTATTCTCTGTCCCTCAATTGGCTTTTCCCCAATCTATTGCCCTGGTCTTCATAATACTTATGTCCTTCTCAATTATTGTCTTAAAGCATTCTTATATTATGATCACTATTGCCTAGATGTTTCTCTACTATTTTTATCTGCTCCCCATTACTAGATCCACTAGCAACTCTTCCCTTGTTTTTTTTTACGTATTGGGTTAGAAAGGAATCTTGTACACATTATAGGAACTCCATTCCCTTATCCCCATTGTACAAGAACACAAGAAGTAGAAGCAGAGTAGGCCATTCAGCCCTTTGAGCCCACTCCACCATTTAAAGAGACCATAGCTGGTCATCTACCTCAACACCATTTTTCTGCACTATTCCCCCTTGACCCTTGATGTTTTAATATGTAGAAATATATCTATCTCAGTCTTGAACAACTGATTGTCCACAGTCCTCTAGAATAGAGAATTCCAAAGATTACCACCCTCTGAAGAAATTCCTCCTCATCTTAGTCCTAAAATGGCATGCCCCTTTTATTCTGAGACTGTGAACCCTGGTTCTGGGCTCCCCAGTCAGGGGAAACCTTCCTGCATCAACCCTGTCGAGCCCTGTAAGAATCATGTATGTTTAAATGAGATCACCTCTCATTCTTAATACCAGACAATAATGGCCCAATCTATTTAATCTTTCTTCATAGGACAATCCCTCCAACCCAGGAATTAGTTTGGTGAACCTTTGTTGCACTTCCTCTATGGCAAGTATATCTTTCCTTGGGTAAGGAGACCAAAACTGCATACAATACTCCAGATGCAGTCTTACCAAGGCAGTCTATAATTGCAGTAAGACATCTTTGTTCCTGTACTCCAATCCTCTGTAATGAAGGCCTTAGTTGCTTGCTGGCTTTCAGTGACTCCGTTACTACCTCTTCTGGCTAATTTAATACCAGGGTAGTTGAAAACCATGATTTTTCTATTAATTTTATAATTTGCATATTTCTTACACCTCCCTTCCACTATTAGATGGCCTGTCGACTACCCCGATTATGTTTTTTAAAATCTCTATCTTTATCCATGTAGATTTTACTTTTTCTTTTGCTGATGACTGCAGCACTTTGTTGCCATTATGTTTTCCCTAATAAGTATGGCTACTCCATCTCCCCTTTTCTGTCACTTTTAAATGCGTTGTACCTTGCAATGTTTAATTCCTACTCCTGATTTTTCTCTAGTCATGTCTCAATTTCTGATATCTCGGTTCCTTGTAATGTATTACTTCCAGTTCCCCAATTTATTATGTACACTGTATTGCTGTACAGTTTAACTTATTTTAATAGTTCCTCTTCATTTTTAACCATCTCTTTTTACACCTGTTTCATAATTCTTTTTATCACCAGCCATCTAAGTTCTTGCTAAGTTTTTTTTTATATACGATACTCCAATCTTTTTAAATTTGGCTGATTTTTCATTTTCCTGTACATCCCTCCCCAGTCTTACTAGTTTAAAACTAAGTGTGTGCCTCTCCATTCTTAGTGCAGTCGAACCAAGTGACAGAATTACTTTTGAAGGAAATCTATGTGGAAATCCTATTTGTGCATAAATGGACTTTTGACTGAAGTTGCAGCTTTGGAGCAGAAGCCTGAGGAAATTTACCCCACTGTCTGTCTGAGGGTTTGCCCACTTTTTAAGGGATTACCTGGCTTCCTAAAGCCCCAAAATAGCTGGCAGGAAGTAGACCACCCACCCCTATTATGTAAGGACAAATAATAGGGGCCCTTTGTCATTTGTAGCTGGCCTTATCCCTTTCCATATGCAAATAAAGAGATTAATATCTACTTCAGGTCTCCATTGCAATATTGGTTGCTAATCGGCCACCAATCTCCGCCGTCCCTGCTCACTGAAAGCTGATTCTTCTGCATCCTATAATCTCCTGAGATCCATGATTCCCTCCCCATCAGGCCCTGTAATCCCACCTGAAACCTGCAATCCCACCCCTGTCCTGTTGCCTCCCATGCTACCACTAGCTACCAGTCATTTGCCTGTGGATCTATGCAGTTCATGTCACATTGAGTTTTGATGTGTAGAAATTCTACTCATTGCTTGGGGAATTAAATATCTACGTTAATGGCAGAGCAATGAATATTCGTGGATGTAAAGATCAGTGCTCATTGCATTCACATGTTCAAAACATGATTATGCAGCTTTGTTTATCAATGAATCAACAAGTTATTGCTTGTACACATTTATTAAAATTTGTTTTAAATATCAATGCTACTCAGTACACAATAGAATACACATCAAATCTATATCACAAGCATAACAAAGGGCATTAGATTTTCTGCAAATATCCAAGTGCTTTATAGTCAACAGTACTCACAAATGCACAGTTCATTAGGATTGTAACAAGGGCAGCTAATTAAGACAGTGCATTTAAACACGTCAGCTATGGGCTACTGGAAAAAGACAGGACTGTGGGGAAGCGTGTCAACCTAAAGTACCTCACACTTTTGGATTAATATAAATTTTCTCACAGCTGAGCTTCCCTGGTTCTGGTTGGCAGTTGGTCACTCCAGTACTGCTTCACCTGTACTTCAAAAACAACAACATAAAGCACTGGGAATGTTCTTTAGGTATGGCAGTGACTGTAGAGAAAAGAAAAATGTCATTGATCTGGTTATGTGCCTTTCAGACCTGTTCAGGATCTATACCTGAACGTTAACCTGTCTTTTTTCTTCTTTCAGAAGCTGATTGATTTTTTTTCTGTGTTTTTGCAGTATTTTCTATTTTTTGTTTTGTTTCAGCAGTCGTGGTTATTTTTTACTTTTGTTTCTGCTGCCTAGAGTATGAATTATATTGTACCATAGGAATCCACTGTCATAGCAATGAGAAACCAGGACCCTGTGAATTCACAGCTACCACAATTCGTAGTAATAGGAAATCGGGACCATAGGGATACTGGGCCATCTGATTCCAGGATTAGGGAATTCACAGCCAGTAAATTCCAGGGCCACCAACAACATTCCCTCCAAGCTGCGTGGGTGTGCAGCTGCACAAAAGCATTGGTCGCTTTAAGATGCACAGCAATCGTAAAGGGATCATACAGTGCAAGAAACAGGCCATCGAGCGAAGGGAAAGTAGAGGGAACATTGACCACCAAAATTCAGGACAATTAGGAATCCAGGTCTACCAGAATTAGGGAGTCTGGGACAGTGGGAACCTAAGGCCATGCGAATCCAGCACAACCAGGATCTAGGATTATGAGAATTCAGGACCACCTGAATCCAAGAACATGGGAATCCAGGACGATGAGCATCCAGGAGCATGAAGATTGAAGACTAAAAGAAGGAACTTGCATTTTATATAGTATCTTCCATGATCTCCAGGTTTCCCAAAGCACTTTACATTTCATTTTATTGACTGTAAATGTAAACAGGACCATGGAGCAGTTTCAGCCTGCCTCAACATAACAGGCTGCCATATGAGTCAACTGAGTGGGTCTTTTTCACAATATGTATTGAAAGCGGGAAAGAGTACATTCAGGCAAGGGAGTTCCCCATACTATTGTTTTCCTTATGCCCCTATTGCAATAGAAAATGAAATGCCCACATTCCTCAGTCTAAGTGATTTCAGCTTAGTGAACAGACCTAATCACACAATAGAATTAGTGAATTACATGAGCCTACAGCATTATAAGCAATCTCAAGTAATGTATGTACAAAAATGCTACTCTTTATGTCATTCTGTCGATAGCTGTCACAACTTCAATACAAAGATTTCACATACAGTATACCAGCATGTAACTGTACACCTGTTTTAAATAATTAGATTTCATGCAGCTGGTTTTATTCTCTCTATTTTAAACGCAAGTATTTTGCCATCAGTAAGTATCACAATCAACAAAAACATTACCAAGAGGACTTTTAAGAAATAACCATTGATACATGATTTCAAAGGCAACATTCAAAGATTTTTATGAGTTAGAAACAGAAAACATGTATTACTTGTATTTATACAGCACCTTTCACATTCTCAGGCAGTCCCAAAGTGCTTCACAACCAATAATTGTCTCTAGTATCGGTAGGGGAATGTGGGGGATGTGGTAGGAATGTAGGATTAGTATAAATGGGTGGTTGATGGTTGGCACAGACTTGGTGGGCTGAAGGGCCTGTTTCAGTGCTGTATCTCTAAATAAAATAAAGTACTCCCCATGCAAAGTCTTGCATGACAGAAATGTATTCAGAATTTGGATAGAGAGATTAGCACTTACAATTTATGTCTTGCAGGATTTTCCATCTATACTGGGCCCCATAGTTTATACTCTAGTTGTGTAAAACTCCGTACTCAAAGCTCTGACTCAAAATTTACTTCATTGTGTTCAGGAGCTGGAAATAAAGTGCAGATTTGACTTACTGTTTAAAAACTGTGGGTGCATTATTACTTTTCCTGCCAGGTGGTAGCTTATCCATTGTTCATTTTGCATGCCACACGATATTCAGCTTCAAGGGAAGCAAGAGTTGGGCAGCGGGTAAATCAGGCAGCGGATCTGTTAACGTTCGTCCTTCACACAGTGGTAAAAGTATGGCTGAGCAGGTGTGATTTTTTTTAAAACACTTATACTTAAACTCTTAATCCTGCTTTCATTAATATTTCCTTAACTAACTGCCTGGGCGTTGTGGGGGGGATGAATTACAAAATTAATTTGGTGTCAAAATATGAGTTGGGTCACTATAAAGACTTGGTTGGCAGCGAAAGGATCATACACATTCATAGGCAGATTACAATTTGGATTATAAGGTATAAATATATGGCAAAACTCTCAACAACACAACCTATAAGAAATAAAAGCTGAAGATCCCACTCTGTTGGAGTCTCGATCTGTCACTGAGCTACGTTTTTGACCCTGTCGCAGTATCCCAGGGTAGGGAGGGGGTCACCTTATTTAAATAAATTCAGGCTGCCACTGTGAAGCCTGTTGAGATCCAGGAGTGATTTGCATGCAGTGACGAGCTATGTGTGCCATACTGGTACTTCCAAGGCAGTTGGGGAAAGTCGGAAATCGGCTGGCCAACATTCAGTGTGGGGTGGGAAGTAAGCTAGGGAGAAGGGGTGCCATGCCCAGGCTGATAGTTGACTGAAGTATGTTTGTGGGGCCAGGAACAGCATTCCTTTTAAAGACCACTGTATGGCTGCTCGACACCAGTATAAATGAGCGAAGCATGGAGAGCACAAAATTGTAATTGTAACATCTGTATGACCAAAAACCCCAATTTTCATGTTACAAGTCGTTATGTGACTGAAACGGACAAGTGATCTCGCTGCCCTTCTCAAGACCCTAGCCAGAATGGCACCAGCTGGATCACTAAGTAATTGACCCAATATCATTTCCAGACTCTTAGCACACCGCACATGTACATACAATATCACTCTCCATTATTGCACCTTCCCAAACTATATACCTATGTAACACTAACTCACACTGTAGGGCTAATTTCAACTGTAATTTTCAATTTCATCTGTCTATAAATGTATATGATGGGTAACTAACTTAGCAATTTACTGCCATATTTGGCTGGACCACATAAAACAGTATTGGATGCTACTCTCATTTGTCAAAATTGCTCACGATTCCAGTATCATAGTGGACTACAAAAATGACCCCCGGCTTCTTTTCCCTGCTGCAGACTATTTTCTTAAATCCCTGTCCCCTGTCTTCTCCACCCTCACCTCTAACGAGAGGTGTGAGGAGCTCATGTGCTTTTTGGCACTAATGTTGAGACCATCCCAATCAGCTGCCTCTGCCACTTCCCTCCTTTCTGCTAGACCACCAGGCAAAACTTCATCTAAGGTTCCCCTAGCTCTGAACTCATTCTCTAGTTTCTCTACTATCTCAGCTCATGCCTTCGCCAAGCTTATCTTGACCATGATATCTACCTCCTACTCCCTCGGCCTTATTCCCAATAAACTGATAACCATCCAATTTCCCTTCCTGTCTCCCATGTTAGCCAATATTGTTAATGGTTCTCTCTCTTCAGGTGCTGCCGCTTGCTCTTTCTATATGCCCTACAGGACATCACTTCAGGAGTTTCTCAAGGCAGTGTCCTAGGCCCAATCATCTACAGCTATTTCCTCAATGGCTTTCCCTCCATCATAAGGTCAGAAGGTAATTACAGGCCGGTGAGTCTAACATCAGTGGTAGGGAAACTATTGGAAAAAATTCTGAGGGACAGGATTAATCTCCACTTGGAGAGGCAGAGATTAATCAGGGATAGTCAGCATGGCTTTGTCAGGAGGAGATTGTGTCTGACTAACTTGATTGAATTTTTCGAGGAGGTGACTAGATGTGTAGATGAGGGTAAAGCAGAGTATGTAGTCTACATGGATTTCAGTAAGGCTTTTGATAAGGTCCCACATGGGAGATTGGTTAACAAGGTAAGAGCCCATGGGATCCAGGGCAATTTGGCAAATTGAATCCAAAATTGGCATAGTGGCAGGAGGCAGAGAGTGATGGTCGAAGGTTGTTTTTGCGAGTGGAAGCCTGTGACCCTTGGTGTACCACAAGGATCGGTGCTGGGACCCTTGCTGTTTGTAGTGTACATTAATGATTTAGACGTCAATATCGGAGGTATGATAAGTACATTCGCAGAAAACACGAAAATTGGTGGTGTAAATAGTGAGGAGGGAAGTCTTAGATTACAGGACAATATAGATGCGATGGTAAGATAGGCGGAGCAGTGGCAAATGGAATTTAATCCTGAGAAGTGTGAGGTGATGCATTTTGGGAGGACTAATAAGGCAATGGATGGTAGGACCTTAGGAAGTACAGAGGGACCTGGGTGTACTTGTCCATAGATCACTGAAGGCAGCAGCACAGGTAGATAAGGTGGTTAGGAAGGCACATGGGATACTTACCTTTATTAGCCGAGGCATAGAATATAAGAGCAGGGAGGTTATGATGGAGCTATATAAAACGCTAGTTAGGCCACAGCTGGAGTACTGTCTACAGTTCTGGTCACCACACTATAGGAAGGATGTGATTGAATTGAGAGGGCGCAGAGTAGATTCACCAGGATGTTGCCTGGGCTGAAGCATTTCAGCTATGAAGAGAGACTGGATAGGCTAGGGTTGTTTTCCTTAGAGCAGAGAAGGCTGAAGGGGGACCTGATTGAGGTATACAAAATTATGAGGGGCATTGATAGGTTAGATAGGAAGAAACATTTTCCCTTATCGGAGGGGTCAATAACCAGGGGGCATTGATTTAAGATACGGAGCAGAAGGTTTAGAGGGGATTTGAGGAAAAAAAATTTCACTCAGAGGGTGGTTGGAATCTGGAATGCACTGCCTGAAGGGGTGCTAGAGGCAGGAACTCTCACAACATTTAAGAAGTACTTAGATGAGCACTTGAAATGCCATAGCATACAAGGCTATGGGCCAGTACTGAAAAATGGGATTAGAATAGTTAGGTGCTTGATGGCTGGCACAGACACGATGGGCCGAAGGGCCTGTTTCTGTGCTGTATAACTCTTTGACTCTATGAGAAGTGGGGTGTTCCCTGGTGATTGCACACTGTTCAGTACTATTTGCAACTCTTGAGATACTGAAGCAGTCTGTGCCAGCATGTAAGATATGGACAACATACAGGCTTGGGTTGATGAGTAGCAAGTAACAGTCATACGACACAAGTGCCCGGCAATGACCATCCTCAACAAGAGAGAATCTAACCATCTACCCTTGACATTCAACGACATTACCATCGCTGAATCTCCCACTATCAACCCCCACGCCCCACACCCCAGATTGTTACCATTGATTAGAAATTTAACTGGACCAGCCAAATAAACACAGTGGCTACAACAACAGGTCAGATAATGGGAATTCTGTGGCATGTAACTCATCTCCTGACTTCCCAAAGCCTGTCCACCATCTACAAGGCACAAGTCAGGATTGTGATGGAATACTGTCCACTTGCCTGGATGAGTACAGCTCCAACACTCAAGAAGCTCGACACCATCCAGGAAAAAGCAGCCTGCTTGATTGACACCCCATCCACCATCTTAAACATTCACTCCCTCCACCATCTGTGCACAGTGGCAGCAGTGTGTACCATCTACAAGATGTACAGCAGCAACTCACCAAGGCTTCTTTGACAACACCTTCCAAACCTGTGACCTCTACCACCTAGAAGAACAAGGGCAGCAGATGCATGGGAACCACCATGTGAAAGTTCCTCTCCAAGCCACACACCATCCTGACTTGGAACTATATCACCATTCCTTCACCGTCACTGGGTCAAAATCCTGGAACTCCCTAACGAACAGTATTCTGGGTGTACCTACACCACACGGTTCAAGAAGGTGGCTCACCACCACCTTCCTAAGAGCAATTTATCAAGGGCAATAAAAGCTTTGCTGTAGTTGCCCACATCTCATGAACAAATAAAAAACCTTCTGAGATATCTGCGCTCCTCTAATTTTGACCTCTTGAGCATCACCGATTTTAATCACTCCATCATTGGCACCATGCCTTCAGCTGGCAAGCTCCTAAGCTCTGGAATTCCATCCCTAAATCTCTCTATCTCTCCATCTCTGTCTCCTCCTTTAAGCCACTCCTTAAAACCTACCTCTTTGATCAAACGTTTGATCATCTGTCCTAATTGCACCTTTTGTGGTTCGGTGTCAAACTTTGCTCCTGTGAAGCACCTTTGGTTATATTATTACATTAAAGATGCTATACAGATACAAGTTATTGTGGTTGTTGTACTTGTAAATTCCTGGCTGTTCCCCTTGAGAGAGAGAGAGCCGAGGTCACTGTGATCAGAAAAACTAGCAGGAAATGACTCGCTTTCTAACCCTTTCTTTAGATAAATGTGTTACTTGCTCATTGATAAGTTCCCTATTTATTCAGTTGTGATTTGTTGGTATTTTATGAGCAGGATATTTAAGGCAGCTTTAAAAATTCTATTTTCACTTTTATTTAGTAAAATCAATCAATCGATAGTATCTTTGTCTGAATGTGCTATGTTCTTCTTTGGCTTCCTTATCTCGAGAGACAATGGATAAGCGCCTGGAGGTGGTCAGTGGTTTGTGAAGCAGCGCCTGGAGTGGCTATAAAGGCCAATTCTAGAGTGACAGGCTCTTCCACAGGTGCTGCAGAGAAATTTGTTTGTCAGGGCTATTGCACAGTTGGCTCTCCCCTTGCGCCTCTGTCTTTTTTCCTGCCAACTACTAAGTCTCTTCGACTCGCCATACTTTAGCCCTGTCTTTATGGCTGCCCGCCAGCTCTGGCGGACGCTGGCAACTGACTCCCACGACTTGTGATCAATGTCACATGTCGCGTTTGCAGACGTCGTTAAAGCGGAGACATGGATGGCCGGTGGGTCTGATACCAGTGGCGAGCTTGCTGTACAATGTGTCTTTGGGGATTCTGCCATCTTCCATGCGGCTCACATGGCCAAGCCATCTCAAGCGCCGCTGACTCAGTAGTGTGTATAAACTGGGGATGTTGGCCGCCTCAAGGACTTCTGAGTTGGAGATACGGTCCTGCCACCTGATGCCAAGTATTCTCCGGAGGCAGCGAAGATGGAATGAATTGAGACGTCGCTCTTGGCTGACATACGTTGTCCAGGCCTCGCTGCCATAGAGCAAGGTACTGAGGACACAGGCCTGATACACTCGGACTTCTGTGTACAACACAAGATTTAGGTTCCATCTTGTGACATGCCGAAAACAGCTGACTTTACAATGATGGAGTGTCTTGTAACTCAATTGGATCAAACACATATCAAGTAAGTAATGTAAGAGAAGTAGGCAACAGAAACCTGCTTTTGGTTTGTCACTGAGGATGCATTTCCAATATGTTTAACATCAGTGGCTGGGCACAAACGTTAAACTTGTGGAATGGACATGTGAGTTAAGGTTTGGACTGAATTGGAAGAAAGCTGAGTGTTCTTCCCCTTTACTTTGCTATCAAGTTGGACACTGACTCCAGATTTAAATTGCACTTGCACTAGGGAGTAAACTTTACAATTTAGCACTGTGAGTGCAGAACTTCACAGAGCAGCCGCACATTTTGGGAATTCAAGGGTGGAGCTCAGTTCACCCTTTTCATGATCTATATTATTTCCTGTCCATTAAACTCAATTATCTCCCTGCCCAAATTTCCAATTTTTCTCTGGTGCTGAGGGCACTAAATTGTAACAGTTAGCCCCTATAGGCAGGGTCAGGGCTTAGCGAGAATGCTTTGCATGGACACTATAGTCATAGTGTAATTACATTCTAAGATAATTTTATCATCAAGTGATACCTGCCTGAGAACTCAAACAGGCCCTTCGGCCCATTGTGTCTGTGCTGGCCATCAAGCACCTAACTATTCTAATCCCATTTTCCAGCACTTGGCCTTGTATGGCATTTCAAGTGCTCATCTAAATACTTCTTAAATGTTGTGAGGGTTCCTGCCTCTACCACCTCTTCAGGCAGTGCGTTCCAGATTCCAACCACCCTCTGGGTGAAATAAATTTTCCTCAAACTCCTTCTAAACCTCCTGCCCCTCACCTTAAATCTATGCCCCTGGTTATTGACCCCTCTGCTAAGGGAAAAAAGCTTCTTCCTATCTAACCTATCAATGCCCCTCATAATTTTGTATACAAGGTAGATGACGTAAAGGCCCAAATAGAGGTTAATGGGTATGATCTAATGCCATAACGGAAACATGGCTACAGGGTGACCAAGACTGGGAACTGAATATTTAAGGATGTTCGACATTTCGGAAGGACAGGCAAAAAGGAAAAGGAGGTGGTGTTGCACTGATAATAAGGGATGGGATCAGTACATTAGTATGGGAGGATCTCAGATCAGAAGAACAAAATATGGAATCTGGGTGGAGCTAAGAATCCACAAGGGGCAGCAAACATTGGTAGGAGTTGTTTATAGGCCACCAAACAGTAGTGGTAGTGTGGGGCATGGCATTAATCAGGAGATTAGAGAAGCATGTAGCATGGCTAATACAGTAATCATGTATGACGTCAATCTGCATATGGACTGGGTAAACCTAATGAGCAGTAATGCTGTGGACAATGAGTTTCTGGAGTGTGTTAGGGATGGTTTTCTAGAGCAGTATGTTGAGGAACCGACTAGACAACAGGCTATTTTAGATCTAGTATTATGTAATGAGAAAGGGCTAATTAATAATCTTTTTGTAAGAGAACCTTTAGGGTTGAATGACCATATAAAATAGAATTTTACATTATGTTTGAAAGTGAGGTAGTTCAATCTGAAGCCAAGGTGTTAAATTTGAACAAAGGAAATTATGAAGGTATGAGGGGCAAATTGGCTGAGGTGGATTGGGAAAATACTTTAAAAGGTATGACAGTACATAGGCAATGGATAGTCTTTAAATAAATATGACATAATTTACAGCAACTATACATTCTTTCAAGGCACAAAAACCCCAAAAGTAAAGGCAGTCAACAGTGGATAACAAAGGAAGTTAAGGATTGTATAAGGTTAAAAGAAAAGGCCTATAAAGTTGCCAGAAATAGTAGTAAACCTGAGGATTGGGAGGATTTTAGAATACAGCAAAGGAGGACGAATAAACTGATAAAGGGAGAATAAAATATGAATGTAAGCTAGGAAATATAAAAATGGACTATAAAAGCTATAAAAGGTATGTAAAAAGGAAACGTTTGGCTGAGACAAATGTGGGTCCATTACAGGCAGAGTCAGGAGAGTTTATAATGGGGAATAGAGAAATGGCAGAGAAGCTAAATGATTACTTAGTGTCTGTCTTCACTGAGGAATATACAAGAAATCTCTCAGAATTAGAGATCCAAGGGGTGAGGGGGAATGAGGAATTGAAGGAAATTAGTATTAGTAAGAAGGCTGTATTGGAGAAATTAATGGGGCTGAAGGTTGATAAGTCCCCAGGCCCTGATATTCTACATCCCAGAGTGTTGAAAGAGGCAGCTCTGGAGATAGTGGATGCACTGGTGATCGTCTTCTAAAATTCTATAGATTGTGGAGCGGTTCCTGCAGATTGGAAGGTAGCAAATATCACCCCACTATTTAAGAAGGGAGGGAGAGAGAAAACAGGGAATTAGAGACCTGTTAGCCTTACATCAGTCATTGGGAAAATGCTAGAATCTATTCTAAAGGATGTGATAAATGGACACTTGGATAATAATGATCTGATTGGGCATAGTCAACATGGATTTATGAATGGGAAATCATGTTTGATGAACCTGTTGGAGTTTTTTGAGGATGTTACAGAATTGATAAAGGGGAGTCGGTGCACGTGGTATACTTGGATTTTCAAAAGGCCTTTGATAAAGTCCCCCACAGAAGGTTGGTTAGCAAAATTAAAGCACATAGGATAGGAGGTAATATACTGACATGGATTAAGGATTGGTTAACAGGCAGAAAACAAAGAGTAGGAATAAACGGGACATTCTCGTGTTGGCAAGCTGTGACTTGTGGGGTACCACAGGGATCAGTACTTGGGTCCCAGCTGTTCACAATATCTATCAATGATTTGGATGTGGGGACCAAAGGTAGTATTTCCAAATTCGCAGATGACACACAACTAGGTGGGAATGTGTGTTGTGAGGAAGATGCAAAGTGGCTCCAAGGGGATTTGGAAAGACTTAATGAGGGGGCAAGAACGAGGCAGATGGAATATAATGTGGAAAAATGTGAGGTTATCCACTTTGGTAAGAAGAATAGATGTGCAGAGTATTTCTTAAATGATAAGAGATTAGAAAGTGTAGATGTACAAAGGGACCTGGGTGTCCTTGTCAATAAGTCACTGAAAGCTAACATGCAGGTGCAGCAAGCAATTAGGAAGGCTAATGGTATGTTAGTCTTTATCGCAAGAAGATTTAAGTACAGGACTAGTGAAGTCTTGCTTCAATTGTGTAGAACCTTGGTTAGACCGCACCTGGAGTACTGTGTGCAGTTTTGGTCCCCTTACCTCAGGAAGGATATTATTGCCATAGAGGGAGTGCAACGAAAGTTCACCAGATTTGTTCCCAGGATGGCGGGACTGTCCTATGAAGAGAGAGTGGGGAAACTGAGCCTGTATTCTCTAGTGTTTCGAAGAATGAGAGGTGATCTCATTGAAACCTACAAAATACTTAAAGGGATAGACAGGGTAGATGCAGGTAAGATGTTTCCACTAGTTGGGGAGTCCAGAACCAGGGACACAATTTCAAAATAAGTGGGAAGCCACCTAGGACAGAGATGAGGAGAAATGTCTTTACTCAGAGGGTTGTGAATCTTGGGAATTCTCTACCCCAGAGGGCTGAGAAAGCTCAGTCATTAGTATGTTTAAAGCAGAGATTGACAGATTTCTAAGTAGAAATGACGTAAGGGGATATGAGGATAGTGTGGGAAAAGGCATTGAAGTGGAAGATCAGCCATGATCATATTGAATGTCGGGGCAGGCCCGATGGGCTGAATGGCCTGCTCCTATGTTCCTAAGTTTATGAAAGTTTAATAAATGTAATTGCGTGCAATCTGTGGCAACATTGTAGCTTGGAAGTATTACATTACTTGTGACATTTTGTGCTGCTTTGTACTTGTTCACTTGTAATATGAAATATTCTGACATACTGCTCCACCTATGGTGCCTTGCATGCAGCTTATTGGAAGGTTGTGGGTGCAGTGTCTGGCTTTTCATCGACTGAAATCAATGCACAGAAAATTGTGTGTAAGTCACACGTGGTTTTCCAATAAACCATCCGGTACTAGTCTGACCCTGCCAGCATTGCACTTAGTTTCAGGGATGAGAAGTGGTCCATATCAATTTAGGCTTGTCCAAGGAAAAGAAGAGGATAATGATAAAAGAAAAATACTGCAGATGCTGGAAATCTGAAATAAAAACAAAAAGTGCTGGAAATACTCAGCAGGTCTGGCAGCATCTGTGGAGAGAGAAGCAGAGTTAACGTTTCAGGTCAGTGACCTTTCATCAGAACTCTGAGGAGAACGATACCTAGTTGATCTCCTGCTGTGTGCCTTCCCCGATATGCTGTGTTTGCACTTTGCCCATCTAAATATTATTCTAATAAAATGAAAATATGCTAATATTTTACTGAGCACAGAAATAATTTACGCTTGCCTTTGTTTATCTAGATTGTTACACATGTACAAACAAAAGGCTATGGGGAATCAAACAATCAAAGACCAACTCTGGTATTTAGAGGCATCTATAATCTGCACGATAAATTGTTACAAGAATCCAACTGAATCTTTAGGGAAGTTTCTATCTCTAAAAGTGTGTGTTAGAATGGGGCCTTTTGCTTATTCATTCAGATGACGAGTTCACAGAGCCTGGCCTGGGCAAATTCAGCTGGTATCCGGGGGAAGTTTTCTCTGTGCTGAGCCACAGTCCCAGCCTTACTGCTTTTCCTTTCCTGAACATTACAGGTGATCCATCAGACCATGGTTATCCCCCTGAAAAAGCAAGTCAAAGCAAAGTGTTATTCTTAATGAGCAAATATTATAAGGTCAGCCAAATCCGGGATAAATATTTGAAAGTAAATGACTCCGAAATCAGAGCTATAAAGATGTACACATATTCCAATAAATAACTACTGTTCAGACAATGGCTGTGGCCTCACAAGAAATGTGATGCCATGTTCTCTCAGGAATCTTTTCCATCCCCTGACCCCACCATATTCTTCTTTGCTCTCCTGAAGATGCTGACATTTACTGGGTATGACTCACCCTGCTTGTCCAGGCTTCGTGTATGACTGTGAGTACCATGGAGAACATTGTGGCCGAGCTGAATTCTGTTGTTACCTTATATCCACATTTAAGCAGAGATCATTGCATAGCAATTAAGATCAGGAACCCTTGCTGACTTTTTTTCTCCCTGACCAAATGGTAAACTTGAGCTCTTCGGGTCTTTATGATCTGACATTACAGCAGGCCTTTACCCACACGGCTATCAGACAGATCCAGTGGAACTACGTTTGCAGTTGTGGGTCATTCCATGTCAAATATTGCACTGCTGCTATTACGATTAAAATACTGACAGAATCAAAGATATCATCCCTGTACATTCCCAGTGTGAATAACCAAGGGACAAGACTCCCACCATTAGGAGGCATTCATAGAATTGGCCCCTTAAACGACTAAAGTATAATAAACCACACTGCCAACTCTAACTTTACTTGCTGGTATATAAGGACAACTAATTATATAGAATATACAGCACAGAAACAGGCCATTCAGCCCAGCTAGTCTGTGCTGGTGTTTATTTCTCACAAGATTTTTTTTTCCCATTCCATCTGCCTCACTTCAGCCTTTCAGCATATCTTTCTATTCCCCTTTCTCTCATGTACGCGTCTAGTTTCCTTTTGAAAGCATCTAAGTTATTTGCCTCAAACATTTGCTGTATTAACGAGTTTCACATTCTAACTATTCTCTGATTTATTAGTAACTATCCTGTATTTATGGCCCTACTTTTGGATTTTCCCACAAGTGGAAGCATTCTCTCCACATCTACTCTTTATCTTTCAGTGATGGGTCTGACCAGCTGTAGCGCTGCTGGAAGCAAAGCAACAGATGGGAGGCAAGTGGAATTTTTGAGTCAGCTACTTTATTACAAGGGTACATTACTCCCGTATTCTGCAGATAGCGCCGTGGGTATCTCTTGAGTTCCTGCTGATTCCAGCCATTGGCTATTTGCACACTCGGGGCTGGGATTTTATGGACCCCCCCCCCCCCCCCCGAGGAGGGATCAGAGGTGGGGGGGGGGGGGGGCACGGAGAATCACGGCAGGGAAGGTGGCGGGGTGGAAGGTCTGTCACCTCCCCATCGCCCAGTGATCTTCCCGGGGGCAGGATAGGCAGATGATGGCCTTCCTGCCCAGAGGCAAATTGAGGCGCTTAAGTGGCCTATTCAAGGATGGGGGAGAAAAAATGCACAGGCCTGCCTGCAGCTCAAAATCCAGCTTCCAGTGGCCACAAGCTGGCCTACTTTTGCATGCTGTGGGCTGAAACTGTTTTTCCTTTAGCGGTAACAATGTCTTTGAGCTGCTCAAATAACACAATACAGTTATAACCTTTCACTAAACCATGTTGTGAAATCTCAGTGCTGTCTTTTAAGACTATTCTCCCAGTACTTTGGAGCCCTGTTTATAGTTGTTGTTCTGTAAATGCTTACATAGTAACAAATATTTTTGGTCAAAACTAAATCCACAAAAGAAACATTCAAGAATCAGATTGGCTTTTCATAATAGTACCTAGATAAGTTAAGTGAAAGAGAATTTCATCGATAAACTTTGCACAAATTTGCAAACCTTAAGCATTGCTAGTTTGAGTTTAAGGTCAAATCAATAATTTAAAGTGACCGCAGATTGCGGTTCTGTTTCTAAGTTTATACAAGAAGGAAGGTAAAGGTCAGTTTTACCTCTTGTAAACTGTCAAACAGCTTTCCCATCCTGTCTTTGTTATTTCCCATCATCTCAAGTTTAACAGTGATTGCATCAGTTTTGGACACAATGTTGCTAATTGAATGTTCCAGCTGAACAACACGGCGCCCCAACCTGGAATAAGATTACATTGTAATAGCACCAGTCCATTGAACGTTAACAAGAACTTTATTAAGAAAATACTTCACCAACATTATGTAACAATTTTAGTGAAACTATGGGGGGAATTTTATGCTCTCTCCCACAGTGGGTTTGGAGGCGGGGAGAGTGTAAGATTGGGTGGGATGGCAGGGGGACGGGTTCCTGCCACCATCCTGCCTCCAACAAAATTTAGTCTGGGGTGGGAAAGCCTATGAACGGCCTTCCCACTTACTGCTAATTGAGGCCCTGAACTGGGTAATTAACCCACAATTAAGGGCCTCTTCCTGCTGCAGCTGCAATTCGCCGTGGCGCGCATGGCCCTGTCATCACACGGGAAGCACGGCATGAAAAACCGTGTGGGCTGCTTCCCAGCTCTGGGTGGGGCAAGGGGTTCCCTCATTAAAAGGCACTTAGTGCCTGAACGAGGGACCCAGCATCGGGAAGGGGGGGGGGGGGGGGGGTCACTGTGAGCCATCCCCCTGCCATTGCTGCCGAGCCCCTCCCCCCCACGACCCCCACATTGCGAGCCCCCTCCTGCCCTGACCTACCTAAGGCCCGGGTTCAGCAACGCTACTCGGCCTCCAGTATGTGCTCCTCCAGCAGCAGCCACCACCTCTGATTGGCCAGCAGCCCTCCAAGGGTGGGACTTCTGGCAACAGGGTCCTTGATTCTGTGATAGGCCTGCCACTGTCCCCTTAAATGCCTGATTCGCTCTCGATTCGGCGTGCCATCCAAAGAACTGGTGATGCGGGGATCTCAGCATCGCTTTTTCCGCACGTCGAGACCCCCGCTACCAGGATAAAATTCCCCCCATGTTTGTTAGGTCCCTCTGCCTTTTGTTTTTAAATTTTTAATTTGGTTGATGTGGCCTCTATGGACTTCTGAAAAGCATTTGATAAAGTGCCACATAATAAGCTTGTCAGCAAAGTTGAAGCCCATGGAATAAAAGGGACAGTGGCAGCATGGACATAAAGTTGGCTGAGTGACAGGAAACGGAGAGTAGTGGTGAACAGTTGTTCTTCAGACTGGAAGAAGATATACAGTGGGGTACCTCAGAGCTCGATACGAGGACCACTGCTTCCTTCATATTTATTAATGACTTAGACTTGGTGTACAGGGCACAATTTCAAAATTTACAGATGACTCAAAACTTGTAAATATAGTAAACTGTGAGGAGGATAGTGATCGACTTCAAGAGGACATAGAGAGGCTGGTGGAATGGGCAGACAGACACGTGGCAGATGAAATTTAAGACGGAGAAGTGCAAAGTGATATATTTTGATAGGAAGAATGAGGAAAGACAATATAAACTAGTGGTACAGTTCTGAAGTGGGGTACAGGAAGAGAGATTCGGTTATATGTGCACAAATAGTTGAAGATGGTGGGGTAGGTTGAGAAAGTGGTTACAAAGGCAAATGGGATCCTGGGCTTTATAATAGAGATATAGGGCTGAATTGTAAGAGTGCTTTTGAGACCAGAATGAAGGCAAGGGGTCATAAAATAGGGACGGAAGAAACGGACAGGAAGTCCGATGTTGTGACGTCTCTTCTGGATTTTACTGTCGGCGGCCGACACGGATGGCAAGCTTTGCATATTCACGAGGCGGGAATGCAATTAAGGTGCTTAACATCCCAATGCACTGCAATTTTATTCTCTGTTTTGAATTTTTCTGATAGCACATGAGAACCACGGGGCTTCAGGGCCTTGCCTGAAGCAAGGAGGCAATGAGGAGGTGGGAGCTCAGTGTCGGTTTTGCTGAGAAGCCATTGGGTGAGGCAGTGTCACTTGGCAGGAAGGGTAGAGGAGGGGGTCATCAGGAAACACTGTTAGGAGTGGGGACCAAGGTGCCTGCACTGTAGGAGAATAAATACCAGGATGCCATTGGAGCAGTGCCACCTCATCAGAGGTCACAAGTGAGGGGAGAGGGAGGGTCTGATTGGCGGGAAGGCCTTGTGCTTAGGGAGAGGGGACCTCTCTCAGGTCTCATTCATCCTAGTTTCGAGGCCCGAATTGAGGAGGAGGAGCAGCAGAGAGAAAGGGAGGATCATGAAAGGCAGGGGCACCACCGCCATCTGGAGGCACACCACAGGGCCAGCCTCAGGCACGGGAGTTGTAGAAGGATGCAATACAACACGCCAGCTGGCTCCTTTGAGCAGAAGAAGCTATCCTGAGAGGGTCTACTGGCTGAGGCTCAATTACCGACAGATGTCCGAACGGCAGTGTCTCCAAAGACTGCAGCTCTACAGGGAGGCTGTCAATCATTTATGTGCCATGATGCAGGATGAACTGAACCCTATGAGACTTGATGGGCAACTGATGTCAGTGACACTGAAGGTTACCGTGGTACTAAACGTTTATGCCACCGGATCATTCGAAAGATCCACTGGAGACGTGTGGAATCTCCCAGTCTGTGGCACATTACTGTATCAAGGAAGTCACCAGTGCCCTGTTCAGGAGGTGGACGACTATGTGCGCTTCCACACCAATCCAAACAATCAAGCTGAGAGGGCTATAGGATTCAGGCCATCACTGGGTTCCCCCAGGTGCAGGGGTTCATCAATTGCTTGCATGTAGCCATCAAGGCTCCCACTCGCCAGCCTTCTGCCTTCATCAACTGGAAGGGCTTCCACTCCCTCAATGTGCAACTGGTCTGCGACCACCGCAAATGAATCTTACAGGTGTGTGCATGATTTCCAGGAAGCAGCCATGATGCCTATATATGAAGGCAGTCCCAGGTGCCAGAACATTTCCTTGCTCTCGCATGTCTTCAGGGATGGGTCCTTGGAGGCAAGGGCTACACACTGGGAACATGGCTACTGAAGCCTGTGAGGAACCCACACACGGATGCAGAGGAGAGGCACAACACTTGCCACGGGTCAACCTGAGGGACCAGGTCATTGGTCAACTCAAGATGAGCTTTAGGGGCCTAGATCGATCTGGCAGAGCCCTTCAGTATGCCCTGGTGAGGGTCTCATGTATTGTGGCACAGAGGAGTGAAGTATTGACCAGTAAGGATATTGTGAAGCGCGTTGCCTCCTCCAATGACGAGGATGCTACCGAGGCAGTGCCAGATGAAGGACCTCAGGCACAGCAGGAAAGACGCCATGAGATATGCACTAGGGAGGCATGAGACACCCTTATACATTCACCTTTCCTTTGAGCCTTACCACCTTGTGGAACCGCAACAATAAAACCTTACCTTTCAGCAGCCCTGTTGTCCCTTCCTTCTGTACTGCAACACCTAGGTGCACTTTGCACAGTGGCAAGGCTGAAGCATTGAGCGCTCGGGACTTGGTCCCTCACTTCCAGCCCCTTGGGAAGAAGGGTTCAAATGAATTCCCAAAGGGTATCAGCAACAAAAAGGAGACATCGTGAGTGAATATCATTATTTTATTCCACGTTACACCAAACGCATGATTGCTCACTTCTACTGCATCTTCACCCATGATTCCCTAAGTCCATCTAAGTGCTCTTTTTAAATCTTTTCTGGGTGCTCTACCTGCACTGTCAGCTGTGGTGGAAGCAGGTTGCTGACCTTGCTGCCCCCGGCTTGGGATAACCTTGGTGGCAATCCTCTGGCTGCCTGAGACCTGGAGGGCCAACCACCTCTGTTGGCAGGGATGATGGAGGCGCTGGTGTCACTGGCAGTGGGGCTTTGGAGCTACTGTTCACACCAGGAGCACCCTGAGAGGAGCCCACAGTTGCACAAGGCAGCTGCTCCTTCCTCCCTTATAAGGCACACTTATACCTCCCTGCTGACCTGAGAGGGACGTGGCTCTGGTGGAGACATTTTTTTATTCTTTCATGGGATGTGGGTGTCACTGGCAAGGCCAGCATTTGTTGCCCATCCCCAATTGCCCTTGACAACGGAGTGGCTTGCTAGGCCATTTCAGAGGGCAGTTAAGAGTCAACCACATTGCTGTGGGTTTGGAGTCACATGTAGGGCAGACCAGGTAAGATGGTAGATTTCCTTCCCTAAAGGACATTAGTGAACCAGATGGGTTTTTATGACAATTGATGATAGTTTCATGGCACCATTACTGAGACTAGCTTTCAATTCCAGATTTTTTTATATCAATTAATTGAACTTATTAATTAATTGAATTTAAATTCCACCAGCTGTCGTGGTGGGATTTGAACCCATAACCCCAGGCATTGGCCTGGGCCTCTGGATTACTAGTCCAGTGACATTACCACAATGCCACCGTCTCCCCTCCAGGTGCCTCGTCCCCCTCTCGTCACCGCCGCACGGATATCATGGCCAAAGTGATAGAATGCAAGTCTGCACGCATCTCCGGCAGCCACTGATCGGTCTGCTGGCTCCCCATGAGAGTCACCAATCTCTCAATGGAGGAAGACAGATGTGCAATCGGCAGAGACAGCGCAGCACCTAAAACCTGGATGGACTTCTCCATCTTCTGCACTTGTATATGCTTCGCCTCTGGCATCTCTGCCAGATGTTGCCTTACCTCTCGCTGCAGCTGCAGCATTTTCCGGTTGCCGGTGAAACCAGAGGCACGTCATTAGCCTGCGGCTCAGCATGGGCCTGATCTCCCACTGTCCTCCGATTGTCAGCGGCCTGGGCCATCACAGCCTCCGTCAACTGCCCTGGCGTGTCTGTGCTGTGCTCACAAGGTTGTGTGCCCGAATCTAAATGTGTGCAACCACCCACCAATGTAACAGTATCTGTGCTGGTGGAGGGTGTAGGGGAATGATGTGACGATGCACCCTCTGCGGCTCCCTCCTCCTCCTCAGAGGTGGTCAGCTGACCTCCAGCCTCTTCAGCTCCTCTCTCTTGTCATTCATCTTGACCTGCCTGAGAAATTATAGACATTGAAGGATTAGGGTCTGCCCATTGTGACATTCCAACCACCAACTGTGCAGCTTCATTGATGCAGTGGTGATCACATGCACAGCATGGTTCTTTAGTACTAGATACACCCTTGTGCCTCAGGAGATGTTCACTCATTCTCTTGGGTAGGCTCCTCTGCCTCACCACCAGCTATGGTGCCATTGCCCTGCCAGTTCCATGGCCTCCTCCTCCTTCATTGAGCTGAGGATATGTAGATAAGGCACTCCACTGCCAGCCTTGGCACACTCCTTCCTATAGTGGACCATCTTCTCCTGCAGACA
The DNA here is from genome assembly GCF_036365525.1 of Heterodontus francisci. Classification (NCBI taxonomy): domain Eukaryota; kingdom Metazoa; phylum Chordata; class Chondrichthyes; order Heterodontiformes; family Heterodontidae; genus Heterodontus; species Heterodontus francisci. Next base: position 16,942,632 of record NC_090390.1, on the reverse strand, counting down.
CAATGATGTCTCCCAGCGGGAAAAAGCCCCAGAGCTCTGATGGTGATAACTCAGTGGGCCATGATGGGGGCACACATATGCCTCCTGCATGTGGGCCCTCTCGAGGAACCGTGTATGATCTAGAAATGACTAATGTGTGCCCCTTACCAAGATGCAGCCCAGCCACAGGCATCATGTCCTAATGCCCTTCCCCAATGAATATGACTGCGCAACCACTGCCTTAAAAACCCTCTTACTGTGCCACATGCAATGTCCAAGGAGTCCAAGGTATTTGGAATTCTCACCTTAGCAGTCTGGATGAGATCTTTGACCCGCTTCCTGCACTCGATTCATATCCTGGGGGTGACACCATGGCTGCTCACCTTCTCCTCAATCTCTGTCCAGGCTTGCTTGGTCAGGCAACAGGTCTCCTCCTCCCATCCCTGCGGAAGAGGACTTGCCCTTACAGTTTGGAGAAGAATGTGCAGGGAGGCATCGCTAAATTGTGGGCCTCCAAGGGCCTTCATTCAGCCAGGGCCAGTGAAGGCTTGTGATCGGCACCTTGCCTAATATGCAGCAAAGGCAGTAGACAAGGTCCAGGGGCTGTGAGGGCAGCAGATATGGTCCAGGGGCTGTACAGGCAGCAGACAAAGTCCATGGGCTGTACAGGCAGCAGACAAGGTCCAGGGGCTGTGCAGGCAGCAGACACAGTCCAGGGGCTGTACAGGCAGCAGACAAAGTCCAGGGGCTGTACAGGCAGCAGACAAAGTCCAGGGGCTGTACAGGCAGCAGACAAAGTCCATGGGCTGTACAGGCAGCAAACAGAGTCCAGGGGCTGTGCAGGCAACAGACAAGGTCCAAGGGCTGTACAGGCAGCAGACAGGGTCCAAGGGCTGTACAGGTAGCAGACAAGGTCCAGAGACTGTACAAGCAGCAGACACGGTCCAGGGGCTGTACAGGCAGCAGACACGGTCCAGGGGCTGTACAGGCAGCAGACGAGATCCAGGGGAAAGAGATTCACTCTCTTTTTCTTTCCTATCCAAGTAGAATTGAATGCAGGACTGGCAGCCTACTAAATTTGGCACCGGCACCTGCCATTGCGTGAGATGACAGCTCCATCGGCCTCCCCTTCCCTGCCTCAGGCCCTTGATTCCACAGGCCCCATATCTCCCCGTCCTTAATTGGCCGGCTGCCACATGATGACGGTTGGCCGACCGCATTTACCTCATGTGGTGATAGCATCAGCCTCTGATGCCGCTGCTGAGAGCCTCACCTTCAATTTAAAATCCAGCCCATAGAGTTTAACAACAAGGAAGTTATTATGAACCTTTATAAACACTGTTTTGGCCTCACCTGGAGTATTGTGTCCAATTGTAAAACGCACTTTAGGAAGGATGTGGAGGCTTTAGAGAGGGTGCAAAAAGATTTATGAGAATGGTTCCTGGGTGAGGGACTTCACATGCATGGATAGATTGGAGAAGCTGGAGTTCTTTTCCTTAGAGAAGAGAAGATTAAGAGGAGGTTTGAAAGAGGTGTTCAAAGTCATGAGGAGTGTGTACAGAGTAGATAGAGAAAAACCATTCCCATTGGCAGAAGGGTTGAGAACCTTAGGACATAGATTTAAGGTGAATGGCAAAAGAACCAAAGGCAACATGAGGAAAAACATTTTAATGCAGTGAGTAGTTACAATTTGGGATGCATTGCTTTAAAGGGTAGTGGAGGGAGATTCAATATGGGGATGAATCCAGGAGTGGGACTAGGTAAATTGCTCTTGCAAAGAGCCAGCACAGGCTCAATGGGCCGAATGGCCTTTTTCTGCACTATAAACATTCTGTGATGCTATGATTCATTCCTGGGTTGTTGGCATCGCTGGCAAGGCCAGTATTTATTGCCTGTCTCTAATTGTTCTTGAGAAGGTAGTGGTGAGCTGCCTAACAATTTGTGTTAGGTGGCTTGTTAGGCCATTTCAGAGGGCAGGTAAGACTCAGCCACACTGTTGTGGGTCTGAACTCACACCAGGGGCCAGACCAGGTAAGGATGGCAGATTTCCTTCCCTAAAGGACATTAATGGAGCAGATGGGTTTTTACAACAATCCAGGAGTTACATTCCAGAGCTTTTGAACTCATGTCTCTGGGTCATTAGTCCAGGCCTCTGGTTACTAGCCCTGTAATATAACCACTGCCATTCACCTTTTATTTAACATCTTAGCAGCTCAAACCATGATACATACATTTGGAATTCCTCATTTGTTACACCGCTGTTTAATTTGTTGTTGCTGTTGTTTTTCACATAATCAAAATCCACTGACTGGTTAAAAGTCTTTGAGCTGTCTGAACAACCAAAGCTCCTTCCCAAGTTCTCTATTTCAGCATTTAGAGCAACCTGTAAAACAATGGTAGATATTAAAATGATCATTTAAAACTATAATAATAGCTTGATCTGATATAAACTGAAAGGATTATCAGAAATCTCACTCTCCAGGCAGCCAGAGGATGGATTCACTCAGCGAACCATTGCAAACTCTGCAGTTCCATCACTGCAGATCTCATCTCTTTCAGATTCAGAAAACATAGAAGACAGCAAGTGACACCCTCCAGTCTCAGAGCAGCTACTCATTTACACAGGAAGGATGCTACTATTACACCAGTGTGAAAGCCATGACTGTACCAGTCAGCTTTCATACTTGTAAGGGGAGTTTGCAGCCCTGTGTGGACTCTGTGATGGCCCTTATCAGATCCACCTCGATATGAATTTGACAGTCTAACTTAAGTAGCAAGTATAGCAAGTCAAATTTTACACTGGAGCTATTGTCCTTGTTTATTTATTTTAATGGGCTTTAAGTGGTTAGTGTGGTTGGAATTTTTAATTCACATGCATCAGCGAGAACACAAAAGAAAGAACAAAGAAAGGGTTAACTTAAAGGAGAGAAATCCTGGAAAGACTCTTATATTGTTCAAGTAAAGGGCACTATGGACTAAAAAGACAAGTTACATAAGCCGATCTCTTTGGTAATACTATGTTGTCGTTTGGCAAAAAAGAAAAGAAAGATCAAAGTTTGTTTTGGGTTTTTGGTGCTCACTATAAAACCAAATTCTCTTTCCTGATTTAACAGTCTGCTTATTTACTACCTGCAGAATTGACTTAATCTAGATCAAGGCACTTATGTGGTGAATAAAAGTTGTTCTTTTTCACTGCAGCTGACTGATTGTTATGTGTAAAATCAGAGAAAGGTACCAGTACATCAAAAAAGTAATAAAACAACTGCAGGAACCCAACACACAATACTTGTGTTGAAACAGTAGTTTTTGTACTGCAATCTCCATGTGACTCAACCAAAGAACAGGTTGGTAACTATAACTGAAACCAGCAAGGTCTGTTAAGATAGTATTCTCGATGTATGGGATGTATCATCAATGAATAAGCCAGGAATATTGTATTCATGCGACTGTGAATTTATTATTGCAGGATGCTGAACATTTTGTGGCAGTTAGGTGACCAGGAACAAAAACTAATGGAAGTCCAGCCCTGCTAGATCTCTGGCCACTGCCCATCTAGATGCATGTTTTCAATGGGTGGGACCAGCAATGGAAGATTCTCTGCCTCAAGCAGGTGGGAACATAATTTAAATATTCATTTCAGAGCACGTTGGTCCTGCATGACATTTCTTGCCTCATACATTAAGCCACACACATGACATACAGGCTGTTAAGCAGCGTTAAGTATTCTGGAGGTCATGGAAAGGATGCATTAATGTGAAGGTAAATGCATTTAAAACTATTCCTTATTGGTTTTTCTTGGCTCTTTCTTGATGGCACTGAGAGTATCAGCATTTGTGCCAAATATTGCATAATTTTTTTTTATCCCCAGGACTGGTTTAATTACTGGTACATTACTGGAATCCTTCTGTTAGATGTTTGAAGAAGAGGGTATACATAGGGATATCAGCCAGGTCAGACGATGTGAATGGTTCTTTGTGCCTACCTGCTGGTACCTGAATAGCTACCTCAGCAGACAGGGATGAATATAACAATGAGGGGGAAAAAATAGTCACCAATTTGCGTACCTTGGTGGTTATTCAGGCACTCCCCAAAACAGCAACCCTAATGGCTCTATTGAAATTTGCAAATGCATGACCACCCATAAGAGTTCCTCAGAAGTACCCCAATCACAGTATGTCAAGCTTTAGGTGTAAAAAAAGGAAGTATTCGAGGGTGATTAACAACCAGTCCAATCTGATGGGCCACAACTACCAAGATGCCACTAACAGCACATTGCCATTTCAGTCTGCCTGGAACCAAATAAAAGCCATTTGGGTTTAAATCATGCCAGGACACAGAAAAGTGAGACTATTCCAATGCTCTCCTGACTGGCCCCCACCTTGCACCCTCTTGAGTTCATCCAGAGCTCTGTCATCCGTATCCTAACACTACATTCCATTCTTTCCTCACTCCCAGTCTGACAATATCTCAATTTTAAAATCCTCATCCTTCTTTTCAAATCATCCCCAACCTCCTCCAGCCCTACAACCCTCCGGGAACTCTGTGCTCCTCCATTCTCGGCCTCTTGTACATACACGATTTTCATTGCCCCACTATTGACGACCATGCCTTCAGATCTCTGAACTCTAAGCTCTAGAATTCCCTCCCTAAGCCTCTCTACCTCTCATAATAATATAAGAAATAGGAGTATGAGTAGACTATTCAGCCCCTTGACCCTGCTCTGCCATTCAAAACGATCATGGCTGATCCTCTACCTCAACTCCGCTCCCAAATTCCCTTGATTCCCTGAAAGATCAACAATCTGTTGATCTCAGTCTTGAATATATTCAATGATGGAGCATCCACAACCCTCTGGTGTAGACAATTCCAAAGATTCACAACCCTCTGTGTGAAGAAATTTCTCCTTGTTGCAGTCTTTGATGATTGATTCCTTATCCTGTGCCCCCGTGTTCTAGATTCCCCAGCCAGGGAAAACAACCTCTCAGTGTCCACCCTGTCAAGCCCCTTCAGAATTTTGCATGTTTTTTCTAAACTCTAGATGGAATGGGCCCACTTTACTCAGCCTCTCATCATATGACAACCCTCTCAACCCAGGAACCAATCTAGTGAATCGTGGCTGAACCACCTCCAAGGTAAGTATATCCTTCCTTAAATATGGAGACCAAAACTGCATACAGTACTTCAGGATCTGGATTTTGTATAGGAGGTGGGGCTCCTGGTGCCAGGCCAAAAAGGCGGTGGGATCCCCGCCTCAGCTTTTTGCTGTGCCCCTGGAGTGATCTTTCTCCCCCCGAAAGGGTCTTTTTACATCAACGTTTCAAGAGCCCACGTCCCCGTCCCTTTAAAGACGAGGATCCCACCTCCATGAGCTGCCGGCCAATCAGAGGGCTGCAGGGCAGCTCAGCAGTATTGGCAGTGTCGACGGGAGTGGTGGCCACTGCCAATACTACAGAAGCCTAGGACCCAGGGCCAGCGTTGGAACCCCAGACCAGAGGTAGGTGAGGCGGGTCAATAGGGCCAGTCCAGAAGGCCCTGGCGATGTGCTGGGGTGGTGGAGGGGGGGGTGGGAGTTGTGCAGTCCAGGTGGAGAGGGGCCCTGGTAGGTGAAGTAGTTCACAGTGGGAGTCCTCCATGGACCACAGATTGCCCACGGAGGAGGGACCCCCCCCCCGAGTCTGCAGGGAGGGCTCCTTGTTTTACAAGGCGCCCTCCCCGCATGGCGGAGGCATACCCACCACTCAGCAATAGCAGGAAGAGGCCCTTAATTGGCCATTAATAGACCACTTAAGAACCTCAATTGGCCTCTGGGCAGAAAGTTTTCTATGCTTACTACCAAAGTCAATAACCTCACACTTTCCCCCCATTATACTCCATCTGCCACTTTGATGCCCACTCCCTTAACATGTCTATATCTCTTTGCAGCCTCATTGTGTCCTCCTCATAGCTTACTTTCCCACCTAACTTTGTATTGTCATCAATCTTAGATAGATTACTCTTGGTCTCTAAATCGTTCATATAGCCTGTAAATAGCTGAGGCTCCAGCATTGATCCTTGCGGCACTCCACTAGTTACTGCCTGCCAACTTGAAAATGCCCATATAGCCTTACTCTCTGCTTCCTGTCCATTAATTAATCCTCAATTCATGCTCATATATTATCCCAAACTCCATGAGCCGTTATCTTGCATTTTAACCTTTTCTGTGGCATCTTATCGAATGCCTTTTGGAAATCCAAGTGTACCACGTCAACTGCCTCCCCTTTACCCTACTAGTTACATCCTCAAAAAACTCTATTAAATTTGTCAAACACTATTGCCCTTTCGCAAAATCATGTTGACTTTGCCTGATCATACTATGATTTTCCAAGTGCATTGTTAAGACTTCCTTAATAATAAATTCCAGCATTTTCCTGATGACTGATGTCAAGCTAACTGATCTGTAGTTCCCTATTTTCTCTCTCCCTCCTTTCTTGAATAGCGGTGTTACATTTGCTAATTTCCAATCTGTCGGGACCATTCTAGAATTAGGGAATTTTGGAAAATGATAATCAGCACATCCACCATCTCTGCAGCTACGTCTTTTGGAACCCTAGGATGTAGGCCATCAATTCCTGGGGATTTGTCAGCTTTTAGTCCCTTAAGTTTCTCCAATACCTTTTCATTGCTGAAATTAATTACCTCGTTGCTCACTCTTATTACCCTCTTGGTTACCCTGTATTTCTGCTATGTAATTTGTGTCTTCTACAGTGAAGACAGACACAAAATATTTCTTCAATGCCTCTGCTGTTTCCTCATTCTCCATGATAATTTCTTCTGTCTCTATCTCTAAGGGACAAATGCTTAACTTTAACTACTTTCTCCTTTTTATATACTTATAAGAACTCTTAAAACCTGTTTTTATATTCTTGGATAGTTTACTCTCATATTCCATCTTTTCCCTTTTTATCAACTTTTTGGTTGCCCTTCGCTGGTTTCTAAAACTCTCCCAATCCTCAGGCTAATCTTTGAACATTATAAGCCTCATCTTTTAATCTAATACTATCCTTAATTTCCACAGATGGATCTTTCTTGCTGAGTTTTTGTTTTTTAATGGAATGTATTTTTGTTGAACATTTTTAATGTTTTCTTTAAAAGTTTCCCACTGTTTATTTACTGCCATACCTTTTAGCCTATTTAGCCAATCAATCCTGGCCACCTCACAAATTGCGTACCTATGCAATTGGCTTTGTTTAAATTCAAGATTCTAGTTTGGGATTGGAGTATATCACTTTCAAACTTAATATGGAATTCAACTGCATTGTGTTCAGTTTTTCCCCAGAGGATCTTTTACTGAGATTACTAATTAAACCTGCCTCATTACACAATATTAGATCTAAAATAGCTTTATCCCTAATTGGTTCCACAACATATTGTTCCAGGAAACTGTCACAAAAGCATTCTACAAACTTATCTTCCAGACTACCTTGCCAAGTTGATTTGTCTAGTCTAAATGAAGATTAAAGTCCCCCACAATTATGATATTGCCTCTGTTACAAGCTCCAATTATTTCTTGCTTAATGCTCTCTCCAATGGTATAACTTACTTTTAAGGGACATATAAACTACTCCCCTTAGCATTTTCTGACCCTTGTTATTCCTAATTATTCCCCATACTGATTCTACTTCCTGATTCTCCTCCTTTAAGGCACTCCTTAAAACCTACCACTTTGATGAAGCTTTTGGTCACTTCTCCAAATATCTCCTTTTGTGGCTCGGTGTCAATTTTTTGGTTTAATCGTTCATAGGGTGTGGGCATTGCTGACAATGCCAGCCTTTATTGCCCATCTTTAACTGCCCTTCAGAAGGTGCTGGTGAGCCATCTTGTTGAACGGCTGCAGTCCTTGTGGTGTAGGTACACCCACACTGCTTTGGTAACACTCCTGTGAAGTGCCTTGGAACCTTTATTGTGATAAAGACACTATACAAATGCAAGTTGTTGTTATGAAGCATCTTTCAATGTTTTTATGAAGGGTAAATCGTGCTTGACTAATTCGCTAGAGTTCTTCGAAGATGTAACAAGCAAAGTGGAAAATGGGGATCCTGTAGATGTAGTATATCTGGACTTCCAGAAGGCATTTGATACGGTGCCGCACAAAATGTTAATACACAAGGTAATATCGCATGGGGTTAGGGGCAATTTATTATCTTGGATAGAGGATTGGATAACCAACAGAAAACAGACAGTCGGGATAAATTGGTCTTTTTCTTGTTGGCAAGATGTAACTAGTGGGGTGCCACAGGGTTCGGTCCTCGGGCCCCAACTATTTACAATCTATATAAATGACTTGGATGCAGGGATAGAAGGTACTATAGCCAAATTTGCAGATGACACTAAAGTAGGTGGGATAGTAAGTTGCAATAAAGAAATAAGAAATCTACAAATGGATATGGATAGATTAGATAAATGGGCCAAAATTTGGCAGATGAATTTTAACGTGGATAAGTGTGAGGTTATCCATTTTGGTCAGAAGAATAGAAAGGCAAATTACTATCTAAATGGAGACAAACTTCAGAGTGCTTCAGTGCAGTGGGATCTGGGTGTCCTCATGTATGAATCGCAGAAAACTAGCTTGCAGGTACAGCAGGTGATAAGGAAGGCAAATGGAATTTTGGCATTTATTGCTAAAAGAATAGAGTATAAAAGTAGGGAAGTGTTACTGCAACTGTACAAGGCATTGGTGAGACCGCACCTGGAGTATTGCATACAGTTTTGGTCCCCTTACTTGAGAAAGGATGTAGTTGCATTGGAGGCAGTTCAGAGGAGGTTCACTAGATTGATTCCAGAGATGAGGGGCTTGTCTTATGAAGAGAGATTGAGCAGTTTAGGCCTTTACTCTCTGGAGTTTAGAAGAATGAGAGGAGATCTAATTGAGGTATATAAAAAGGGGATTGATAAAGTAGACATGGAGAGGATGTTTCCTCTTGTGGGGCAATCTAGAATGAGAGGTCATAGTTTTAGGATAAAGGGTAGCAGATTTAAAACAGAGATGAGGGGAAATCACTTCTCTCAAAGGGTCGTGAATCTGTGGAATTCACTACCCCAGAGTGCGATGGATGCCGGGACATTGGGTAAATTTAATGAGGAGATAGACAGATTTTTAATTAGTAACGGGTTGAAGGGTTATGAAGAACGGGTAGGAAAGTGGAGTTGAGGCCAAGATGAGATCAGCCATGATCGTATTGAATGGCGAAGCAGGCTCGAGGGGCTGAATTGTTTACTCTTACTCTTAGTTCTTATGTTCTTATGTTTCAAATGGGAACATGCAGCATTGAAATGGTGCATCTGTGGTGTAGGGAGGAGCTGCCTTTCAGATGAGACATTTGGGGAATTTGAACTTATGGCAAAACCATAAAAAGGTTGATATGGATCAGCATTCCATTTGAGAAGGAATGGACATGAAAATGGGGCACGTGTATAGTGGGCAGCTAACTCGATATCATCCATTTTACGCTATTGTCAGCAGTTAAAATTACCCCCATTAAATGAAGGCCCTGTCTGCCCTCAATGTAGCTTATTAGTCTGCACTGTCATAAGGTCATTAATATTGAGATTTGACGAATAGTTTGAATGTTCTTTGATGCAGAATCAAGGGATGGGGAAGGGGTAAACAGGAATTGTTAACACAGAAGGGCTTTTTGGCATTTTTCTTGTTGTTGTCGCCTCCAAGTCCTATCCACTTTACATTGCTGGGTAGTGCAGAAGGCAAACTACACTGATGCAACCCACTCTGTCTGGGCCATATTGTTGAGAGCCTCCAGTACAATCAATGCATCTGAACCTTTGCTTCGAACTGCCAATGATGTGCTCTATGATGTTCCTGGTAGTCGTATGCTCTGACTGTATGTGCACTGTTCAATCATGGTGGAATTGCAGAAGTCATCAGCTATGTCTATAGTAGGTATCCATTGCAACTAGCATTCATCCTTGATGTTTCTGGATGGGTAGGAAGGTGGAGTGGATGGATGAATGTCACAGAATGAAGGTGTCAAGGCAGCTGTCAGTAAAATTGGCACAGACTTGCATAATCTATTTATCCACAAATGCCTTATTCTGTCTTATCCCAAACTAACTCTAACAACACAACACAGTTTCTGATAATCCAAATTTTGTTCCCTCTAACAACGTGCGGTGCATATGGGCTTTGCCAGGTGCTTCATTTTTTAAAAATTCATTCATGGGATGTGAGCGTCACTGGCCAGGCCAGCATTTATTGCCCATCCCTAATTGCCCTTGAAAAGGTGGTGGTGAGCTGCCTTCTTGAACCGCTGCAGTCCATTTGGGGTAGGTATACCCACACTGCTGTTAGGAAGGGAGTTCCAGGATTTTGACCCAGCGACAGTGAAGGAACGGCGATATAGTTCTAAGTCAGGATGGTGTGTGACTTGGAGGGGAACTTGCAGGTGGTGGTGTTCCCATGTATTTGCTGCCCTTGTCCTTCTAGTTGGTAGAGGTCGCGGGTTTGGAAGGTGCTGTCTAAGGAGCCTTGGTGCATTGCTGCAGTGCATCTTGTAGATGGTACACACTGCGGCCACTGTGCGTCGGTGGTGGAGGGAGTGAGTGTTTGCAGATGGGGTGCCAATCAAGCGGGTTGCTTTGTCCTGGATGGTGTCGAACTTCTTGAGTGTTGTTGGAGCTGCACCCATCCAGGCAAGTGGAGAGTATTCCATCACACTCCTGACTTGTGCCTTGTAGATGGTGGACAGGCGTTGGGGAGTCAGGAGGTGAGTTACTCGCCTCAGGATTCCTAGCCTCTGACCTGCTCTTGTAGCTACGGTATTTATATGGCTACTCCAGTTCAGTTTCTGGTCAATGGTAGCCCCTAGGATGTTGATAGTGGGGGATTCAGCGATAGTAATGCCGTTGAATGTCAAGGGGAGATGGTTAGATTCTCTCTTGTTGGAGATGGTCATTGCCTGGCACTTGTGTGGTGCGACTGTTACTTGCCACTTATCAGCCCAAGCCTGGATATTGTGCAGGTCTTGCTGCATTTCTACATCTTAATGAAAATTAATGTTATGTATTTTCTACTTCCTAATAATGTGCTCCTTCTATGTGAGATTGATGGCTGCTAGGTGTTAGTATCTTATGCCATAGATAGCAATCAATCAGTATTCAACATCTCGGCTGCTCTGGCACCCATGACTGGAGGGTATCCTCTGCTTCAGAGGATCTGACCTGTGTAGCATTCCCAAAGCAACATCTTGGAATGCTGCCTTTCTGCCTCTCCATTTTTCTTCTGCCTTTTAAAAAATAAAATGCTGCCATTTCCCCTTTAGGGGTGAGCAGCGTTCCTTTAAGTACGGCATATTCTGTGCTATACCCTCGGGCTGCCAACAGATCATTTAAATAGACTGACCTTGTTTTCTAGTGCACGGTCAGCTTTGTGCTGTACAGATGTACACATTGCCCAAGAGCAGCAGTGCAGCACATCTGTACTGGGATCGCAGTATAGGTTCCATAAGGTTACAGTTAAGGTAGACAGTAGTATTACAAGTAAACTACTGACACAGTTCCGGTTACTATCACTTTCTTCCATTTTCCCTGTAAACATGTAAATAGGAAATGTAATTTGTTTACAATTCAGTCAAGGCTCCACATCTGGTTTGAATCAAATATCCAAGCAAATCCTGAATTGGTAATGATGATGATTGGATGGGTTCAAGGTCATTTCTCACTCCGAGTGCATACATGTTCTTGTGGCTCATTTCCTTACCTTCTTTTCTTCTAATTCATTCCTCATCCTCATTTGTTCTTCCTCATCCAGTATCTTATTGTCATCACAGTCAAATCTTAAAAAGGTGTCGTTGATCTCTTGGTCAGAGTGACCCAAACTGAAAAACAATTGATCTTTTTCACAAAACCTTCAAGCATGTTCTAGCTAAAAAAGCATGAAGGGTGACTCCATGATCAGATGTTCTCAATGGAGAATGTATATCACAAAATTGTAGGTTTGCTTTCCTGAGATACACTCTCAGAATCATGCCAAGACATTCAAAGATCCAAAATAGAGTGATCCCAACTTGTATTATTTTCACAGGGAAATTATTTCAATATATTGAGATAAATTTGTGCCATTAGCAGCCCCCGTAACAGAAACTGGAATGCTATCAGGCATTTAAGGTGTGGGCTCACAGTTTCCTGCCCATGAATACTCCGCAGCAGCAGAGCTAAAGATGAAAATTTACCTCAAGGTTTTAAGAGTGATGGTCACTCGAAGCGCCAAATGAAATAACAGTAATGGTTTACATGAATTGTTTACTTTTAGAATTTTGAAAATGATGAAATAATATCTGGAATAATACATATTTCAGAATTTCTGATCATGTGACAGCTTACCAAAATTAGGCAGGAGCACAGCAGAATATGTTGGAAAATTCAGGTGAAGAGGACTATCACTGGCCAGAATTTCCCTCCCCCAACTCTGCTGGTACTACCAGTGAATACTGCTTTCCCATTCACTACATGCAAATAGTGATGGGACACAGGTCCTGGTTAATCTTCCTCCCATCCACTGCTTCCTGGAGCCTCCATGGTGTGCTGTTAGGTGCAGGAATTGGGTGGTTAGGCCTCAAGTTCTCAGTAAAATGGATGTAGCAGCCTCTTCTCCCTCCTGTCGGTCCTAAACACTTAACTCTTGAAGGCCTCTCTCAGCCACGAATCTCTTTGGGAGCCTTCATTCTGATCTTTGGGGCACATCTGCCCCTTAAGGGTCCCTCACCACTCCAGGTGCTGCAGCAGAGTTTCTTCATTTTTACTGAAAGGCAGGAATCTCACTTGGAGCTTTCCATCCTCCATGCATAGGCAATCAGCCCCGAAAGAAGAGATCCTAGGAGAAACAGAGGGTGGACAGAGGTCCGGCCTCTAGAAAACTCCGCCACAGAAAAGAAAATTCTCCCCAAAATCTCTGTCAGATTGGTCTACTCTAGTGTGACCACCAAACACCTAGAACAAATTTTCAGTTCTCTAAATTGTTTCTCTAAATTGTGATTAGAGTTCTGACAAAGGGGTCCTGATTTTAACTCTGGGCAATTCTTGAGTGAGTGGGTGGTGAGGTTAGTTGGAAGCTCACGCATTGCTGCAGGAATCAGGCCCAGGCTACTTTAACTCCTGGGGCCTCATTATCATGCCACTAGCCTACCTCCATCCCCGATTGGGTAGGAAGTGGCTGCCGGTCCATGATAAATCGGGCAATCCATGGCCACCTGTTGAAGTAAGATGGAAGAGGCGTATCATGTTCATTGGTTTGTTTCTATTTATACTTCTAGTATCTGCAATGCTTTTCTTTTTATTTACAATGGCTAATTTTAAGAAACCCTGCTCACAGGCTCTTCCACTGGATATACATATCAGGAATTCATCTATGTACTTCCCACCCATCCAGAAAAATGAACTATTCTGGCTTAAACACTTTCTGTAACCAGTGATGAATTTTTTTAGCCACCACAATTTAAAAGTTATATTGCAATTAAGTTCATACTCCTTAAGATTGCTTCTGAAATCCTCAAAACCCAGTTTCTTGGATCCATTTTGAAGCGTTTTCTGCACATCAGATATTCGCTCCTTTTTCAGCTTCATTTTCATCAAAGCCTTATTATAACCCTGTAAATTCAAACAGCACAAAGTATTAGGCAATGATAATGACTTATAAAGACATACAAATCTAGAACTTAATGTTGTGATTCCAATGCATGCTCATGTGAAATTTTTCTGTCCTTTATTTTAACACGGAATTTAAAGAAATTGTTAAAAAAGCACAGAGGAATGTCATATGTTGGTGTGAATCTTTGAAGGCTCATATCACAAACAGGATTTTCTATGCTCTTGTGACAAGTAACCATAAATACTCAAAAGCTACCTGTAAAAAATATTGTTACAGAATTTTTTTCCATACAATTGCAGCTGATAATTAGCAGCCAGTTTTACAAATGAGATGAGGTGATTTTTGGATTGGAAATCTTTGGAGTGTGCCCTGAACTAGTTGTTTGTACTTTAAAAAGTAGCATCTACCTAAAATTCTGATTTATTTTGAACAGATACTGGACAAAAGACAGACCTAGTCAGAATTGTGCAGTGAATAGTCCACCACTACTGATGGCACCAACTGGTAGCAGGACTTGCAAAAAGTGCAAAGCAGAGATTCAAGGCTGAATGTTGCACCCTTACCTACAACCCCTGCTCCCCTTTTTGCTGGGAGTATGGGATGTAATGACTCATGACCCACACATTGGATTTACGCAATGTGGATGGTCCAGACTAAACTACAAGTAGAGGTGGTTTTTAAAAAAATTTTGTTCATGAGATGCAAGTGTGGCTGGCAAGGCCAGCATTTGTTACCCATCCCTAATGGCCCTTGAGAAGGTGGTGGTGAGCCGCCACCTTGAACCAGTGCAGTTCATGTGGGGTAGGTGCACCCACAGTGCCTTTAGGGAGGGAGATTCAAGATTTTGACTCAGTAACAGTGAAGGAATGGTGATATAGTTCCAAGTCAGGATGGTGTGTAGCTTGGAAGGGAACCTGCAGGTGGTGGTGTTCCCATGTGTCTGCTGCCCTTGTCCTCTAGGTGGTAAAGGTTGTGAGTTTGGAAGGTGCTGTGAAAATAGCCTTAGCAATTGCTGCAGTGCCTCTTGTAGTTGGTAAACACTGCTGCCACTGTGCGCTGGTGGTGGAGGGAGTGAACATTTAATGTGGTGGATAGGGTGCCGATCAAGCATGCTACTTTGTCCTGGTTAGTGTTGAATTTCTTGAATGTTGTTGGAGCTGCACTCAGCCAGGCAAGTGGGGTGTATTCGATCACACCCCTGACTTGTGCCTTGTTGTTGGTGGACAGGCTTTGGGGAGTCAGGAGGTGAGTTACTCGCTACAGAATTCCTAGCCTCTGACCTGCTCTTGTAGCCACAGTATTTACTCAGCTGGTCCATGGTTCAGTTTCTGGTCAATGGTAACCTCCAGGATATTGATGGTAGGAGATTCAGTGATGGTAATTCCATTGAACATCAAGGGGGAATGATTAAATTCTTTCTTGTTGGAGATAGTCATTGCCTGGCACTTGTGTGGCATGATTGTTACTTGCCACTTATCAGTGCCTGAATATTGTCCAGGTCTTGCTGCATACAGGCATGGACTGCTTCAGTATCTGATGGGTTACGGAGGGTACTGAACACGATGCAATCATCAGCAAATATTCCCACTTCTGAACGTATGTTTGAGGGAAAGCCATTGATGAAGCAGCTGAAGATGATTGGACCTAGGACACTACCCTGAGGAACTCCTGCAGCGATATCGTGGGGCTGAGATGATTGGTCTTCAACAACCACAACCATCTTGCTTTGTGCTAGGTATGATTCCAACCAGTGGAGTTTATCCCCAATTCCCATTGTCTTAAGTTTTGCTGTGGCTCGGTTAAAAACTGCCTTGCTATCAAGGTTTGTTATCGTTGGCTCAACTCTTGAATTCAGCTTTTTTACCATGTTTGGACCAAGACTGTAATGAGGTCTGGAGCTGAGTGGCCTGGCAGAACCCTAACTGAGCATCGGTGAGCAGGTTATTACTGAGTAGGTGCTGCTTGATAGCACTGTCGACAACACATTCCATCACTTTGCTGATAATTGAGAGTAGACCGATGGGGCAGTAATTGGCCAGATTGGATTTATCCTGTTTTTTGTGGACAGGACATACCTGGGAAATTTACCACATTGTTGGGGAGATATCAGTGTTGTCGCTGTACAGGAACAGCTTGGCCAGGGGTGTGGCTAGTTCTGGAGCACAAGTCTTTAGCACTACTGCCTGGTACGTTGTCAGGACCCATAGCCTTTGCTATATCCAGTACCTTTGGCCGTTTCTTGATATTACATAGTGTGAATCTAATTGGCTGAAGACTGGCATCTGTGATGCTGGGTTCTCAGGAGGAGGCCAAGATGCATCATCCAGTTGGCACTTCTAGCTGAAGATTGTTATAAATGCTTCAGCCTTGTCTTTTGCACTAATGTGCTGGGCTTCCCTTCTCCTCTGGTTAGCTGTTTAATTGTCCCCCATAATTCTTGACTGGATGTGGCAGGACTGTAGTGCTTTGATCTGATCCATTGGTTGTGAAATCACTTAGCGCTGACTATGGCATGCTGCTTCCTCTGTTTATCATGTATGCAGTCTTGTGTTGTAGCTTCACATGTTTGCACCTCATTTTTAGGTATGCCCGGTGCTGCTCCAACCATGCTCTCCTGCACTCCTCATTGAATCAGGGGTAATCCCCTGGCTTGATGGTAATGGTAGAGGAAGGGATACTGCAGGCCACGAGGTTATAGATAGTGGTTGAATACAATTCTGCTGCTGCTGATGGCTCACAACATCTCAGGGATGCCCAATGTTGAGCTGTTGAAACCATCCTGTATCTATCCCATTTAGTACAGTGTTAGTGCCACGATGAAGGGTATCCTCAGTGTGAAAACAGAACTTCATCTCCACAAGGACTGTGCAGTGGTCACTGCTATCATGGACAGATGTATCTGCGGCAGGCAGGTCGGTGAGGGCGAGGTCAGGTAAGTTTTTCCCTCATGTTCGTTCCCTCACCACCTGCCGCAGGCCAAGTCTGGCAGATATGTTCTTTAGGATTCAGCCAGTTTAGTCAGTTTAGGGGTGCTACCGAGCCACTCCTGGTGATAGACATTGAAGTCCCTCATCCAGAGTACATTGTGTGCCCTCAGTGCTTCTTTCAAGTTGTGGAGGAGTACTGATTCATCAGGTGATGGAGGGCAGTAGTGGTAATCAGCAGGAAGTTTGCTTGCCTGTCTTTGACCTGATGCCATGAAACTTCATGGAGTCCGGAGTCACTGTTGAGGACTCCCATGGCCATTCTCTTCAGACTGTATACCACTGTGCTGCCACCTCTGGTGAGTCTGTCCTGCCAGTGGGACGGGACATACCTAGGAATGGTGATGGAGGAATCTGGGACATTGGCTATCAGGTATGATTCAGTGAGTATGACTATGTCAGGCACTGCTTGACTAGTCTGTTGGACAGCATTCCCAATTTTGGCACAAGTCCCCAGATGTTAGTGAAGAGGACTTTGCAGGACTGATTGGACTGGGTGTGCCTTTGTTGTGTCCGGTTCTTAGCTCGATGCCAAGTGGTCCATCTGGTTTTATTCTCTTTCAACTTTCCTGTAGTGGTTTGATACAGCTGTAGACTAGACTGGGTAAGGACAGCAGATTTCCTTCCCTAAAGAACATTAGTGGGCCAGATGGGTTTTACGACAGTCTGGTAGTTTCATGGTTATTATTACTGAGACTAGCTTCCAAATTTATTAATCAATTGAATTTAAATTACACCAGCTGCTGTGGTGGCATTTGAACTCATGTCTCTATAACATTTATCCAGGCCTCTGGATTACTGGTCCAGTAACTTTACCATTATATTACCACTTCCTGTACTGGCGACTTCTGATTAGTTCAATACTACAGTTCTCAAAAACATCAAGACATCTATTTCAGTTATAAAATTAATTTCTGCATAGCCGGAACCATGGGATAGTCATAGAACTAATCAAAAAACCCCACCACCCCTCAGTGATCTCTCCCTCCCTCTTCGCTGCGCTCCACTCCCAGCTGCAGCCTTGTGGCACAGGTTTTACCACCCTTCACTGACAGGAAACCAGCCTGTCAACCAGGCTGGCTGCCGGGCAGGAAGCTTGCTGAAAAAATTTAAAAGACGTCCTGCTATTAATTTCAGCAGGACATCCAGGAAACCCATCCAGAAATATGCCCCTTACTGTCTTCATGACCTGAGTAAAAATCGGGGCCATAATTTCCTGATGTAAGATTTAGAACCTTACTTATACTTCGTCTGAAATGTGTTACACAAAGGCTTGCCCGTCGAGGCTAAATGCTTAATGAAATTACCCTATTAGGATAAATGTGATTAATTGTGAGGAACAATGCTATGTCGCATTTCATCCTCAAGGTGAGGACTTGTGGAAAATGTGGACTTTCTATATCTTTTTGCAATATAAATTTTATGTACTTTCATATATGCTTTGTATAAGCTTTTGGTAAATGAAGAATTAATTTTAGATGTATACCTTACTGAAAAATAAATGCTACCTGTACAATTTGAATCAACCGGAATCATACTGTTGTGTAGACTAATAACATGAACAGATAAGGGAAAGAAAAAAACGGATATCAAAAATTATGTAACAAGTTGTGATTAAAATGTAACAGAAAAGCAGGATGAGTCTTGCCGGAATTGTATGAACAAAGAACAAAGAACAGTACAGCACAGGAACAGGCCATTCGGCCCTCCAAGCCTGCGCCGATCTTGATGCCTGCCTCAGCTAAAACCTTCTGCACTTCCGGGGACCATATCCCTCTATTCCCATCCTATTCATGTATTTGTCAAGATGCCTCTTAAACGTCGCTATCGTACCTGCTTCCACCACCTCCCCCGGCAGCAAGTTCCAGGCACTCACCACCCTCTGTGTAAAGAACTTGACTCGCACATCCCCTCGAAACTTTTCCCCTCGCACCTTAAACCTATGTACCCTAGTAACTGACTCTTGCACCCTGGGAAAAAGCTTCTGACTATCCACTCTGTCCATGCCGCTCATAACTTTGTAAACCTCTATCATGTCGCCCCTCCACCTCCGTCGTTCCAGTGAAAACAATCCGGATTTATCCAACCTCTCCTCATACTAATGCCCTCCAGACCAGGCAACATCCTGGTAAACCTCTTCTGTACCTTCTCCAAAGCCTCCATGTCCTTCTGGTATTCTGGAGACCAGAATTCCGCGCAATATTCTAATGTGACCTAACTAAGATTCTGTACAGCTGCAGCATGACATGCCAATTTTTATACTCTATGCCCCGACCGATGAAGGCAAGCATGCCATATGCCTTCTTGACTACCTTATCCATCTGCGTTGCCACTTTCAGTGACCTGTGGACCTGTACGCCCAGATCTCTCTGCCTGTCAATACGCCTAAGGGTTCTGCCATTTACTGTATACTTCCCATCTGCATTAGACCTTCCAAAATGCATTACCTCACATTTGTCTGGATTAAACTCCATCTGCCATTTCTCCGCCCAAGTCTCCAACCGATCTATATCCTGCTGTATCCTCTGACAATCCTCATCACTATCCACAACTCCACCAACCTTTGTGTCGTCCGCAAACTTACTAATCAGACCAGCTACATTTTCCTCCAAATCATTTATATATACTACAAACAGCAAAGGTCCCAGCACTGATCCCTGCGGAACACCACTAGTCACATCTCTCCATTCAGAAAAGCACCCTTCCACTGCTACCCTCTGTCTTCTATGACAGAGCCAGTTCTGTATCCATCTTGCCAGCTAACCTCTGATCCCGGGTGACTTCACCTTTTGTACCAGTCTGCCATGAGGGACCTTGTCAAAGGCTTTACTGAAGTCCATATAGATAACATCCACAGCCCTTCCTTCATCAATCATCTTCGTCACTTCCTCAAAAAACTCAATCAAATTAGTGAGACACGACCTCCCCTTCACAAAACCATGCTGCCTCTCGCTAATAAGTTTGTTTGTTTCCAAATAGGAGTAAATCCTGTCCCGAAGAATCCTCTCTAATAATTTCCCTACCACTGACGTAAGGCTCACCGGCCTATAATTTCCTGGATTATCCTTGCCACCCTTCTTAAACAAAGGAACAACATTGGCTATTCTCCAGTCCTCTGGGACCTCACCTGTAGCCAATGAGGATGCAAAGATTTCTGTCAAGGCCCCAGCAATTTCTTCCCTTGCCTCCCTCAGTATTCTGGGGTAGATCCCATCAGGCCCTGGGGACTTATCTACCTTAATGCTTTGCAAGACACCCAACACCTCCTTTTTGATAATGAGATGACTGAGACTATGTACACTCCCTTCCCTAGCCTCATCATCCACCAAGTCCTTCTCTTTGGTGAATACTGATGCAAAGTACTCATTTAGTACCTCGCCCATTTCCTCTGGCTCCACACATGGATTGCCTTCTCTGTCCCTGAGCCAACCCTTTCCCTAGTCACCCTCTTGCTCTTTATATACGTATAAAAAGCCTTGGGATTTTCCTTAATCCTGTTTGCCAATGACTTTTCATGACCCCTTTTAGCCCACCTGACTCCTTGCTTAAGTTCCTTCCTACTGTCTTTATATTCCTCAAGGGATTCGTCTGTTCCTAGCCTTCCAGTCCTTACGAATGCTTCCTTTTTCTTTTTGACTAGGCTCACAATATCCTGCGTTATCCAAGGTTCCCGAAACTTGCCAAACTTATCCTCCTTCCTCACAGGAACATGCCGGTCCTGGATTCTAATCAACTGACGTTTGAAAGACTCCCACATGTCAGATGTTGATTTACCCTCAAACAGCCGCCCCCAAACTAAATTCTTCAGTTCCTGCCTAATATTGTTATAATTAGCCTTCCCCCAATTTAGCACCTTCACCGAGGACTACTCTTATCCTTATCCACAAGTACCTTAAAACTTATGGAATTATGGTCACTGTTCCCGAAATGCTCCCCCACTGAAACTTTGACCATCTGGCCGGGCTCATTCCACAATACCAGGTCCAGTATGGCCCCATCCCTAGTTGGACTATCTACATATTGTTTCAAGAAGCTCTCCTGGATGCTCCTTACAAATTCTGCCCCATCCAAGTCCCTAGCACTAAGTGAGTCCCAGTCAATATAGGGGAAGTTAAAATCACCCACCGCTACAACCCTGTTACCTTTACACCTTTCCAAAATCTGTCTACATATCTGCTCCTCTATCTCCCGTTGGCTGTTGGGAGGCCTGTAGAAAACCCCCAACATCGTGACTGCACCCTTCCTATTCCTGAGCTCCACCCATATTGCCTTGCTGCATGACCCCTCTGAGGTGTCCTCCCGCAGTACAGCTGTGATATTCTCTTTAACCAGTAATACAACTCCCCCACCCCTTTTGCATCCCCCTCTATCCCGCCTGAAGCTTCTAAATCCTGGAACATTTAGCTGCCAATCCTGTCCTTCCCTCAACCAAGTCTCTGTAATAGCAACAACATCATAGTTCCAAGTACTAATCCAAGCTCTAAGTTCATCTGCCTTACCTGTTATACTTCTCGCATTGAAACAAATGCACTTCAGACCATCAGTCCCTCTGTGCTCTGCAACATCTCCCTGCCTGCTCTTCCTCTTAGTCTTACTGGCCTTATTTACTAGTTCCCCCTCATTTATTTCACTTGCTGTCCTACTGCTCTGGTTCCCACCCCCCCTGCCACACTAGTTTAAACCCTCCCGAGTGACGCTAGCAAACCTCGCAGCCAGGATATTTGTGTCCATCCAGTTTAGATGCAACCCGTCCTTCTTGTACAGGTCCCATCTGTCCCTGAAGAGATCCCAATGGTCCAGATATCTGAAACCCTCCCTTCTACACCAGCTGTTCAGCCACGTGTTTAGCTGCACTGTCTTCCTATTTCTAGCCTCACTGGCATGTGGCACAGGGAGTAATCCCGAGATTACAACCCTGGAGCTCCTGTCTTTTCACTTTCTACCTAACTCCCTAAACTCCCCCTGCAGGACCTTGTCACTCTTCCTGCCTGAACTAATGAACCTCAAGGTTATAATGGACTGTTTGTGCACCAATGAAAATTGTTTTGCACATGCGATCATGATCAATGCATAAACGGAAGTACAAACAATTTAAATGGCAGGACAAATCAAAACAGCGATATGTATAAACCAACCAATCAATGCCCAGGAGGAGCCACTGACTACAAAGAATAAAGGAACAGACCTGGAGAGGTTTGGCACACAGATTTGAAGATGACAAAGGGAGAGACAGAAGAAAAGTCACAAGCCGTCTGTGCCACTAGAGCCGGAGGACAGTATAGGCCACCTGGACTAGGATATCGACTGCCTTGGATTTATTAATTATTGTTTTTATCCTTAATAAATAATCGTGATATTACTACTTCAGATGTTTCCTTGTTTGAATTCTTATTGTCTAGTCCAAGAACAAATTATAAGTAAGGTTCTATATCTTTTACAAAGGAGTAGATTTCACTGCATTGTAGTGGACCTTTACAGCTTTAGGGAAGGGAAAACATCAAAATAGGTGAATGAATGTAAGTTGAAATGTACTATAATTTTAATGACCATTAGATGCAGGTCATTTTCCTGCCTCTTACATTACAGAATGTTTATATTTTTTGAGTGCTGAGTACAGTAGCTTAGTGATAATTGTACCACAAGATTATGAAAGGTTGTGAGTTCAAATCCCATGATATAAATTGTGAAATGGATTCAATTTAAACTGGTAAATTATGATTGGTTCCAGAATTGAAAAAGCGAAGAAAGCTGCATGATTGTTGTAAAAACCCAACTGGTCCACTAATGTCCTTCCAGGAAGGGCCTGCTACCTCTAGCCAGTCAGGACTACATGTGACTCTGGTTTCACAGTACATGATTGGATCTTAGTGCCCTCAGAACAACTATAATTGGATCAGAAAAACTGGCATGTCAATATCACCCGCATCCTAAGAATAAGTAACAACTAAGTTAATGTCTCTTTGTTATGAACATGGTGAAACAGATTTGACGTGTGAAATATCCAACATAAACCAACCTGATATCTGCTAATCCTTAACCAATGGAACTCGTAACTACTTTTACCGGTGTATTATTACGTAAAATATCAGTATTGTCACACACAAACATACCTGTTTAATGATGTCTGTAATCTGGAGTTCATTTTTCTGAATTGAGAGATCTGCTTTCACCTCTGAGTACGTATCATTTATAATAGCCAGGAACATATTCTGAAAGAGAGATTTGTTAAAAATAATATTAACTTAATTTTTATAAATGAATGACCATTAAACTAGGTCTCAAATTTCTGGTTGCACATTGATTAATTTATAGAAATATATAGAATTTACATCACAGAAAGAGGCTATTAGGCCCAACTCGTTTGCTTTCCAGTTTATATGAGCATATAGTTCTAGTCACATTTGCCTGCAATGTTCTAACATCCTTTCAACCCATTTCCAACACTCTGATATCGTTGGTATTATTTCTCCTGCAACCACCCAGGAGTAAATTCCATGACCTCATAACTCCTGCACTCTGCCCCTCATTCCAGATCCATTAATTACTAGAAGCAGTCTACTTCTATCTACTCTGTCCCATCTTTGCATAATCCCAAACACTTCTGTCATGTAACTCCATAATCTGTGCTGTTCTAATGAAAAAAGCCCAATTTTCCAAGTCTTTCTTTGCATTTGTATTTCCTTGTACCAGGCAACTATCCTAGTGGATTAGTACAGTAACTTTTCTAACCCTCAATATCCTTCCTAAAGAACACACATTGCTCTAACTGAAGTCTTCTTAAGCTTTTATAAAGGCTCTTCATTATCTCTGCTTTTACATTCTATACCTCTTGTGATAAAATTTATAATTTCATTAGGTTTTTTTAAGGTCTTTAATATCTTGTGGACCTGTAATCCAATATGCTTATGCTCTTCCACAGCACTGGGCATACTTCCATTCACAGTATAATTACTGCTGTTAGTTTTTTTCAACTTTAAAAGCAACACTTCACACCTACCAACATTGCCACTTTTTAGCCCATTCCCCCTTCTAATCCATATCAATTTGCGGCTTCCTTTGGAATTCATAATTCCTTCTAAATCACTAAGAAATCAAATAAGGAATTCAAAAGAAGCATCTTTAACAAGAGAGTGGTGAGAATATGGAACTCGCTGCCAAAGGGTATAGTTGAGACAATTAGTATAAACAAATTTAAGAGGAAGCTAGATAAACATATGAAGGAGATGGAAATAGAGGGTTAAACTGATAGAGCCAGACCTGGAAGGATGGATGGAGGCTCAGGTACAGCATAAACACCCCATAAACTGGTTAGGCTGAATGGCCCATTCTGTGCTGTATATTCTATGTAATTCTAAGAAAAGATTTAACTATACGTCATGTTTTGTTATCAACTGCAATTTCTGATGTATCTCCCAGTTGGACCATATCCAGATCATTGATATACACAGTGAACAAGTTTGGCTCTAGAACTGAACCTTGTGGGACCACACTTCCCACTTCTAATCACTCTGAAAAGCCTCCCTTAAGTTCTACTCTCTGCTTTCTGCCACCCGCACCCCAACCCCACCCCGCCGCAATTCCTTACCTCTCAATCTTGTCTCGTAATCTTATGTGTGGTCCCTTGTCAAAGACTTTTCTAAAGTCCATATTCACTATATCCACTGCATGTTCCCCATCTACCATGTCTGTTATCTCCTCAAAGAATTCTGAGGTTTGCCAAGAATAATTTTGAAATCCATGCTGGTCAATTATAACTATGTTTTCTTTATCTAAACATTTGTCAATTTCATCCTTAGCTAAAAAACTCTAAAATTTTCCCTACCACCAAATCTTAAGCTAACTCATCTGAAATTACATCGTTTTTAACAGTAGTCCAGGAAAACTGCATGTGAGCCTGTAAGTGAGAGTGATGTTGAGACCCAGCAGTTAAAAGTTGCCTCATTCGTATGCAGCTTGTTGACTTCCTGATCAAAACAGTGAGAAGCTATTAAAATTGTCAGTTGGAGGCAGCCATCGGGGACTAGAAGCAACAGTCCCCTGCGGTCAGGTGGGTCCAGAGACGATCACAATTGAAAGGGAGGTGGGGGGTGGGGGTGGTGGCCTGAGGCAAATGAGGCCCAAGGATTCCTTGTGGACCTCAGAAGAGCACTTCTGTTCTTCTTGACCCACAAGGAAACTTTAACAATTTAAAAACTTATCTTCCTGGCATCATAAGGCCCTTGATCCAGTCACTGGCAGAATTTGCTTGGTGGAGAAGCTACCACTGAATCTCCACTGAAGCCTCAGATAGGGTCCCCCATTGTCATCATTGAAGTCCAACCTGCATACTTAAAGAGGACTTCATCAGCTTTGGGCAGGTACCCTTGCCCCCTACAATTTAATACTGCAGTCAGCCAAAGAGTGGTTAGGTGCCTCACTTCATTTTAATGCACAAATGAATCAACAGCTTGGCAAAGCCATAATTTCTAAAGCCTCTGCATTTTCCTTGCTCATCTACCCAGGACCTAAGAATGTATCTCATGAGGCCCTGGTATTTTGTCTTTCATTAGTTCAACTAGATTATCTAAAAAAAAATTAATTCATCATAATGTCACTCAACTCGCTCTTAGCCACTTTAGGATTCACACATTCTTGGATAGTCCTCTCTTCAATAAAGACTTCTGCCATTTTTTGACTATCATTGGAAATTGACAATTTTATCCTCTCAGGGCTTCCATGTCATTTGTTGTAGGCTCAAAACAAGGTGCAACTTACAAGCAGAACGAAGAAGACAAAGAAAACATAGGTGACAAAATAAATTGGACCCAAGATTCTGTTGGCGTTGTCTATTTCATCAAAGTTGAAGTCACCAAGGATTATTCGAAACTGAGTGAAGCTGGAAAGAAATTAAAGCAGAGTTAGATGTTGAAAACCAAATAAAGATCTACTTGTCCTCGTGGACAGTGCGCTCACAGGGAGTAAACCATGGCAGCATGCAGCACACAAAGTTGTGTTGCCTGTGAATACCACTCTGCTGAACCATTCCTAAAATATTAGCTTTGGTGAGATATAAAAATAAGATTATTTCTTGTTTGCCTAACAGTAATTAGCTGATTTCATCATGCAGATCAATGGCCAGTCATTCCGAAATCAGAGTCTTAATTGAGAACTAAAAATATAATGGTTCTGACAATACAAGATGTAATAATCATAACAATCACTGTTTTGAGTCCAGTGCTTTATTTTAATGGTAGTTTTTAATTTTATGTAGTGTATTAAATTTAAGATTTTTTCTGTTTTACAAAAATCTGTATTATTGTATAAAAGATTTTTACATTAATTGGTTCCACATGTAAATACACCTGCTTAGTAACGGCTGTCTGCAGTGTAGAATGCAGAAAGATTTCAACCAATCACTGAATATCTACCTATAAAGATTTGTGCAAGCCAAGGACTCCATGTCCACATAAACTTCCTCCCTATGCTATGAAATTTCAGTCACGCACATTGTGTAAGCATTTATAATGGATAAATTCTATGTCAAGTTTCATATCATGGAAAGTTCCTATGTCAACAATATCGCCTGTCACAATGTAATTGCAAGCGTCCTGCCAGCATGTGATGCTATTACATCTCCCAGGTCTTGTCCCCACATAACAAGGAAGTAAATTTTCAATGTACTGCCTAGTTGTTAAACTGGGAGTGAAGATCATCTTCCCATCATAGAATCTGCTCGATTTTTAAATCTATGGACAGTTTCTACAATGGACAGCAAATCAGCAACATCAGTTTTATTCTCGAGCATTAAGTTGAAAATCTTATATATATTTATATAATATATCAATATATTTATATATAGTTTATTTAAATTTATATATTTTTTTATTCTTTCATGGGATGTGGGCGTCGCTGGCCAGGCCAGCATTTATTGCCCATCCCTAATTGTCCTTGAACTGAGTGGCTTGCTAAGCCATTTCAAGGGCATGTAAGAGTCAACCACATTGCTGTGGATCTTGAGTCACATGTAGGCCAGACCAGGTAAGGACAGCAGATTTTCCTTCCCTAAAGGACATTAGTGAACCAGATGGGTTTTTACAACAATCGACAATAGTTTCATGACCATCATTAGACTAGCTTTAAATTCCAGATTTATTAATTGAATTCAAATTCCACCTTCTGCTGTGGTGGGATTCGAACCCATGTCCCCAGAACAATACCTGGGACTCTGGGTTACTAGTCCAGTGGCAATACCAGTACGCCACCGCCTCCCCTGTTTAAATTGGTACTATTGATAACTATTTTAAAAAAATGTTCTGTTCATTTTTGCTCCACATGCTGTTTATTCTGCAACGTACTTGTCCATGGACTGCACCACTTCCACTCCCAGGCCTCTGGCTGTTATGGTCTACCTTGGACTTTCTTTTCACATTCTGACTTGAGCTGCCCTTCCTGCCTCCTTGGCTTATCTCCTCAGTTTCTGGTCAGCCACACTCTGGGGTCAACTCTTCCTTGGCTGCACTTCCCCTCCTCTCTGGGGTCTCTGGCTCAGCTACTATCCTCATCACCCTGCTAGTATGGCTTATTTCTTCAGCTGCCCTTTCTGAGTTCCCGCAGTGATCTGGGTAAACAGTGTTTTTACTTTAAATAGTACTTACAACATACCCATTATGGCATCCACGGTGACGATAGTACCATTCAATTAGATCATAGCTGATCTGTACCTCAATCCAATTTACCTGTCTTTGCTGCACATCCCTTAATACCTTTACCTAACAAAAATCAATCTCAATTTTGATTGTTGATATTCTGGCAGAGGCCCAAGAGATAGTGGACGGTGGGAAAAGTAAGTTGAGAAGGAAATTGACATGGTTAGCCCTCAGCAGACCAGCTGAATGGGAAGGTCTGAGAGAGAGAAGCTTGGGACAGTTTGGGTTGCTGCTTATAAGAAGGTAGTGATGGGTGTCACAATAATCATTTCAGAGAATGCAAAGAGGCACAGAGGATAGTGTGGGCTTATCCAAGAGGAATTCAAGCTTGGAATTGCAGCAGGCATGTACGAAGGCAAAGGAATAGCGATGGGTTTGGGTAGAGGTGGGATGGAGCGTGGGCAAGGAGCTTGAAAAAGGCAGCAAAACTGAGATGACAGAAAGGGGAGGAGAAAGGAGAGAATTGTCCAGGCAGGTCCAGGATTTAAAAAAAGGGAGACTGAAGTAATGGATAGAAGTCGAGAAACTAGAATGCCCAAGTGAATGGACACTAGGGCCTGGAAATTTGGTCATGCAGAAAATTGCCTGGTGACAATAGTGGAACGGCCAGGCCCCTAAGTTCTCAGAGATGACTGTGGATACCTTTCTGGATGAGAAGAAGGAGAACCATTCTTTCCCTTGAATGGTTATATCTCAAAGCAAGTTGGAAAAAAGCATTGGTAGCAAGTTTCAGGCATGCCAATGCTAACAGTTTGTGTAATAGGACCTCACCAGGAATTGTCTTTCCCTCCCCCACCAGAAGCCTACATTGTCACATCTAAATGCAGTCAAAGGGGCGTGAGTAACCCCCCCCCCCCCCCCCCCCCCACCCACAACCAACTCAATTTCTCCAACTTCTGCTCCAAATCTATACCAAATAATTACCCCGACTATACAAGTGGCAACAGGAACTCCGGTAAGATATCTCTGAGGTGGATACTGCTTTGAGGAGGCCATTTTGTACACTTTGACTGAAGGTTAAAGCACCACTTTGCAGGCAGGAAGGAAATTCTTCAACTCCAATTGTAACTCAGCAAGTAAGTCCTGTAGCGACAGGAAAGGGGCGAAAACAGTAGGTGCAAGATGGCACTGGCAGCTGCAGTTCCAATCCTGCATGAAGGCGGCTCAGGATATTGTTTGTTTTGAAGATGGCCTAGAGATGACATCATCATCAGGTAGCACCCTGAGAAATCCAGCAGCCTTTGTGAAGGACAGCACTGCTTGCTCTGAAATTGGAGAGGGGCCTAGATAAGGTGGCCTAAACAAATGGTCATCTCCCTACCACCCAGTTGGCTTGCTGTGGTCAGCGGGCATCTCTTAATGCAGTCAAACTATGACAGAGAAGGAAAGGCGAACTCCTAACCTCACTTCAAAAGGTAGGAAAAGAAGAAAAATTCTGAAACTCACCTGCTGGAACGTGAGAACAATGCTCAACTCTGGTAACAATAGCCCCCCCACAATGACCCTCAGCCCTGGTGGCCATGAGCTAGCCAGACTAGACATTGATATAGTGGTCCTGAGTGAGGTCCACTTCTCAGAGCAAGGCAGCCTAACAGAACACAATTCTGGCTACACCCTCTATTGGTCAGGTAGACCTCAAGGTGAACAAACGCCTCGTTGGTGTCAGCTTCATGGTGAAGAAGACTATTGTCACTAAACTTTTAAGCCTGCCAACTGGGCACTCCGAACGCATCATGTCCCTGCGCCTGCCCCTCCAAGACCAGCAGCATGCAACCCCCATCAGTGTTTATGCTCCAACCCTGAAGACTAACCCAGCTGACAAAGAGAAGTTCTAAACAGATCTCCGTGAACTCATCCAGAATGCCCCTCCCAAGGACAAAATTGTCGTCCTTGGCGATTTCAACGCCAGAGTGGGCCGTGACAGCCTGGCATGGAAGGGAGTGCTCAGAAACCATGGAGTTGGAAACTGTAATGCAAAGGGACGTTTACTCTTGGAACTCTTGCAGAAAAGCAGCTGTCCATAACCAACACCTTCTTTCAACAAAAAGATAACTTCAAGACCACATGAATGCATCCCCACTCTAAACACTGGCACCAGATAGATTACATCTTGGTGCGCCAGTATGACCTAAAGGACATCGTGCATACTAGAGTCATGCCCAGTGCTGACTGTCATACAGACCACCGGCTCGTTCATTCAAAGCTGAACTTCCACTTCAAGCCTAAGCCCAAGAACAGGCCCAGAGACAACAGAGACAAAGAAATTTTGAGTCAGCAACCTGCAAACCTCATCTTGCAGAGATAGATATCAAGCAACCTTACAGACTAGACTGGAACATCCTGATCTCACTGCTGATTCCACTCCAGAAGAACTCTGGGAACACATCAAAGCTGCAGTACTGGATACTTCCAACGAAGTCATCGGACCCAGCACCAAGAAGAATAGGGACTGGTTTGATAAAAATGACAAGGAAACTCAAGTTCTGCTAAAAATAAAAAGGTCAGCTCATCAGGCTCACCTGGCTCAGCCAGCCAGTAAAGAGAAAAAGACAGCCTATCATCAAGCATGCAGCACCCTTCAATGTAAACTGAGGAACATCCAAAATGACTGGTGAATTGTACTGGTGGAAAAGAACTCAAGTGTGTGCTGATAGTGGTGACATAAGAAGTTTCTATGAAGCACTAAAATATGGATCAGCATATCAAACCCAAAACCCCCCGAGCAGCGTCAATGGTAAGACCCTACACACCGACAAGGAGTCAGTTCTGGATCACTGGTCGGAGCACTTTGAAACTCTCTTCAATGCCAAGTGCATGATACAGAGCAAACAGAGGCACTTTCTTCTTCTTTGGCCTCCTTGTCTCAGGAGACAATGGGTAAGCGCCTGGAGGTGGTCAGTGGTTTGTCGAGCAGCGCCTGGAGTGGCTATAAAGGCCAATTCTAGAGTGACAGACTCTTCCACAGGTGCTGCAGATAAAATTGGTTGTCGGGGCTGTTACACAGTTGGCTCTCCCCTTGCGCTTCTGTCTTTTTTCCTGCCAACTGCTAAGTCTCTTCGACTCGCCACACTTTAGCCCCGCCTTTATGGCTGCCCGCCAGCTCTGGCAATCGCTGGCAACTGACTCCCACGACTTGTGATCAATGTTACAGGACTTCATGTCACGTTTGCAGTCGTCTTTAAAGCGGAGACATGGACGGCCGGTGGGTCTGATACCAGTGGCGTGCTCGCTGTACAATGTGTCCTTGGGAATCCTGCCATCTTCCATGCGGCTCACATGGCCAAGCCATCTCAAGCGCCGCTGGCTCAGTAGAGTGTATAAGCTGGGGATGTTGGCCGCCTCGAGGACCTCTGTGTTGGAGATACGGTCCTGCCACCTGATGCCAAGGATTCTCCGGAAGCAGCGAAGATGGAATGAATTGAGACGTCGCTCTTGGCTGACATATGTTGTCAAGGCCTCGCTGCTGTAGAGCAAGGTACTGAGGACACAGGCTTGATACACACGGGCTTTTGTGTTCCGTGTCAGTGCGCCATTTTCCCACACTCTCTTGGCCAGTCTGGACATAGCAGTGGAAGCCTTTCCCATGCGCTTGTTGACTTCTGCATTGAGAGACAGGTTACTGGTGATAGTTGAGCCTAGGTAGGTGAGCTCTTGAACCACTTCCAGAGCATGGTCGCCGATATTGATGGATGGAGCATTTCTGACGTCCTGTCCCATGATGTCGTTTTCCTGAGGCTGATGGTTAGGCCAAATTCGTTGCAGGCAGCCGCAAACCTGTCGATGAGATTCTGCAGACACTCTTCAGTGTGAGATGTTAATGCAGCTTCGTCAGCAAAGAGGAGTTCCCTGATGAGGACTTTCCGTACTTTGGTCTTCGCTCTTAGACAGGCAAGATTGAACAACCTGCCACCTGATCTTGCGTGGAGGAAAATTTCTTCTTCTGAAGACTTGAACGCATGTGAGAGCAGCAGGGAGAAGAAGATCCCAAACAGTGTAGGTGCGAGAACACAGCCCTGTTTCATGCCACTCAGGATAGGAAAGGGGTCTGATGAGGTGCCGCTATGCTGAATTGTGCCTTTCATATTGTCATGGAATGAGGTGATGATACTTAGTAGCTTTGGTGGACATCCAATCTTTTCTAGTAGTCTGAAGAGACCACGTCTGCTGACGAGGTCAAAGGCTTTGGTGAGATCAATGAAAGCAACGTAGAGGGGCATCTGTTGTTCGCGGCATTTCTCCTGTAGCTGACGAAGGGGGAACAGCATGTCAATGATGGATCTCTTTGCTCAAAAGCCACACTGTGCCTCAGGTTAGACATGCTCGGCCAGCTTCTGAAGCCTGTTTAAAGCGACTCGAGCGAAGACTTTCCCCACTATGCTGAGCAGGGAGATTCCACAGTAGTTGTTGCAGTCACCGCGGTCATCTTTGTTTTTATAGAGGGTGTTGATATTGGCATTGCGCATGTCCTGTGGTACTGCTCCCTCGTCCCAGCACAGGCAAAGCAGTTCATAGAGCGCTGAGAGTATAGCAGGCTTAGCACTCTTGATGATTTCAGGGATAATGCTTCTGTGAGAAGCCTTAAGTTGCCCATGGCTATCATCCTATTTGCTGAAGAGATTCAAGAAGCTATTTCCCAGTGCATCTGTCCCTCGAGCTGGCAGTTGTTGATTAACAGAAAGTCTGTCCATTCATAATATGTCAAGACTTTCAGTATTTAATCCCTGCCCATTCACCCCCAAATCCCTGCTGGAGTAGCACTGACAGAAATAAAAGGAATAAATTTCGTGAAGTAGAAATGTTAACTGGATGGCATTTTTTACAAAACAAATTGACAGAACAAGCATTTTGGTATTGCTTAATGTTTTTACTTTATAAAATATTCTAAATGCTTACCCTAGCTACATTTCTGTCAGACCATAAAAAATAAAAAAGAATAATGCATGACTGACATAAACAGCAGAATTTCTAGAAGGACTGCACCATGATTCAAGTTTGGAGAAAGGTACTGAATACAAGTCCTAATTTTATTTTAAAATCTGTAATAATAATAATAATATAGTTTGTATCTGCATGTTTGGCCTGAATGGTGGTTTGCCTTGGTGGGTGAAGCCTGGTGTCACTGGTCACCGGCCCTTGCCGCTCCCCGGCCTGGATTACTGGCCCCACCTCCCTGCCCCCTCCACTCCCTGGTCTCTGTTACTGGCCCCAGCCCCCTCCACTCCCTTCCTTGGTTACTGGCCTGGCCCCCTCTGCTCCCCAGCCCCGCTTACTGGCCTCCAGCCCTCGCGGCTCCCTGGGCTTTGTTACTGGCTTCTGGCCCTCACCGCATCCTGGGTTTGGTTACTGGCCACCGGACCTTGTAGTTCCCTGGCCCCGGTTACTGGGTCCCAGCCCTCACCACTCCCTGGCCTCGGTTAGTGGCATCTGGCCCTTGTGGTTCCCCAGCCTCACTTACTCGCCCCCAGCCATCACCGCTCCCCGGCCTTAGTTACTTGCCTGCAGCCCTCGCCGCTCCCTGGCCTCGGTTATTAGCCCCCAGCCCCTGCCGTTTCCCGGCACCGGTAACTGGCTCCCGCCACTTGCTGGCCACGATTACTCGCCCCTGCCTCTGTTACTGGCCCCCGGCCCTTGCCGTACCCTGGCCTCGGTTACTGGGGCCCGGCTCTCTCTGGTCCCCTCCTTCGGTTATGGGGTCCCAGCCCTCGCCACTCCCTGGCCTCACTCACTGGCCCCTGGCCCCGGCCACTTGCCGGCCTCACTTACTGGTCCCTGGCCCTCGCCACTCCCTGGCCTGGGTTACTGGCCCCCAGCTCTCACTGCTTCCTGGCCCTGATTATTGGCCCCCGGCTTCTGCTGCTCCCCGGACCCGGTTACTGGCTCCTGACTTCTGCCAGTACCCAGCCCGCGTTACTGTCACCCGGACCTCACCACTCCCTGGCCTCACTTACTGACCCTCAGCTCTTGTCGCTCTCCGGTATTGGTTACTTGCCCGCTACCCTTGCCGCTGCCTGGCCTCGCTTACTTGACTCTTGACAATGGGGAGTGGGTGAAACGACATTGGGTGGGAAGGGGAGATGGCTTGGATGGGGGAAATGGCGTGGAAGGGTGGCATGGGAGGGGGAGGCGGGCTGCATGGGAGGAAGGGGGCACACCATGGGAGGGAGGCGGCACGGCATGGGAGGAAAGGGCATAAGTGGTGGAGGGAGACAACATGGGAAGGTATTGGGGGTATGGCATGGGGGCGTATGGTGGGGGTGCGGGGGACAGAGAGCATGGGAAGGAGGGATGGCATAGGAGGAAGGGAGGGGGTACAGCATGAGAGGTGTGGAATGGGGTGGCATGGCAAGGATGGAATGGGGGATGGGGATGGCATAGGAAGAAGGGGTGGATGAGAGATGGGATGGGGTGATATGAGAGGGATGAAAGCAATGGAATGGGTATGGCATGAGAGGGATGGCAACAAAGGATGGAATGGCATGGGATGGGGATATAAAGAAGTACTGTTGCAATAAAGACACTAATTTCACTGCAAATGTTTTGCGGGTCTCTGCTAGTATAGAAATATTAAATACTTGGAAACATGGAAGATGTAAATCAGTTTGTTGGAACATTTTACTATGGTAAAGAAGCTATATAAATACACATTTTTGTTGTAATCAATTCTTATCTTTTATACATTTTGTGGCTTTTGCTAGAAAAACAGACACTCTAAACAGAGAGACAGCAAAGGTATAGAACAGCTGTCCTATACGGCATACAGAAATGTATCTATGTATGATATGTAATAGGACAAAGTTACTGAACTACCAGAAACGGTAAAGAAAAGACTATTTATTTTCTGGGACTGATGAAAAGGCATTGGCAGGAATTTTACGCCCTGCCCAAAGAGCAGGCTGGTGGCAGGGGGGCAGGGGTTTGTAAGATGGAGTGGGAGGCTTGGGGGACCCTTCCCAACCCGCTCCCGCCTCCATAGCCATTTTACGCAGGGTGGCGGCGGTGCGAAATGGCCCGCCCACACCAGGCCAATCAAGGCCCTTAAGTGGCCAATTAACATCAACTTAAGGGCCTCTACCCGCCACCACATTGATTTTACGATTGGCAGGCGGGTGATCCAGGCCTGAGAAAAGCCACCTGATAGAAGTAGGCAGCCTTCTGATGACCAGGGAAGGGCTCTCCTGATCAGATACCCTGTGGCCAATGGAGGGCCGCCTCCTGACACTCCAACCATCCCTATCTTCCAACACGCCCCCCCTGCCTCCCAGTGGACTCTCCTTGCCTTGCTGGGGCCCAACCGATTACTCCTGTTGAGGCCCCAAAAACTCACCTCTTTTCCGGGGCTGTCCTTCCTCTTCATCTTAAAGCTGGATGTAGTCCCAGCAGTGGCCACTGCTCCCGGTGGTGCTGCTGGGACTAAGAGGCAGCTCCATGAGGTGGGACTTCCTGCCTCAATGAAGTGGAAGTCCCACCCAAGACCAATTAAGAACCTGGGGACTGTAAAATCTGGTCTGGATCCCCAACGGAGGCGGGATTGCCAATGATGTTTTGGTTGGTGGACGGCTCCCGTCCAGCAAAGGTAAAATTCCGTCCATTAAATTTGTTGTCTCTGGGAAAGTTTATAACAAAAAAAGTTCTATTTTTTCCAGTTAACAATTAAACCATCCTCTGCCTTCACACTCTAGTACCATCCCTTTGCAACAGTATAATCCCTAACTCAATCTGAATAATGCCACAGGAGATCTAGTAGTATTATTTAATAATTGGATTGGCCATACACAATTATATCAAATGAAAAATTATTTTTACATTTGATATCATATGTCCATTGCTGTGCATTGCAAACCATCTATTCAGCTGTACAATCCCATTCCCTGCAAGATATAAACCACTTCTAACACATTTCCACCCCGTATAATATCCATCAAGTATTACTATGATTAGAGCTTGAAAAAGTAAAGACCAGGACATTCAATCAAATGCAATACTGGACTCAGTGGTAGCCTTTCTGTCTCTGAGTCAGATTATTCTCCATTTAAGCTACACTTCAGTACTGATGGAATGTAGAGGGTCTTGCCTATCAGTTAATTTCAAACCAAGACTCTGTCCAACCCTTTCAGGAAGACATAAAACATTCTGCAACATTACTTGAAGAAAAGTAGGTGAGTTTTCCTTTTGCTTTTGCCAACATTCATCCCTCAAGCAATATCACTGAACAGTCTCTTTGGTTATTGATTCATTGCTATTTGTGTGACTTTGCTGTGTGTAAATTGGCTACTACATTTACCTAAATCACAACAATGACAACTGCGAAGCGCTTTGTAATGTCCTGAGGTTGTGAAAGGTGCTATCTTAGTGCAGGTTTTATCTTTATTAATCCTGAAATGATGTCAACTATTGTTTTGCAAAAGGAAGTTAATAATTTACCTTGTGCATATACAAAATAATGGATGGGTAGTGGCTGGAGAGGCACAGAGACAAGTCCTTCATTGATTTTGGGTTTATGCTTTAAAATTAACTTGGGCTCTCAAACATTTGTTGTTAATGTAGCTTGTGATATGAGGAATAATGTTTTGAGACTGCTGCTGGCACAGAACTTCATTAGCAATGATGTGGAATGCAATGTTGTAACCTCATCTCTGATCTCGGCTTTATCTAGTGAGGCTTCCTGCCAGCAGTTGAGTCTCATGAAATTACCCCTGTAATATATTTCTAGCTCACCATCCATATGCACTAACCATGTTCCTCTCATTGTTGTCCTACGCTGCCAACCACATTGTTCTAAGAAATCTAAACAATAATTGTGACAATTTCTATTTTCCAGAACAATAGTAAAGATGTAATCACCTACAGTATTAAATATAACTTTTCTAACATCTAACAGAAATCTAGCAATTAGCTATGTGTTTTGAGTTAACAGATTTATTACTTCCTTACCAGTTTGCTCTAATTTACTGATTGTGTTTTGGCTCTCACTATGAAGAACATAAGAAATAGGAGCAGGAGTAGGCCATCCAACCCTTGAGTCTCCTATGCCTTCAAAAAAACTATGGCTGATCTTCGACCTCAACTCTAGTTTCCCGCCCAATCCCCATATCCCTTCATTCCCTTAGATTCCATGAATTTATCAATCTCAGTCTTGAATATACTCAATGATTGAGTATTTACAGCTCTCTGTGGTAGAGAATTCCAAAGATTCACAACAATGAATGAAGAAATGTATCCTCATCTTAGTCCTAGATGGTTGACCCCTTATCCTGAGTCTATATCCACTAGTTCTAAGCTCTCCAGCGAGGGGAAACAACCTTTCAGCATCCAGCCTGTCAATCCCTCAGAATCTCATGTGTTTCAATGAGATCATCTCTCATTTTTCTAAACCCCAGAGAGTATAGGCCATTCTATTCAATCTATCCTCAAAGGACAAGCCTTTTGTCTCAGGAATCAATCTAGTGAATCTTCATTGTGCTCCATCCAATGCATGTATATCCTTCCTTGTACACAGTACTCCAGGTCTGGTCTCGCCAAAGTCCTGTTCAATTGCAGCAAGACTTCCTTATTCCTATACTCCAGCCCCCTTGCAATAAAGCCTAGCATATCATTTACCTTCCTACTAGCTTGCTGTGTCTGCATGTTAACTTTATGTGATTCATGTACAAGACGACACAAATCCCTCGAAATGCCAACACTGACTAGTCTCACATTTTAAAAAATGGTCAGGTGCTCTATTCTCCCTACCAAAGTGAATAATTTCACATTTCCCCATATTATGCTCAGCTGCCACCTTTTTGCCCAATCTCTTCCCTATATCCATTGGCAGACTTCTTGTGTCCCCTCACAACTTACTTTCCCACCTAGCTTTGTATCATCAGTAAACATAGATACATTACACTCGATCCCTTATTCTAAGTCATTAATATAGATTATAGAAAACAGACTCCAGCACTGTTCCTTATGGCACTAGTAACAGCCTGCCAACCTGAAAATGGCTCAGTATTCCTACTCTCTATTTTCTGTACTTTACCCAATCGTCTATCCATGTTAATTGATATTACCCCAGTCCCATGCGCCCTTATGTTGTGCCTCAACCTTTTGTGTGACACCTTATCAAATGCCTTTTGAAAATCCAAACATCCATTGGTTCCACTTTATCCCCAATTTTTCTAACAACACTGAAAGAAGAGCAGAGGGAGCGACTGAGGATGGATCTTTTCCCTCAGCACATGATGCCTGAACACTAGCAACAGGCAGAACAAGAAGGCTAGGGTGCCACGACTGACAACATCCAGGAATGGAATGATCGAAGATGGGCACTGGCATGCCATTGCATCCTCAGGACAAGGACAAATCACCTCCAAATGTCAATGAGGCAATGGCAGAGACATTTAAAGATGCCAGGTGAAATGGTCACAGAAATTTGTATGATCCTGCAACATGACCTGCAACTTCTTGGATTTAGAGGGAAACCCCCATGGCACTTGCCCTCAAGGTGACTGCTGCACTCAATTTTTTGGCTACCAGCATCATCCTGGGATCAACGGGCGACATATGCAACATGTCACAGTCTACGACCCATAGGTGTATCAAAGAGGTGACCAATGCTCTCTTTCGTCATGCCGATGAGTTTATCTACTTACCTATAGATTAGGACAGCCGTGCAGCAAGGTCTGCAGCCTTCGTCGCTATTGCTGGGTTCCCTAGAGTGCAATGGGTGATCGACTGTACCCATGTGGCCATTAGAGCTCCCTAGGAGCAGCCTGCTGCATTTGTGATTCACAAAGTATTCCAATCTTTGAACGTACAACTGGTTTGTGACCACAGGAGAAAAATGATACTGGTTTGCAAAGATTTCCAAGGGAGCTGCCTTGACTCTGTTATGACAGAGGTGGGAGGAGTGCACGGTTTTTCTAGTTCCACTTCTCCACAGGTCACAACATATGTTTAAATTTTTTCCCAGCTACGGTCAATCATAAACTCTTAAAATACACCAACCAGGTTTCTTTAATAAACAACAAAATTATCAGTTTATTATAAAACAGGTCATAACCAGTAATGAAGCAAAGCATTAGCACACAGATTGAAATATGAAAGTTCCCTTTTTACCTTAGCCCCTCACACACACACACACACACACACACGCACATACATCGGTTAACCGGAAAAAATAGATTTTCTCTTTAGAGCTCTTTAGAGAAGATATGGAAAGACATCAGCTGTTCATTTTATGATTTGGCATGCCAAATACGTGTAGATGGCTGTCACTGGGACCTTCCTAGACTAGTTCTTTTTAGGCGATGTTGAAGATCAGTTTGGGTAGGCTTTCCAGGAGAAATGCAGCAACAGGGGTTTCAAGCAGGACTTGCAGGAGGAATGCAGCATCAATTTCTTACTCTCACCTCTAAGAGCTTCTCAAAGAGATGGAAAAACTGGCAGGCTTCAGGCCTGGAACAGGTTGAATTGGGGTTTGTCCTTGGCAGGTTGGTTCGCTAACTCCTTTTCAAAACTCTGTTCATACCCCAACTGCCTGTCCAAAGCGAAACCAAAAACATCTCAGGAGTCAAGCCTCCCGATCCCTATAAATCTTGACCTGTCACTTCTCTGTAAACATTTTCCCCAAGGCAAAAAGCCCCCTGCTGGGTATTTATCTGAAAACAGATGCCTTCCAGTAACTGTTGTTTACAAGACAAGTCCAAAAGACCTTCTGATGTTCTCTTAAAAAAAAAATACAAAATCCAGCATCTATGGAATATCTTTTCAGTTTTAAAACACAAATCTTCACAATTTAGCAAAAAAAAAAGGAAGTACTCATAACAACTCATTCATTTTGAGGAAGTCACAGCTGCCAGGAGTTTTTGAAGAACAAGCTAAAGAGGATAGCTGGATCCTGGGTGGCAAGGGTTACCCCTTTTGAACATGGTTGATGACACCAGTGCGGCATCCCCAAAGTGCAGATGAAGAGAGA
This sequence comes from Heterodontus francisci, assembly GCF_036365525.1. Lineage (NCBI taxonomy): Eukaryota > Metazoa > Chordata > Chondrichthyes > Heterodontiformes > Heterodontidae > Heterodontus > Heterodontus francisci. The sequence goes on along the minus strand of NC_090390.1, from coordinate 16,903,395 downwards.
TACAAAGCTGCTCAAGCATTCACCAAGGCCATCATCTGAAACACTATTGGCATGCTGAAAATGCGCCTATTCTGCCTTGACTGGTCTGGAGGAGCACTTCATGACATACTAGAGAGTGCCTCATAAATCATCATTGTCTGCTCTGCATTACACAACCTGGCATTTAGACATAGCTATTTTGTTCAGGCAGAAGAACAGGAGGAACACCAGTCCTTTGCAGATGAGGATAACTATGATGAGGGTGAGGAGGAGAACAGCAATGCAAACAATGCCATTATAGATATAAGGGCCATGGAAAGACATGCAAGGGACATCAGGGAAAACCTCATATTTGCACATTTTATAAACTTGAGGTCATTCAAGATTCTGCTGCCCAAGTCCTTACTTGCACCAAGTTCCATTCGCCTATCACCCCGTGCTCGCTATGATACATTGGTTCCCAGTCAAGCAATGTCTTGATTTTAAAATCCTTATCCTTATTTTCAAATACCTCCATGGCCTCTCCCCTCACTATCTCTGTAATTTCCTCCAACCCCACAACCCTCTGAGATATCTGTACTCATCTTATTCTGGCCCAATTGAGCACCCTCAATTTTGATCGATCCACTATTTGTGGCTGTGCTTTTAGTTGCCTAGGCCCTCAGCTCTGGAATACCTTTCCTACCTCACTTTGCTCCTTTAAGACACTCATACAACCTACCTCTTTGACCAAGCATTTGGTCATCTGACCTAATATTTCCTTATATGGCTTGGTATCATCCAAAGTGCCTTGGAATGTTTTATTAAAGGTGCTATATAAATATAAGCTGCTGTTATAGCATGTGGCTCGATGTCTAATTTTGTGCCTTGGGACATGTTATTGCATTAGAGGTGCTATCTAAATATAGGTTGTTGTTGCATAGGCTACCTTCCAATGTACTGGGACCATTCCAGAGGCTAGGAAATTTGGAACGTCTGAACCAATGCATCCATTAGCTCTGCAGCCACCTCTTTTAGAACCCTAGGATGTAGGCCATCCTGTCAAGGGGATTTGTCAGCTTTTAGACCCATTAATTGTTGCAGTACTTATCAATATTAATTACTTTAAGTCCCTCACTTTTATTAGACCCTCGGTATGGAGACTATTTCTGGTACGTTTTTTGTGTCTTCCACAGTAGAGTGCAGGACCAGCAGCCGAGAGTAGCGGGGATAAAAGGTGTGGTGGCCCAAGAGCATAGCAAGATCAGAAAGAATAAACTGTCTTAATAGATTTATGATTTCTGCAGTTATAATTGTATAATTTTTCTTTCTTTTATTATACAAATGACCTGAAGTTGAAAAATACTCACATGCATTTGAGGAAAGTGCTGAAGTTTGCCACTTGGGTTCCAAACAGAAGATATCCCAGCTGAGCATAGGCGAAGAAAACAATGAAAAACATAATTGCGAACCCAAGAATATCTTTAGCACATCGTGCCAGGGTTGAGGATAATTGGGTCATCGTCTTATTAAAACTAATATATTTGAAGATCTGAGTAAAAAAAGAGAAATATTAATAGAGTAATCATTATGAAAATTTGCACAAGTGAAGTCATAAGTCAATTGCAAGGACCATCCTTGGACCATACTAACCCCTGTAAATATTTTAAATTAGTGAATGCACACTGTCGGAAGAAGTAAAACTTGGACTAGAGCAGAGAGGAGAATTTCTCAAGAAATATTATTGAACAAAAAGACCAACATGGATGCAAGTCAATCTAACTGCTTAGGGGAGATGGTGGCACAGTGGTAATGTAATTGAACTAGCAATCCAGACATCCAGGTTAATGCCCAATGACATGGAGGGGATGGGCTGACCAACGCCATAAATGGCGCCAGCTGACAAGTCAGCAGGTGCTGGCGCCATATTTAAATGGCAGCCAGCCCTGCATTCATTCCCAATCCATTTGAAAACCTTGGTACTGGAGCTGACCAGCCAGCACAGAAGCTGTTTATCCACATCTGGAAACCAATACCCCTGAAAGGCACGGGAGATGGCAGAGGTGCAAGGAAGGGTGGCCCCGTGGTTCAGTGATGCCTCCCTGCTCACTCTCCTCCAGGCTGCAGGGCAAAGGCAGGAGGTCCTTTTACCCAGCGATGGTAAGAAGAGGCCCTCCCGCCTGAACAAGCAAGCCTGGATGGAGATTGCAGAAGAGGTAAGCTGCTGTGGGGTCACCCACCGAGACTGGGTCCAGTACTGCAAGAGGATGAACGATCTCATGCACACAGCAAAAATAAGTGGCGCTATTGTTTGCGGCTCCATCTGACTTGGGTTTGCCCACACAGAGTGGCACATGGATGCCACAGCTATGTCAAAGACAGGGACGTCAGGCAGGGAGGATTGATGCCACATGGGTGGCTGCATGTGTGAAACAGCTCACCTCGTTTGCACCCTAGTGCATGGCACCTACATGACAGGCCGAGTCCGTATTACACACTGATTCTCCCCCACCTTTTGTTGTAGCGCCCCTGTTGTGAAAAGCATCATGTTGTTGTTTGGCAATGTTATACATCTGCATCCTTGCTCTTCCAGGAAAAGCGGGCCCACAATGCAAGGGAGTCCCCTAGGATTGGTGGAGAGGTGCCAGAGATTAGACCACTATCCCAGGCTGAGGAGGAGGCCCTCAAACGATGTGGCAGCCAGGGAGGACGTGCCATTTCAGATGTAGAGCTTGGGGTCCCCGGGAGAACATACATCTCATTGACAAACGCAATGATTAGTCGAAACATTTCCTTTGTGGACACAATGCTGTCATATCAGTGACATGTACACCAGTGAACCAAAAACTGTGCTTTTCACATGGTATCTTGCAGGGCGACGCTCTTGCGTCATCAGAGGCCCTGGAGAGTGCTGGCACCTCTGAGGAGGAGACAGGCTCAGATGACGCAGCATCCCATGACACTCCCACACCTTCCAACAGCGCAGAGACACTCACCTCGGTGGGAATCTGATCGGCTTTAGAATCTGGGTCACAAGCTGGTGAGAGCACCATACACCCACCCGAGCAGCTGACAGAGGCTGTGACAGCCGAGGTCTCTGACAGTCGGAGGACTGTGGGTGGCCAGGCCCATGCTGAGCCCGAGGTTGATGATGACCCTCTGGTGTCGACAGCAAAGGGCATGCTGGAGTTGCAGGGAGAGGTAAGGTAACATCAGGCGGAGATGCCACAGGCCATGCGCAGCCATGAGCAGATGATGGGGGAGTCCATTCAGGCCAGGACAGCTGCCATGTCCCATGCATATGAGCACATGGCTTCCTCCATAGAGAGGATGGTGGCCTTCATGGACAGCCGCATCCCACAGATGCGCGTTGACCTGCAAACCCTCGCCTTGGCCATGAGCTGGATGCAGTAGTGGCGAGGCAAGAGAGGGATCAGGGACCTGGAGAGTGTCTCTGTTCCTGGTCCTTCTCGGGAGAGCAGCGAGGTTCCCATGAGCCTTGAGAGGGAGGAGGAGAGCCGGCCACCCATACCTGGGGTCTTCCCTCAGGGTGATTCCAATATGGACACCAGCTCCTTGGCTCCTCTGCCGGTGAGTCCAGCTCTAGCAGCCACGATGTCTGAGGAGATCCCTGCAGTGGTGCAGGAGGCTCTCAAGCAGCCAGGGCCCTCCAGGCGTCAGGAGCCCACAGGATGACCACCCAAGTCATCCAAAGCCAAAGGCCGTCCTGATCAGCAGCCTGCCTCCAGTCAAGCTGCTAGCACACAGGTTGCACTGTGAAGGAGCACCCCTACAAGTGTTTAAAATAACACCATGACACATGTGGAATATCACGGGTGACATGTCTATGTATTAATTCCTTCTCACTAAATGTGCTTTTCAAACACATGTCTCCTTTTTACTGTGTGAATGATGCATGCCAGCATGTGCCGATTATGTGTCCCCCAATACATCATTGCTATGCCAGTATGCATGATGATTACACTGCATGGGTGCAGTCACATAGGCAATGGCTCAGTTATCGGCTGCCAGTAATGGTGGAGACACAGATGTCACAGATGCAGAAGACTGCCTACCAGATGAAGCACGGTGATGTGTCACATGGGGAGCATATTGTGCACCTCAGGGATAGTGGAAAAGCTCAGCAGTAAAGCATTGCTGAGCATCCCTTGCTCTTTGCTCAGCCTGTCTGCGCTGCATCCATGATCTTCGTCCTCCCATGTGCATATGCTGCTGCACCTCCTCTGTGTCCTCATCATCTGAGCATGTCTCCTGTTCCTGTCTCTCATCATCCTGCAAGACTTCCGCCCTCTGTATTGCAAAGTTGTGCAGAGCACAGCAAACAGCAACAATGCACGCATCACTTTCTGGTGATTACTGCAGGGCCCCACCTGATCTATCCAGGCAGTGGAAGTGCACCTTCAGCAGGCCGATGGCCTGCTCAATGGTAGATCATGTCGAGCCACGGCAGGCATTGTATCTCTCCTCTACATTGCTGGTGGGGTTTCTTTCACTGGTGCGGGAGCCATGTCTGCAAGGAGTAACCCTTGTCCCCAAGAAGCCACCCCTGGATCTGAGTCAGTGCAGTGAAGAGCATTGGCACCTGGGACTGGTGCAGGATGAATGAGTCATGGCAGCTGTCTGGAAAGCGGCCATTCACTTGCATGAAGCGTTTCTTGCGGTCACAGCTCCCTGAGACCCCAAGGTAGCTGACTGGCCATTGCAAAGGTACGTTGTCTGCTCCTCCACTGATGGTCTCTGTGCTCCCAAGTTATCAACACCTCCTGTTTCTCAAGTATTTAATTGATGCTGATGCTGATTGCTGCCACCATGGTGACCTGATCAAGAAGGACAAGATGTAACTAAATGCGACATGCTGCTGAGGCATCCATAGCATCTCTAGCCACAACCTACAGATACCATATGCTGTCAACTTTTATATAGCGAGAAACACGGAATAAATGTGACCAGCTTCTGAATTTAACTAGATTTCTTCTCAACTCACATCTCGCAAACAGTTAATAAGGAGAACAGGACTTCTGCTTGAACAAGACATTATTTTACACATCCGCAGGAATACCACTTCATCAATTTCAATACCGGCTAATTTCATCAATCTAATTCTCAGATGCAGCACAGCATTACAGCACCAATTTTCCAATCTATTCTCCAATCCATAGTGGGGCTTGAGCCCCTTAACTATCCAAGAGTGCCACCAACTAAAACAAACCAATACCTTCTTTGCTAAACTGTACACTTGGTATTATTAAGTGTCTAAGTCAGAAGGTTGTGGATTCTAGCACCACTCTAAGACTTGAGCAGGTAATCCAGGCTGGCATGACTGATAAGGTGCTGTTTTGTTGAAGGCACGGTCTTTCAGATAAGATGTTAAATTAAGGTCTTATCTGCCTGCTAAAATGCTATCTGTGAAAGCTAGCAATGTACTATTTGAAGAAGAGCAATGAGTTTTCCTATGTTCATTACTTTGCTCTCCACCAAAAAATTAACTATCTGGTCATTCATTTCATGTTTGTGAGAATTTGCTGTGTGCAAATTAGTTGCATAATTTACCTATATAAATGATTAGACCTTAAAAGAAATCCATTAAATGTAAAGTCCTTTATGAATTCCAGAGGAAATGAAAGATGCTATGTAAAGGAGAGTTTTCATTTTCTTACTAATTATGAATAAAACCTATTTACCTTGATCCAAGCAAAAAATAAGTTGACAGCATTCATGTTATTGTATTGGGTCTGCCAAAAAGCCAAAAACTCAAAGTCAGCATAGGATTCAGGATCTGTCAGCAATGCTCCCATCAGTATGTTCACCTTAATAGTGCGGAAAACGTGGAAACCTATAGAAAGCAGGGAGAGCTGCAACAGAAAACCAGAAAATTGGCTTTTTGTTCATGACAATTAAAATGTCTAGAAATCAAACTTTAATAGAAAATAATATTTGGTATTGTTATGGATCTGTAATCTAGTCTAACAAGTGGCTAATAATATAACATTTTGTTCATGTTACAGTGACAAGCAGGACCTTTACTTCAACTGATTAATACACATTTTACATCTGTATATGTATTTGCCTGTTGTATTGTAAATTGCTAAATCTGCTTTATGGATTTGAGTATACATACTGATACAGCTGCTATCTGTAACTTCATGCATTTATAAATCGGTATATCTGTTACATTTATAAATTATATATCAGTTATATTTATCAATTGATATATCAGTTACTTCTGCAAATTGCATGATTCTTCATTATAAGAAAAATACTTGTAACTCAACGATACATTTTCCGACTGTGTGCTCCCAACATTGTGCTTGCTGACTGGGAGCATGTATCAATAAATGGTGCTCAGATACAAATCTTCATGTCAGGAATACACAATCAGAAAATTTGTCCTTTAAAAATCGAAAGATTACCTCAAGCAGTTGACTGCTTGATTCTCAATCAGTAGCTCATAAGCTTGAGTCCGAAGAATATTGGCTCGGATTTTGCTCTCAGCAGTGAAGGAACGGCTTTCGCTGTTCACCTCCCTGACAGCTGCCCACAGGTTTTTTGCAGGTTTGTCAGTGGAGATTTCCACTAATCCAGGGCCTTTTCCAATGTGCCCTTCACAGGGAATCTGTGATGCCTGTGAACAGGGCAAGCAACAGTGAGGATCTCCAACCAATCAAATTGAAGTTTCCTCACTGAGGCATGTCGGGGTTAATTTTATGAGCGCCACAAATAGCGACGCGCTCTCATCTCGGCGGTCTTCAGGCGTGGACACGCCATCGCTGAGCCCCCGCAATATTTTGTGTGGGGGCTCATTTAAATGAATGGGGACGGAGTGGCCATCCCTGATGACGTAGAGAGGGGCGGCAGCTCTGTCCCTGGCAATGGCGTCCGGCACCACCTCGCAGGCGCCAGCACCATTTTTAAAGGGCTTCAAGCCCTTCAGGTACATTCAAATTTTTAAAGGTGCCAGCACCAGAAATTACAAATAAAATTTCAGAAATGCTTTCAATCCCCTTTCCAACCCCCTCCCACTACTGAGTTATCAATTAATAAAATAACCCACACCCCCGGAAAACCAATATGTAAAATGACAAACTTTCATCTTCCCCCCAAACTTCAGCACATTTGATCCTTAACCTCTTCCCACCATCCCCACACCCATTCAGAGTGGTTTTCCCTGCTCCCCACCTCTCGCCCTGAAATTTTCACTCCTCCCCCCTCCCCACTAGTGTCACGCCTTGGAACTCTGAAGGCACAAGCCAACGGCCGGAATATTGGCGCAGGAGGACCTTCGGGACAAGGTAAGTTAATTTACATTTATTTTACTTAATTTTAATATTTAAATGAAGGCCCCGCCGCCGAGCGGTATCATGCAGCGGGGCCTTCTCAGTATCGGAGGTTGTGGCGGGCCTCTGCTGGAAGAATTTTCTGGGGCCCCCGCCACGACCCCTTTGCCAGAGGGCTCATAAAATTCAACCCGTAGATTTCAATCCAGGAAGTATAAAGAGGAAGTATATATTAGATTTAAATCACGTATAGAAGGTAAAATTAAGATTGGAAAATACAGATGGGATTAAGGGAGAGTGCTAAAGGAGATAGAAAATCTAAAAAAAAGTATTTTAATTTCTTTTAAAATCTCCAACATTAATTTTCACCTGATGGAATGAGACACCACACTTGTAAAATTAATTTAACCCGATCAGGAGGTTGTTTAGCAGTAATTATCACTTACTGCACAATTAAAACCTTGTTTCGTTCTGAATGCAACAGCCTAAACTTTTTCAGCTGTCTTTAGTGCGGGACTAGTGGGCAAGTGCCGCAGGTTCACCCATTGCACTGAATTCAGTGCTGGGTCTATCAGCAAAGACTACAACAATGCACCCTGTGAAGGAGCAGGATAGCTCTGACAGCAACTTTAGATTTCCATGTTTAACTGCACATTTGTGGATGCTAGAAGTTTCTATCAGATCCCCCCTGTAATAACAGTAAATGTTGACAGTCGTGCTATTACAGCAAAATCTGGGCTCATGTACCACTCAAACTGGTTTGATTTTTGGGGCAAACTGTGTCTAATCTGAGTCAGAACCCAGCGAGGCATTGCATATAATGTGGATGTTTCATTTTGGAGGGGAGAAGTGACAAGACATGCCTTTACATAGGATTACATAGGATATACAGCACAGAAACAGGCCATTCAGCCCAACCAGTCCACGAGGACATTTTTGCTCCACTCGAGCCTCCTCCCATCTTTCCTCATCTAAATCTAACACCATAACCCTCTATTTGCTTCTCCCTCATATGTTTTTCTAGCTTCTCCTTAAATGCATCTATGCTATTCACTTCAACAACTCCCTGTGGTTGCAAGTTTCACATTCTCACCACTTTTTGGATAAAGAAGTTTCTTCTCAATCCCCTATTGGATTTCTTGGTGACTATCTTATATTGATGGCCTCTATTTATGCTTTTCCCCACAAGAGGAAGCATTGTCTCTGTATCCTCTCTATCATAACCCCTCACAATTTTAAAAACCTCCACCAGGTCACCCCTCAGCCTCCTTTTCTCAAGTGAAAAGAGACTCAACCTGTCAATCCTTTCCTGATATGTATACACACATATTTCTGGTATCATCCTTGTAAATCCTCTCTACACCCTCTCTAGTCTCTCTATATCCTTTTTATAATATGGTGACCAGAACTGCGCGCGGTACTCTAAGTGTGGGCTAACCAAGGTTTGACACAGGTTTAGCAAAACTTCCCTACTTTTCAATTCTGTCCCTCTAGAAATAAAACCTTTTGCTTGGTTTGCTTTTTATGGCCTTGCTAACCTGCGGCGCAACTTTTAATGATTGATGTATTTGTACTCCGAGATCCCTTTGTTTCTCTACGCCAGCTAGACTTGAACCTTCAAAGTAATATTCTTCTTACCAAAATATACTACCTCACATTTATCCATGTTGAACTTCATTTACCAATTATTTGCCCATTCTGCAAGTTTATTAATGTTCTCCTGTAATTTTTTGCAGTCAGTATCGACTGACCCCCCAATTTGGTATCATCCGCAAATTTAGAAATAGTGTTTTTGATTCCAAAGTCCAAATCGTTGATGTAAATTGTGAACAGTAGTGATCCCAGCACTGATCCTTGTGGAACACCACTTCCCACCTTCTCCCACTCTGAATAACTACCCTTTACTCCCACTGTCTGCATTCAATCTTGAAGCCAGTTAGCAATCCATTCTGCTATTTGTCCACTGACTCCACATTCTTTGACCTTATTCATTAGTCTATTATGAGGGACATTATAAAGGCCTTTTGAAAATCCAGATAAATTACAATAACTGTATTACCATTGCCTACTCTACCTGTTATCTCCTCAAAAATTCAATAAGGTTGATCAAGCAAGATTTTCCCTTTTGAAATCCATGCCGAGTATTCATTATTATATTTTTCATTTCTAGATGTTCTTCTCCTTAGTAGGAATTCCATTGCCTTTTCCAATTTCAAACACAGTCCCTGACAAACACCTCATAGGGTGTCAACATAAGAACATAAGAAATTGGAGCAGGAGTAGGCCATTCAGCCCCTCAAGCCTGCCCCGGCTGATCTGTCGCAGTCCTCAACTCCTCTTTCGGGCCTGCTCTGCCTAACCCTCGACTTCCCGAGATTTCAAAAATCTATCTACCTCCTCCTTAAATACATTTAGTGACCTAGCCTCCACAACTCTCTGAGGTAGAGAATTCCAGAGATTTACCACCCTCTGAGAGAAGAGATTCCTTCGCATCTCAGTTTTAAATGTGTGCCCCTTATTCTGTAACTATGTCTCCTAATTTGAGATTCCCCCACTAGTGGAAACATCTTCTCAACATCTACCCTGTCGAGCCCCCTTAAAATCTTATATGTTTCAATAAGATCACCTCTCATTTTTCTAAACTGCAATGAATAAAGGCCTAAGCCATTCTTGATAAGACAACCCCTTCATCCCAGGAATCAGCCTAGTGAACCTTTTCTGAACTGCCTCCAATGCTAGTATATCCTTCTTTAAATACAGGGACCAAAACTATACGCAGTACTCCAGGTGTGGCCTCACCAACACCCTGTACAGTTGTAACAGGACTTCCCTATTTTTAAACTGTAACTCCCTGGCAATAAAAGCCAAAATTCCATTTGCCTTCCTAATTACTTGCTGCACCTGCATGCTAACCTTTTGTGTTTCATGTAGAAGAACACCCAGATCCCTCTGTACTGCAGTTTTTTGTAGTCTTTCTCCATCTTAATAATAATCTGCCTTTTTATTCTTCCTACCAAAGTGGATGATCTCACACTTTCCCACATTGAACTCCATCTGCCAAGTTTTTGCCCACTCACTTAACCTATCTATATCCCTTTGCAGATGCTTTGTGTCCTCATCACATGCCTTCCCATCTATTTTTGTATTGTCAGCAAATTTGGATACACTACACTCTGTCCCTTCCTCCAAGTCATTGGTATAGATAGTAAATAGCTGAGGCCCTAGGACCGATCCTTGTGGCACCCAACTAGTTACGGCTTTCCAACCTGAAAAAGACCCATTTATCCCGACTCTATGCCTTCTGTGTGTTAGCCAATCCTCAATCCATGCCAACACATTTGCCAACATGTCAATGAGGACAATCAACTACAATGTTTGCCTAATGGAAGATGAATGCATGGGGAAGTGTAAAAAATATGGGTGAAAATGCAATGAAAAATAGTAACATACCAGAATTACCACCAGGTCCAAGCAATTCCAGATACATTTGATGTATTGCAGTTTATGAATTCTGAGTTCTAATATTTCTTCCACAATGTAGTAAAGGATGAAGACACAGAAGACTATTTCACAGCCTATGATAAAATAATCCCAGCTGTTGACATAACGGATGAGCTTCACTGTACGGAATTGTGAGGAAGGTATTGCACCACCTGTTGCAGGGAATTCCACTACAAGCCTTTAAAAATAAATAAAATAATAAAACTGAAAGATTATAGAAAAATATTAATCTTTAGTAATCCCACCATGAGGCTTTGAACACTGGGAGGCCATATCAGGAATTTCAGCACAAATGATATGACACTAGGCAGACGAAAGGCGGAAGTTTATGTCTGGACTACAAGGCTGTTAAACATTTAAAAGCCCTGAAATTGTTATATGCTCCCATCATGTAAACATTTATATTTCGCCATACTTTCACAAAGCAAGAATGATTCTGGCACAAAAGCAAAATACTGCAGAGGCTGGAAATCTCAAATAAAAATAGAAAATGCTGGAAATATTCAACAGGTCAGACAGCATTTGTGGAGAGAGCAACAGAGTTAATGTTTCAAGCCAATAACTTTTCACCAGAACTCTGATGCAGTTTGTTTTGTGAATGAAACCAATGACTGGTCGATGAATCCACAAATTAACCAGCTAAAGATTTCATATAAGAACCTAAGAAATAGAAGCAGGAGTAGGCCATATGACTCGTTGAGCCTGCTGCACCATTCAATAAAATCATGACTAATCTTTCCAACAGCTCCATTTTTCCACCCTATCCCTTGTTTCCCTTTGTGTCCAAAAATTCAGTGATCTCAGACCTGAATATACTCAACGATTGAGCATCCACAGCCTTCTGGGGTAAGGAATTACAAAGATTCAAAACCCTCTAAGTGAAGAAATTTCTTCTCATCTCATTCCTAAATGGCTGTCCCCTTATCCTGCAAATATGACCCCTAGTTCTAGACTCTCCACCCAGGGGAAATGATCTCCCAGCATCTACCCTGTTAAGCCCTCTAAGAATTTTATATGTTTCAATGAGATCACTTCTCATTCTTCTAAACTCCAGACCATATAGGTCCATTCTATTTAATTGCTCCCCTTAGGATAACCACCTCATCCCAGCAATTAATCTAGTGAACCTTCATTGCACCCCCTCTATGGCCCATTTTTTTCCTTCTTTAGGTAAGGAGACCAATATGGTACACAATACTCCAGGTATGGTCTCACCAAAGCCCTGTACAATTGCAGCAAGAGGACTTACTATTATACTCCAACCTCATGCAATAAACACTAATATGCCATTTGACTTCCTAATTGCTTGGTGCACCTGCATGTTAATTTTGTGTGATTTGTGTACAAGACCGCACAAATCCCTCTGAATAGCAACACTGACTAGTCTCTCACTTTTTAAAAAAACATTCAGCTGCTCTATTCTCCCTATCAAAGTGAATAATTTCGCATTTCCCCACATTATACTCCATCTGCCACCTTATTGCCCACTCACTTAACTGGTCTAAATCACTTTTCAGCCTCTTTTTGTCTTCTCACAGATTACTTAATCACCTTGCTTTATGTCGTCAGTAAACTGGAATATATTATGCTCAGTCCAGTCATCTAAGTAATTGATATAGATTGTAAATAGCTGAGGCCCCAGCATTGATCCTTGTGGCACTCCACTAGTTACAACCTGCCAGCCCAAAGATTACCTATTTATTCCTAGTCTCTGTTTTCTATCCATTAACCAATCTTCAATCCATGTTAATATATTACCCAATCCCATGAGCCCTAATCTTGTGTAACAACTTTTCTTGTAGTACCTAATTGAATGCCTTCTGAGAATCCAAATATTCTACATCCACTGGTTCCCTCTTATCAACCCTGTCAGTTACACACTCAAAAAGCTCTAATAGATCTACCAAACATAACTTTCCTCTCAAAAAATGGTGTTGGCTCTGCCTAATCATAATATGATTTCCTACATACCCTATCACCACGTCCCTAATAGTAGATCCTAGCATTTCCCTATTGCTGACTACTAACTGGTCTATATTTCCCTGTTTTCTTTCTTCCTCCTTTCTTGAACAGCAGGATTACTTGACATATTTGATGCTTCTTGCCCAAAAATAAAGTTAAAAATATTCACTGAAATAATTTCCCACCATATATTGTTTGACCAAATATGAATGAAGTGCATGAACAGACATGGTTCCTGATAAAATTCAGTCCGAAATCTCTGGATGTTTTTGTTGAGGTGATATCTAATGCAATTTAGCCAAGCTCCACCCCTAACATGGAGCCTCACTAGATGAAAGCACAAGGCACAGAATTGACCCTCCAGTGTTATAGTCCTATCTGAGAAATGTGCTCCAATCTAGCAAGGTTCAACACTGAGATCCTTCCACTGCAAAATTGTCCCTTTATTCTCCAACTATGCATACATTGTAAGTTTTCACTTCAGGATTAATCTTTCATCTCTGTCACTGAAGGTAGGAAGCTTATTTCCAAACCAGACCAGACAGGCATATAATAATGATCCAGTAATAAAACCCACAGCTGATTTTCCATTCTGCAACCTCCCTGTTTAATATTGTCCATTGTTGAATTAAATAGTGTGACTGGTGAGAGAGATTCAAACCAGTGTCCTTCCACTTAATGATGCCAAATGTTACTGTTTCAACATGTAGCTTGACTCCACAGACTGGATTTAACATGCTAACATTTTTTTTTAATGTTGAAAACAGAAGCCTGTGCACAAGAAGCCACATAAAAATAAATTCATGCTACTGTTACAAGCCAAAATGTTATCTATCTATCTATACATATATATATATATATATATCTGTGTGTACATATAATATCCTGACATGAATACTATTTGTATATAGCAGTCATTGGCTTACAAGACAATCATTCCACTTTTGAACTTAAGTAAAAAAGACTGAGTAACTGAAATAAACTTCACACTTTTCAACATATTCAAGTAACTAAATCTAAAATATAACATGATTTCCATTCGCAGGGGAAATTGGTTTCTGTATGACCTACCTTATAACACAGAAGAGATTAATGTTGGCATTGTACACTGAGAAATCAATGAAAACTGCACGAGTGCCCCTATCCAGCCACAGGCTATCCTTCAGGTCTTGTAGAATTACAGCACTTTCATCCATATTTGTCTTGAGATCTTGATAATAACCACCACCACTGTAGACAGTTAGTTTACCCCAGTGGGAGGAACCTCCAAGTTCTGCCTCAGAATAATAAGTCCACCTACACAAAGACCATATTCATGATTAACAACAACAGACTTGCATTTATATAGTGCCTTTAACACAGAAATCTTTTCCAGGAACTTCACAGAGGTAAGAAAAATGGACAGCAAACATAAGTAGGAGAGTTATGTGAAATGATAAAAGGCCTGGCTGAGTAGGTAGGCTTTCAGAAAGTTCTTAAGGTAGGACAGAAGGATGAAATGGGAGGAGGTTAGGGAGGGGGGTCCAAAGAATAGGATCTATACAGAACCACAGATGTTTACAACACAGAAGAAGGCCATTTGTCCCATCATGTCTGTGCAAAATCTTTGCTCAAACAACCCAAACTAATCCTATTGCCTACTCTCCCCACTCCACCCCCCCCCCCCACCCACAGCCCTGCATTTTCTCTGCTTCAAATATTTATCCAATTTTTTTCTCAAAAGATGCAACAATCTCTGCCACAACCACTCCCTCTGACAAAATACTCCATGCTCCAACAATCCTTGTGTAAATAAATTTCTTCTCACCTCTTTCCTCACTCTCTTAGTGCCTATTTTAAATTGATGACCCTTCATCATTGACATGCCAAATAGAGGTAATAGTATTTCCCTACTCACCCTATCAGAACCTTACATCATTTTCAAAATCTTCTCAGCCTACTCTGCTGCAGTGTAAATAGTGCTAGTATCTCAAGTCCCTCATCGTAACAAGTCCCTGACATTATCATGGCAAATCTCCCTTCTAGCATGGGGCCCTTAAAACTGCAAACAGTGATCTAAATATGACCTATTATCTTGTACAACTTTATCATTGCTTCTTTGCTCTTCTAATCTGAATCTCTTTATAAAATCCAGAATATTATTAGCCTGTTTTATGGCTTATCTGCCTGCACTTTCAAGGAATTATGTAGTGAATCTCTAAGTTTCTCTGTTTATCCACTGTCGGTGCCTTTCCATTGAATGTATACTATTCCATGTTTTCCTGAGTGTATACTCTTACCCTTTATTTTTCTTCTGACTGTATACTCCTAGTCCTTCTTTATCTCTTGAGTATATACTCCTATTATTAGTTTTCTTCTGTGTTTTCCTGAAGTGTATACTGAAGTTGTTTTTTTCTCTTTACCTTATACTTGTCCACATTAAATTATATCTGTCATCTGTCATCCACTAACCTATCTCCACCTTCCTGAAATCTTTTGAATTCTTCGTCACTGAATATCAAATTCCCTACTTTTGTCTTATTAATATTATTCAATATTAGGTTCCCTATCCCCAAATCCAAAATGTCTTATACAAAATATTATACAAAGCAAGAGCAAAAGTTTACACAGTGCTGGCCTTTGGGTACACCAATATCAACTCTTCAGTCCGACCAACACCCATCAACCCTAATCCTCTGTTTCCTGTCTGTCAAACAACATTCTAACCATGTTCCTACATTTTCTCTTATACAACTGGAAGCACTGCTACCAATGGTGGAACTGAGGCCGGAGTCAAAGAAACCAAAAGCTAAGGATGGTCCATGAAGTTAGACGAGGTTATAGAGGTTAATTAAAAACTGTGGAGGAATTTGTAGATGAGAGCAAATCAGCCCCTGCTGGGGCCAGGAATGGAGGTAGGTGGACATGGAATTTTGAGCCGCCGGCCTGCATGCTGGTTCCCCAGCTCTGTCCCACCCCAGTGGAATGGGGGTGGTGGGTGGGGGGGGGGGTGCGGCAGGGCTGCCCACCTGCATGCAACGGGTAGCCAATTATGCCAATTAAAGGCCTATTAAGGCCTGTTAGCAAAGGCCAACTTGGATTTTCCAGTCGGCCTCCAGGCTCCCGGAGCTGGCAGGCTGCCTGGAGGTGGCCTTCCAGTGGCAGAGCAGGCGGCCAGCACTCCAGGCAGGTTTTGAGGCCCTCCCTTTCTGCATGGGTGCAGCAGCAGCTAGAGGCCACCCTGTGGAGGGCCCTCCTTAACTCCCCCCAATCCTCCCCCCCACTCCACAATGGCGGCCTGGCTGCAAATGCCATTTTTTATTAAAGCTTTGAAAAAGTTGGAGAAAGGCGCTTCCATTTTGAAGCACCCTCTGTCTCACTTACCTGCCAGGCCATCGTGCTGCTGCCATCAAGCTGGTAGGCCTCTGATTGGCCCTCCAGCTTCGAGAGCCCACCTGCTATTCTTACTTGAGCAACTCCCCCTGCCCCTGCCCCTGACCATTAATTGGTTGCTCTGGGGAAAATCACAATGAGGGCTGAATTTTATTGTGCTATCCCTGCTCCTAGCACTGGGCCGAAAAAGGCGGGGGGAGCCCTGCCTCAGTCTTTCACAGTCCACCCCGCATGTTCTCATGGCCTTCAGGCACTTAAATGCCTGCCACCTGGATCCCCGGCCCTTTAAAAATGGGGATCCCGCCTCCAAGAGCTGCCGGCCAATTACAGGGCCGTCAGCTTAGCAGTATCAGCAGCACCACTTGGAGCAGTGGCCACTGCTGGTACTGTAAGAGGCCTTGTACCCAGGCCCAGCGCTGGAGACAGGGACAATAAATAAGAGAGGCTGGGTTGCCGGGGTCAGACTGCCAAGCCCTGGTGAGGGAGGGTGGCCATTTAATGCAGTGGGAGGGAGATTACCATATGTGGGGTTTTTCCTGGTGGGGGCCCTTCGTGGGCCACAGATTGTCCATGGAGGAGGGTCCCCCTCCACAAGCTTGCAGGGAGGTCATCTCGTTTTACCAGGTGACCTCCCCACATGGCGGAGACAACCCGCCACTGATTAAATCCCAGCAGCGACAGGAAGAGGCCCTTAAGTGGCCAGTAATAATCCCTCCGCCCTCGCCTCGCATCGAAATTCTATGGGCCCCTCTGAACCTGTCTTGCAGGGGCTGCTAAAATTCAGCCTGGGTGACTGTTTCCCACACATTGCGGTCATCTGACCCCTATTTGAGCATGATGGCGGAATTCAGAAGCCTGAGGAAAAATTCCTGCCCCAAGAATTTCGAAATCAATAAATAGATTAAAAAATCAACAAGATAGGAACATAGGAACCTAGGAACAGGAGTAGGCCATTCAGCCCATCGAGCCTGCTCCGCCATTCAATACCATCATGGCTGATCATCCACTTCAATGCCTTTTTCCCACACTATCCTCACATCCCTTTTTATCATTGGTATTTAGAAATCTGTCAATCTCTGCTGTAAACATACTCAATGACTGAGCTTCCACAGCCCTCTGGAGTAGAGAATTCCAAAGATTCACAACCCTCTGAGTAAAGAAATTTCTCCTCATCTCTGTCCGAGGTGGCTTCCCCCTTATTTTGAAATTGTGTCCCCTGGTTCTAGACTCCTCAACCAGGGAAGGAAACATCTTACCTGCATCTACCCTGTCTATCTCTTTAAGTATTTTGTAGGTTTCAATGAGATCATCTCTCATTCTTTGCAACTCTAGAGAATACAGGTCCAGTTTCCCAAATCTCTCTTCATAGGACAGTCCCGCCATCCTGGGAACAAGTCAGGTGAACTTTCGTTGCACTCCCTCTATGGCAATAATATCCTTCCGAAGGTAAGGGGACCAAAACTGCACACAGTACTCCAGGTGTGGTCTGACCAAGGTTCTATACAATTAAAGCAAGACTTCACTACTCCTGTACTCAAATCCTCTTGCAATAAATGCTAACATACCATTAGCCTTCCTAATTGCTTGCTGCACCTGCATGTTAGCTTTCAGTGACTTATTGACAAGGACACCCAGGTCCCTTTGTGCATCTACACTTTCTAATCTCTTACCATTTAAGAAATACTCTGCACATCTGTTCCTCCTGCTAAAGTAGATAACCTCACATTTTTCCACATTATATTCCATCTGCCATATTCTTGCCCACTCACTAAGTCTGCACAAATCCCCTTGAAGCTGCTTTGCATCTTCCTCACAACACACATTCCCACTTAGCTTTGTGTCACCTACAAACTTGGAAATATTATATTTGGTCCCCACATCCAAATCATTGATATATATTGTGAACAGCTGGGGCCCAAGCACTGATCCCTGCGGTTCCCCACTAGTTACAGCCTGCCAACGCGAGAATGACCCGTTTATTCCTACTCTCTGTTTTCTGCCTGTTAACCAATCCGTAATTCATGTCAGTATATTACCTCCTATTCCACATGCTTTAATTCTGCTAACTGACCTCCCGTGGAGGACTTTATCAAACATCTCTCATTTACATAGCTCCTTTAAAGTCGTAAAATGTCCCTAGGCATTTCATAGGAGCTTGATCAGATAAAAATTGACACTGAACCAAAGAAGGAGACATGAGGACAGGTGACCAAAAGCTTGTCAAAGAGATATGCTTTAACAAGCTTCTTAAAGGAGGAGGGAGAGGAAGAGAGGCTTAGGGAGGGCATTCTAGAGCTTCAGGTCTGGACAGCTAAAGGCATGGTCATCATGGTGAGCAAAGGAAATTGACGATGCACAGAAGGCCAGACTTGGAGCAATGCTCACGAAAACAAAATTCTAACTGTGGACAAAATGAAAATCAACTGTAGTCAGGGAGACCTATCTGGCTTCTCCATAATTTACTGATAATTTGCTCATATTAAAGGCCTGGTGCTAACAATTATATGATTTATTTTATTTTATTTTAAATCTAAAATTGAACCTTGACAAACCAAATGCAGTCTGCTTTGTCAACAGTTTTCGATGCTTGCTGACTCAATTCATTTATCAAGATAAATTTGATATAGCATGTCTTCTTTATCAGCAAATTTGTGAGACATTAATAGATTTAGGTATAGGTTATTTTTAGCACCATGGCTGACTTAGACTGTTTCGTGTTTTAACTTCACTGATAACCTGCAGGGATAATTTTGTGAGGTGAGGCTCCTGGTGTGGGGACTTCTTAGATGGGAGTGCAGGTCACGGAATTAGCCCTATCGGTGTTCAAGTGAGGCTCTACACTACAAGTCTCACAATAAACCCATTTCTCCACAGCCAACACCACCACCGCCTCCACCCCCCCACCCCCCGCCCCCCATCCCCCACACCTCCACCACATTAAGGAAGTGATGTAATGTTCATTTATTGGAGCGCATCCTTAAAATGGGAATATGTGCTCTTCTCATGACTTAGCAAGTATATTGAATGTTGACGCGTACAGACTGGGAAGATCGTAGGTTCGAGCCCTGAACTGTACTCACTTAACTGGAGTGATAGTACAAGCATTTCGATTAATCTTAGTGCCCCATGTAAGGGAGGGAATAATCAGCTAGAGTTCCAGCTTTGATCAAAATCCAACAGCCCTTGCTGCATTTTTATGTGCATATACTTTGGGTGGAGAAACATCAGGCTTTCCACTATGATGCAGTCCTGTAGTTAAATATCCTGCCTGCACAGGATAAGGCTAAAACATGAGTAATGACCATTTAACACTAGAGGGTGACAAATGCTTGTGTACCCTAGCAAGGAGTAAATATCGTCATGAGGGGAGGGGAGAAAATATAACAATCTATAGTATAGCTATTAATCAAGATGATGCCTGCAACCCTTAAATTAAAAAGACCACACTCACGCAGTTCCATTGTTGATTGGGGATTTCTTTTCATTGTCTGCTGTATAGATATTGTAACATCCACTGATGTCTTTTCGAAAGTCCTTGTGAACCACACAGGAATTATTCATTACTTTGGTCTGTCGGATGCGGGGAACGCCCAGAAGCATATTTTCATAGTAAATAAATGAATACGGACCATGTGAAAATGAATCACCGTTGTACCACTTGGTCCAATACAGTCCATTCAGCAATGGGCCCTGTGCATACTGAATGTAAAATATAACATTTGTTATATTAACCAAGCTGTTGCAAAGTACAAAAATGAGCATCACAAAATTTTGATATTTCACAACCTTATTTATATTACAAAATTAGAACTGTATAATAGTAACACAGATTAATACTTTAATGTTCTTAGCTGAGTTTTTGTGTTATAACTTAGAGTAATTCATAATGTCATGTAGGAGACAAAATAGAAACCAAGACATATAGGGTGATTTTCTTTCCCATTTTTAGGTGAAAATAGAATGATAGTATGAGAAAATGGGGGTGCAGAACTTCCTGCTGCTGTTCTGCCCCTTGACATCTTGATCAGGGCCTAGACATAGGCAGCCAGACTTCCTGCCTGAAATAGAAGAAGCCTGAATGAAGTATGTAGATCAGGGTCCAATGACATTGATAGGACCCTGATGCCATTTTCATTAACTTTAGCATGCTGAATGCTCAGTGCTGGACCCACCCAGGAGTATAGGGCCATACAGGCCAGAAATGGCCAATTCCAGGGGCACTTACCTACAAGTACTCAGACCATTCGTATTTGTCTGGAGATTTGGAGGAGCTTTGCTGAGAATGTTCTTTTTTTGCTGCAATTCTGTTTCTTTTTGTATTTTCTTACATTTCAACCATTCTATTAGCACAGAGAGGAGCTTGCTTCATTGAAGGATGGGAGTGATATTTGCCACCATTCACTGGCTGCAAGAAGCAGAGGAACAGAAGCTGCAGCAGGAGCTAAGGGACCCTTGGGATGCAGCCTTTGGCCCAACAAGGAGTCCAGGAAGAAGGAGAGCTGTTGCAAGGTGCCCTTACTCTGCTCATAAGGTCTACAGGCCCAGACTGAGCTACCTGAACATCAGTGAGTTGGAGATAATGTTTCTTGTGGAAGGCCATAGCAGAACTCTGCAGATTGTCCCAACAGGAGCTGCAGTCCATTACACTAACTGCAACACATCAGAGTTATTTCAGGCTGCAATGGATGGTAGGATCCTAGGAAGTACAGAGGGTCAGAGGGACCTTGGTGTACTTGTCCATAGATCACTAAAGGCAGGTAGATAAGGTGGTTAGGAAGGCATATGGGATACTTGCCTTTAATAGTCGAGGCATAGAATATAAGAGCAGGGAGGTTATGATGGAGCTGTGTAAAATGCTAGTTCGGCCACAGCTGGAGTACTGTGTACAGTTCTGTGCATCACACTATAGGAGGGATGTGATTGCAATGGAGGAGGTGCAGAGGAAATTCACCAGGATGTTGCCTGGGCTGGAGCATTTCAGCTATGAAGAGAGACTGGATAGGCTAGGGTTGTTTTCCTTAGAGCAGAGAAGGCTGAAGGGGGACCTGATTGAGGTATACAAAAGTGAGGGGCATAGATAGGGTAGATGGGAAGAAACTTTTTCCCTTAGCGGTGGTGTCAATAACCAGGGGGCATAGATTTAAGGTAAGGCGCAGGAGATTTTAGGGGATTTGAGGAAAAAATTTTTCACCCAGAGTGTGGTTGAAATCTGGAATACACTGTCTGAAGGGGTGGTAGAGGCAGGAACCCTCATCATATTTAAGAAGTATTTAGATGAACACTTGAAACGCCATAGCAGACAAGACTATGGGCCAAGTGCTGGAAAATGGGATTAGAATAGATAGGCTTGATGGCCGGTGAGGACATGGTGGGCTGAAGGGCCTGTTTCTGTGCTGGATAACTCTATGACTCTATGAATTGTAGATACATACAATATAAGGGCTAATGAATTCACCTCGTTCTCCATGGATCACTAGAGCCAGCAGGAAAGGACGGTGGGTTTTGAAGCCATTTCAGGATTCCCACAATTACAGGGCAGCATGGACTGCACACATAGGGGCCCATTAGGGCTCCTGCCAATGAGCCTGGCATCTGCATAAATTGTAGAGGGTTTCACTCTCTTGATTTGCAGCTAGTATCACATTACTGGCAGGGGTTTCTGCAGGTGCATGCCTGCGTTTCAGGAAGCTCTCCCAAGCCCTACATCCTGCGGCAGTCCAAAATTCCTCTTCTCTTTAACAAGGAGCAACATGTCAGAAGTTGGTTGCTAGGAGACAAGGAGTATCCCTCTGAACATCAACCAGAGCTGTACACCAGCAACTGAATGAACAACACTTCTTTTAAGCTGCTCCTTCTCCCAACCGTCACCCTCCCATATGTCTATCTCAACCAGTTCATCCACCCTCCAGTAAAGAACTAAAGTGTGTATCTCATCCTTACCAATCTAATATATGTTTGATCAGGGTGTTAAGCATATAATCTGATCCCTGTCAGTCTTCAGTGCTGCATATCGTTCAATGAGTCAGTTAATGTGCACGTTGCTTGCCAATGTAGTGCCAATGTGTTTGGCTGTGCAGTTCGCCCTTTGTGACCTGGTTCCAAAAGGACTGCAGTAGTTCCCCAGGGAAGTGTCCTTGGCCCAACCATCTTCAGTTGCTTCATCAATGACCTTCTATTTGCTGAAAATTCTAATGTTCAGCTCCATTCATAACTGCCCCTATAAAGAAGGAGCCTATGCTGGCCTAAAGCATGACCTGGATAACATCCAGGACTGGGTGGGCATGTGGCAGGTATATGCACACTAAGTGCTAAGTAATGCCCAACACAAACAACACAGTCCAGCCATCTCCACACGACCTCCAACAGCACCACCATTGCTAACTATGCCATCATCAATATCTTGGGGTTCACGATTAAGCACATGTTTAATTTAGGGCAGCCATGCCAACACTGTCCTGACTTGGAACTATATCACTGTTCCTTCACTGTTGTTGGGTCAAAATCCTGGAACTCCTTCCGAACAGCACTGTGGGTGTACCTACACCCCATGGACTTCAGCGGTTCATGAAGGCAGCTCATCACCACCTTCTCAAGAGCAATTAAGGATGGGCAATAAATGCTGTCCTAGCCAGCGATGCCCACATCCCAAGAATGAATAACAAACAACTGTGGCTACAAGATGAAGGCATAGGCTCTGTGATAAGGGCTCACCTACTGACCCTTCACCATCTGCACAGCTCAAGTCAAGAGTGTGATGGAATGAGCTAATGCAACGGTTTGCCTGCTGGGAGAATATATTGGGAATTCGAGCAGATATCAACGGACCTCCCAGCAGGCCAGTTGATCTCTACGCTTAAATCCTTGACATGCACCAATTGCTAAATCCTGGCTGAAACTCTGCACCAGAAGTCAAAATTCAAAAATCTACCCTGAAATATTTTGCTTTGGTCCACTTGTCTGATGTTAAGGCAAATTTCTTTGCTGAACCTTGGCTCTGTAATTGTCTTGATTATACTCACAAAATTAATAATTGCAGTTTTAGAACACCCTTAGTTTCTAGTTCTAGAATCATGGGGTAGAAATTTGTAATTCCCTCTGGCGCAAAATGGGCAGTATCAGATCAGCTGCCCATTATATGCAGTCCCTGATATTCACTTACACTGCAGTCAACTGGGAGTAAATATCTGGCACTGCGCATAGTGGGCAGCTGATCCAATAATGTCCCTTTTGAGCCATAGGGCGAGACAAATTTCCATCTCATAGACTGTTACACTACAGAAGCAGACCAAGTCTATGCTAGTGGTTTTCTCCTCGTGACTAGGCTAATCCCACACTCCTCATAGCCTTTATATTCCTTTTTATCGACTACTATCTCAGGGCCAAATATCTGCGACTGTGTAATCCTGGTGTAAGTAGCAGGAGGTGCCTGCCCGTGATCCTTCCAAAATTCATGGGGTTGGTGTTGGGGTGGGAGGAGAAGGTCAGCCAATTTAAATATCTCTATTTACCCTTTATCCTGAGGACCTTTATCAGGTCATCCCTCTATCTTTTCAGTTCTACTAAAAACGACTCTAACTTCTCAGATCTCCCTACATAATTGTAACTCTTCAATCCTGGTAACATCCCAGTAAATATACACTGCAATTTTTCCACTGCTTTTATATCCTTCCTATAATGGGGTGCCAAAAGATTGCACATTAAGCTGTAAGGAACCACCATGTTTAAGAAACCTGATAGAATTCTTTGAGCAGACAACAGATAAGATGAATGGGGGAAAATGCAGTTAATGTCGAGTGCATGGGCTTTCAGAAAGCCTTTAACAAGGTATTATCCAAGAGACTACTGGTGAACATCGAGGGGAATGGAATTTGGGGAAGTGTAGCAAATCAGATTAAAAACTAAGTAGAAGAGAGGCAGAGTAGGAGTTTTGGGCAGTTTCTCAGTGTTTGGAAATAGGTAGATTCTGTTCTGGAACTATTTCTGTGCACTGTATACATCAATGGTTTAGATCTTGGGAAAGAGGGAGTGGTGTCCAAAGTTTCAGATGATATTAAAATGAAGCATAGCAAATAATTCTGAAGGCCAAAGGAAACTGCAAAGGGATATTGATAAAGAAAGAAAAAGACTAGCATTTATATAGCGCTTTTCACGACCATCGGACATCTCAAAGCGCTTTACGGCCAATGACGTATTTTTGAAGTGTAGTCACTGTTATCATGCAGGAAAGATCTTGAGATGGACAAAAAGTGGCAGATGGAATTCAATGTCAACAAATGTGAAATGGCACATTATCTACAGAATGCAAAAAACTGGATGGTGTGGAACATCAGAGGGATTTGGTAGCTCAACTTCCCAACATTAAAAGTACCAACTCAAGTGGATAAGGCCACAAAAAAGGTTAACATGATGATAGATGTTATTAGAATATAAAAGTGAACATGCAGTGATGAACCTATATAAAACCTTAATAAGACCACAGTTAGAGTTCTGTGTACTCTTGGGCTCCATACTACACAGAACCTGATGATGTCATGATCACTATTTTCCAGGTTTTCCTCTATCTACTAATTCTGCTTCATTACCTCGAACCAGATCAAGTAGCACTTCCTTCCTGATTGTAGTAGCAATGTATCGAAGGAAATAACAATCCTGAATACACTACAAAAAAAATCCTCTTCGTCACCGCGAAGGATGTGGAAGCTTTGGAAAGGGTGTAGAGGAGATTTACTAGGATGTTGCCTGGTATGGAGGGAAGGTCTTACGAGGAAAGGCTGAGGGACTTGAGGTTGTTTTCGTTGGAGAGAAGGAGGTGGAGAGGTGACTTAATAGAGACATATAAGATAATCAGAGGGTTAGATAGGGTGGATAGTGAGAGTCTTTTTCCTCGGATGGTGATGACAAACACGAGGGGACATAGCTTTAAGTTGAGGGGTGATAGATATAGGACGGATGTTAGAGGTAGCTTCTTTACTCAGACAGTAGTAGGGGCGTGGAACGCCCTGCCTGCAACAGTAGTAGACTCGCCAACTTTAAGGGCATTTAAGTGGTCATTGGATAGATATATGGATGAAAATGGAATAGTGTAGGTCAGATGGTTTCACAGGTCGGCGCAACATCGAGGGCCGAAGGGCCTGTACTGCGCTGTAATGTTCTAATTCTAAAAAAAAAAATATTTTCCCCATTCCAGTCTATTTTTAGATTATTGCATTCTCCTAAAATGACAACAATTATTAATACACACCTGTCTAATTCTCTCTCATCCAATTTCCTCCTGCACTTCCTTTCCACTGTTGAGCAGTCTATAATATATTCGCAGTAATATGACTGATCCCTTGCTATTTCTCAGCTCTTTTTACATCCTTAGAATCTTGTGCTTTGATATTCTGTAGTTTTGTCAGGACAGCTTCCTGTTGTGTCTATTCGTTTCTGATAAACAGTTTACCAAATTGCCGTAAATTAAAATTATGGCCGGAATTTTATGCCCCCCCCCCCCACAACGAGTGGGATGGTGGTGGGGGAGTGGCGTAAAATGGAGCGAGAGGCCACTTAAGGGCCTTCGCCTGCCTCTACGTGGATTTTACATGTGGCAAGCGGACGTCCTGGAGCCGGGAAAAGCCGCCTGGGAAAACTAGGCAACTGCTGATCGTCCTGGGGTGGTGGTGGTGGGGGGGGCCCTGCTCATCTGGCACAGGGTGCCCGATGGAGGGCCCCCGCTACCCCAACCGCACCCAACACGCCCCCCTTCCCCCCATCCAACCACCCTTGCCTCGCTGGGGCTCGACTGATTACCCCTGGCAAGGCAACCAAAACTTACCCTATCTCCCGGCTCCATGTCTTCCTCTGCGGTCGGCTGGGCTGCAGTCCCAGCAGTGGCAACTGCTCCCGGTGGTGCTGTTGGGACTAAGAGTTGCTGGCCCGCTGATTGGCCGGCAGCTCAATGAGGAGGGATTTCATCCCTCAAAGGTGTGGAAGTCTCACCTCAGAACAATTATAGCCTGGGGACCCGTAAAATATGGAACGGATTCCCTGGCGAGGCGGAAGCGGGTTCGCCACTGACTTTTCAGTCGGTGACCAGGTCCCGTTCACCCAACGTAAAATCCCGGCCAATGAGTCAATTTAGGTTTCTTAATTAAAGATTTCACCTAAAATACAGTTGAAGCTTACATTTGCTAAGGCAACACTTCTCATTCACAAGTTATAAAATGACTTTGCTTTGCAGAAGATTTTCATTTCATTCCAGACATTAAATGGATCAGAATTTCTATCTGACCACTTGGTAACATCAAGTTCAAGTTCATTTCCGCTCTTGTATTCACCAAACAAATGTCTCACTTATGCTGGCTGATATCCAAATGGTGGAATTTCAATGTGACAATGGGTCATTTTTAATGATTGCAGTTTCCATAGAAATTAAAATAAAAGCTTTAAACTTCTTCATACGAAATATGCGGGACGAGAAACTGGGCTCAGTAGCACCTGCTGTTTGAGCACTATGAGAGCCATTGGGGATCTGCCACCTGATGCAGCCGCAAACGCAACTCAGAGCAGAGCAAGGATGGCATTGCCAGTGGCTGTGAAGGTGATGAACTTTTATGTGTCTGGCTCCTTCCAGGCTGGAACTGGAGATATTTGCAACATTTCGCAGTTTCCCATCCATTGTTGCGTGAAGGGAGGTCACTGAGGCTCTCTATTCATTGAGAGATAACTACATTTCATTCTCTCTTGCCAAGGAGAAGCAGATGGAGCAAACATGTGGCTTCGCTAGGAATACAGGCTTCCCCACATCACTTTGCAGGCATCACATGTCAACTCTGCCTTTTACCAGACCCAAAAGTGATTCCACTCTCTCAACATCCAGCTGGTGTGTGTCCATAGAAAGAGAATCATGCAGGTCAATACCTGGCATCCTGACAGCAGTCATGATGCCTTCACTCTGCAGCAGTCTGCTGTGCCATCTGCATTTGAGCCACCATGGCAAACCAAAGGGTGGCTAATAGGCATTAAGGGCTACTTACTGGCGGCATAGCTCATAACTCCGGTCTGCAACCCACCGTGTATGTGTGTGAACAACATGCATACAATGAGAACCACGCTGCCACACAAAACATGATAGAGCAGAGCATTGGCATGCTAAAACAGTGCTTCCATTACCTGGACATCTCTGGAGGCACCCTGCTGTATTTAGCAGCATGGGTGTCAAGATTCATGGTGGTCTGCTGCATGCTGGACAACCTCAACATCATGTGGGGACAGCTATTGCCACCAACTATACGGCAAGCAGATGAGGAGGAGGAGCATGAGGAGGAAGAGAGGAGTCATCCTGGATATTCCATATCTGACCAGCTCTCCATGAAGAACTCATCCAAATACAATACCATGCAATACCATGAACTGCAACCCCAATTCCCCATTAAGCAATGGTCCCACACTTTCCCTTCCCTCTGCCGCTTGGCCACAATGTAAAAATAAAAGCACCACAAAATAAACATTCCAAACCAAATGTATAAATGAAAACATGTCATATTGCATATAAAAGTCAATTAATCACCTTGTGCATTTTCTTGGTGCATCTGTATACCTTTATTTTCATGTACTTTTACCTGGTCTAATGCTCCTATGCAGTGCGACTCCAGTGGCTGCAGCATGCCATGGGGAGGTCTGCTGACTTTCAGTGGGGGGAGACTGCAGATGGTATTAGAGGATGACCTTGAGCAGCTCTGGGTCTAGAAGGCCCTGCTTCGGACTGCACCACCTCAGCATGAGTGGCAGCAGTCTGGGCACACTGGCTGGCAACAGCAAGGCCACTGGCGGAGTGCCAGTGGTCAAAGTATGAATGCTACCTTCCTGAGAGAGGACAGCAGGTTTGTCCTCAATGGAGTCATTGCCACTCCCTGGGGCAGGACCTCAGCAATCCTAGTAATCTATTGGAGGACAGGTTGCTGGACTTCTGAGACACCCTGGAAGCCCCTTGCACACTGTAGTCCACAACCAGCAGTCTGCGCTTGCATGGCAGCAAGCTGACCTTCCATGCTAGCAATCTGAGTTTCAGCTGCAGCACTCAGAAGTGATTGCTGTTTACACTGCAATGGAAGCTGCAACATTGGCCATCAGATGTTGCATCAGGGTTGGGTCCACAAGTTTGCAAGCAGAGTTGGCCACCACTTCTCTGCTGCAGGTGATGGGCAAAACCCAGTGACAAGTTGGTGTTGGACTTCTCCATGCTCCTCGACATTGACTGCAGACTTTCTAACAGGCTTCCCAATGCACCAAGCATTTCATTGTGCATACTCATCAGCTTTCTTGTGTAGGCTGTCCCATCGAAGAGCTCATCTGAGTCTTCTGCAGGAGAACTCATATGTGACCCCGCAATCCAGCAAGCTGGCACCTGTGCTACCCTTGCCCTGGCTGCAGGCTACTTGTGCCCAGTGCCTCACCATGCACAGATCCCACCTCTAAGCTAGCCTCTAAAGTACTCATTGTGTCATCTGAGCTGGTGGCTGCAAGTATGAAATTGAGTGATGGGGTGTCTTTATTATCACTGTCTTCTTTCTGTTCTTCCACTGTCTGACCAGATTGGACTTATTGGGTGTCCAAAAGGAAAAAAGGAATAAAAGTAAGGTTGTGGTGAGATGAGGGGGGAAAAGTAAGAGGTGCATCCTTACATCATCTGTAACTTGTAAGTCAGAAGAGAGTGTTATCAACTAAGTCAAACTGATACTGAATAATTGAATAAACAATTTAATAGAATAGCTGTTCAAGACCTCCCAGCAAATAATGCATCAGGTGTCCAAGTTTCTTATTTCACATTCATTAACCCTTAGTCAAAGCTCACTTTGAATTTTCACACCATAATCTCCCAAGATTTAATCTTTAAAATAACAGACTATAGTCTGATGTGTCATTTATCCACAATGCCTAGCATTGATGTCCTGCTTTTTCAAATAAATTGGAGAACTCCTCTACAATTATTCTAAATTCCAGTGCCACAGATGGGAGCACCTCGATTGAATTCAGATAGACAGGAAAAAAGAAGCCATATTGAATAGCCCTCTAACCTGGAATCTATAGTGAGACTGGCCTTCTGCAGGTTGCATGACATGTCAGGGAAGACATGTCTTCGAATGATTGTCTCCTAGCCCTAAGTCACCTTTCTTCCTCACTGCCTCAAGAAGATAAGCACATATGGTCCCTCCTGTGGGAGTTGGACAACAAGCCAACTTCCAGTTATTGAGATTTTTCAAAATCCAGAATATCTGCTCAAGACCCTTCGGCAGACCTATTAAATGGAGATTGGTCCTCTCTAATTGACTTTCTATATCATAAAGCTCCTTATCAGATCCCACTGCATTTTTCTTTTGGGCCTCCTTATCTCGAGAGACAATGGATACGCGCCTGGAGGTGGTCAGTGGTTTGTGAAGCAGCGCCTGGAGTGGCTATAAAGGCCAATTCTGGAGTGACAGGCTCTTCCACAGGTGCTGCAGAGAAATTTGTTTGTTGGGGCTGTTGCACAGTTGGCTCTCCCCTTGCACCTCTGTCTTTTTTCCTGCCAACTACTAAGTCTCTTCGACTCGCCACAATTTAGCCCTGTCTTTATGGCTGCCCGCCAGCTCTGGCGAATGCTGGCAACTGACTCCCACGACTTGTGATCAATGTCACACGATTTCATGTCGCGTTTGCAGACGTCTTTATAACGGAGACATGGACGGCCGGTGGGTCTGATACCAGTGGCGAGCTCGCTGTACAATGTGTCTTTGGGGATCCTGCCATCTTCCATGCGGCTCACATGGCCAAGCCATCTCAAGCGCCGCTGACTCAGTAGTGTGTATAAGCTGGGGGTGTTGGCCGCTTCAAGGACTTCTGTGTTGGAGATATAGTCCTGCCACCTGATGCCAAGTATTCTCCGAAGGCAGCGAAGATGGAATGAATTGAGACGTCGCTCTTGGCTGGCATACGTTGTCCAGGCCTCGCTGCCGTAGAGCAAGGTACTGAGGACACAGGCCTGATACACTCGGACTTTTGTGTTCCGTGTCAGTGCGCCATTTTCCCACACTCTCTTGGCCAGTCTGGACATAGCAGTGGAAGCCTTACCCATGCGCTTGTTGATTTCTGCATCTAGAGACAGGTTACTGGTGATAGTTGAGCCTAGGTAGGTGAACTCTTGAACCACTTCCAGAGCGTGGTCGCCAATATTGATGGATGGAGCATTTCTGACATCCTGCCCCATGATGTTCGTTTTCTTGAGGCTGATGGTTAGGCCAAATTCATTGCAGGCAGACGCAAACCTGTCGATGAGACTCTGCAGGCATTCTTCAGTGTGAGATGTTAAAGCAGCATCGTCAGCAAAGAGGAGTTCTCTGATGAGGACTTTCCGTACTTTGGACTTCGCTCTTAGACGGGCAAGGTTGAACAACCTGCCCCCTGATCTTGTGTGGAGGAAAATTCCTTCTTCAGAGGATTTGAACGCATGTGAAAGCAGCAGGGAGAAGAAAATCCCAAAAAGTGTGGGTGCGAGAACACAGCCCTGTTTCACACCACTCAGGATAGGAAAGGGCTCTGATGAGGAGCCACCATGTTGAATTGTGCCTTTCATATTGTCATGGAATGAGGTGATGATACTTAGTAGCTTTGGTGGACATCCGATCTTTTCTAGTAGTCTGAAGAGACCACGTCTGCTGACGAGGTCAAAGGCTTTGGTGAGATCAATGAAAGCAATGTAGAGGGGCATCTGTTGTTCACGGCATTTCTCCTGTATCTGACGAAGGGAGAACAGCATGTCAATAGTCGATCTCTCTGCACGAAAGCCACACTGTGCCTCAGGGTAGACGCGCTCGGCCAGCTTCTGGAGCCTGTTCAGAGCGACTCGAGCAAAGACTTTCCCCACTATGCTGAGCAGGGAGATTCCACGGTAGTTGTTGCAGTCACCGCGGTCACCTTTGTTTTTATAGAGGGTGATGATGTTGGCATCGCGCATGTCCTGGGGTACTGCTCCCTCGTCCCAGCACAGGCATAGCAGTTCATGTAGTGCTGAGAGTATAGCAGGCTTGGCACTCTTGATTATTTCAGGGGTAATGCTGTCCTTCCCAGGGGCTTTTCCGCTGGCTAGGGAATCAATGGCATCACTGAGTTCCGATTTGGTTGGCTGTATGTCCAGCTCATCCATGACTGGTAGAGGCTGGGCTGCATTTAGGGCAGTCTCAGTGACATCATTCTCCCTGGAGTACAGTTCTAGGTAGTGCTCAACCCAGCGGTCCATCTGTTTGCGTTGGTCAGTGATTATGTCCCCCGATTTAGATTTGAGGGGGGTGATCTTCTTGATGGTTGGCCCAAGAGCTCTCTTCATGCCATCATACATTCCTCTGATGTTTCCGGTGTCTGAGGCCAGCTGAATATGACTGCATAGGTGTTGCCAGTAGTCGTTTGCGCAACGCCTAGCTGTTCTTTGTGCAGTACTTCTGGCTGCTTTAAGTGCTGCGGATGTTAAATCGCTGGGGGCTTTCTTGTAGTTCAAAAGTGCAATGCGCTTAGCGGCTATGACAGGTTCCAGCTCTTCATTATGAGATTGAAACCAGTCTGCATTTCTCTTCGTACTTTTGCCGTAGGTGGTCAAAGCTGACTCATAGATGGCGTCTCTGATGTGGGCCCACTTGGTCTCAGCATCCCCTGTGGGAGTGTTTTGAAGGGCTGTTACAAGTGAATTTAGAAATTTTGGTAACAGCTGTGGGTGAGAAATTCTGCTCGTGTTGATGCGCGGGTGGCCCTTCTGCTTGGAATGATGCAACTTCTTTGGTGTTCGGTGTTGGGGATGCTGCTAATGATGTTATGGAGTTGTTCATAGAACTGGTCTTTAGCTTCAGGTGCGGAGCAGAGTGTTGGAGCATAGATGCTGAGTAGGTGTACTGGACCAGAGGTGGTGAGCAGTCGGATGGACAGTATGCGTTCCGAGCCATTTGAGGGAGGCTCTATCATGCTGAGCAAGGAGTTTCTGATGGAGAAGCCCACTCCATGCTGTCTTGGTTCTTCAGGATCCCTGCCCTGCCAGAAGAAGGTGTAGTCTTGCTCTGCTAGAGAGCCGCTCGCGGGGAGGCGAGTCTCCTGAAGTGCTGCAATGTCCACATTGAATCTACTGAGCTCGTTGTTAATGATGGCGGTCTTCCGAGAATCGTTGATTTGTGTAAGGTCTTCCGACAGGCCAGGACACATAGTTCTGACGTTCCAGCTTGCAAAGCGAAGGGCTGGTACCTTCTTTCCTTTTTTCATGTTGTTTGGTGCGGTGTATCAGTCCACCTTTCGGGCAATGACCCTGAGCTCCAAGCACCCATTGAAGCAGGCAGACTGTGGCGGGACAGAACCTTATTGACCGGGGGCTGCCCGGTTTGAGGCGGGCGGTAGCTGTCCAGTGAGGTGCAATGACCTCTCCCACCGACAAAGGCAACCCGTGGCGCCCAGTTTCTACGCCAATTTATCTGGACTTATAACCCGTAACTGCTGCCTTCCGTGTTGTTTTAGTCGCTGTGAGGCAACTATGGAGTGACCTCTCCATGGCGCATGCCTGGGCAAATTTATGGAGGTTGAGAGTTGCCCAGTCGTCAAAACCCCCCTCTCGGCCTTTCTGGTGGGGTCCAAAGGAGTGCAGGACACGACGTTTGGCACCAGTATGGCTGCAGGAACTGCCGGAAACATGCCAAAGGTGACACATGACCGCCTACGGGGTTCCGCTCCGGATTTTCTGTTAGGGTTTACTCCCTTAGCCTTGGTCTCTCCCGAGACGCCCACAAGGCAGTGGGGTTGTTGGGGCCCCTACACAGGTGTAGGATGGTGCCGGTGGGAGGAGGGGATGCAAGGGGGAGGGGTAGAGGGAGGGGGTGGGGGGGGTGCAGGGGAAGGGGGTGCGGGGTGAAGATGGTGCGAGGGGGGCGCGGGCTGGGACGGGGTTGTGAGAGGGTGAGCTGAGAGGGTGGAGCAGGGAAGGGGACGGAGGTGGGGGGGGGGGGGTGGAAGGGGGGTAAAGGGGGGGGGAGGGGGGGTGGAATCTGGTGCAGGTAATAAGCCATTTCCTCAGTGCCCACCATCGACGTCCGGAAAGCTCATCCACGTCCTTCGGGAGGTGAAGCATCATTTGGCAGACTTAGAGGTGATTACATTTGCTAAGGGTTTTTTTTTTTGCAGTGGTTTAAATAAAGGCATGCAGCATTGCCGACAGTGCGCTGCAGATGCTCTCCGAGCGCATCTGCAGCGCACTGTCGGCAATGCTGCATGCCTTTATTTAAACCACTGCAAAAAAAAAACCCTTAGCAAATGTAACCACTGCATTATATTTCAACAGATCAGGCTCATTCAAGGCAGACAATAACAAATTTGAATTGGTCAAACCTCAATTTATTTCTTTTTGTGCTTCCTGGTTACTTTGGCTAATTTTCAGAAAGTGTAGGACGACTTAGCAGGGCGTATTAGAGAATTTGGATAGCTGCAGTAGAGAACCAACAGAAACCTCAATGACCTGTTAACATTTTACCAGCATGATTTTTGTACAACTTGTCTCTTATTTAAAGCAAGAACAGAAAATATTGCAAGTACTCAGCCGGTCAGGCAGTATCTGTGGAGAGAAAAATAGAGATAACGTTTCAGGTCTTAAACGTTAACTCTGTTTCTTAATCCACAGATGCTGCCTAACCTGCTGAGTATTTCCAGCATTTTATGTTTTTGTTTCAGATGTCCAGCATCTGCAGTATTTTGCTTGGCTGCATTTGCTGACAACGCAACCACTAGGTGGTGCAATACTGGCACATGTACAAATGCAGCCTCGTTGACAGAAACATCACTGTCTGCGACATCTCAGGCAGCTGCCAGGATTAAAGATGGAACTGCTCAATCTGACACAAAAAACAAATTAAACCCAAACCTCCTCAATGTCTGCCATCACCGCCTCCATCTCCCCAACAGTACCCTTTTCCCTCCTGCGATCGCCGCCTGAATTGTCGTTTTCTCCTCCACTCCTTCCCACGATCGCCACTTCTCTTTGACGCTCGCCACTCGCTCTCCTCTCACCACTCACCCACCTCACCGCTTCCTCCCCTTGCTGCTCGTTTCTCCCCCTCCCGCTTCCCTGCCTTGCTGCTCACTCCCCCCATCCTCACCACTCCCCCTCTCGACACTTCTCCCTCCCCAGTTGGCTGCTCGCCCGCTCAGTGCCTAGTTGTGTCATAACGTGTGGAAGACATTACGTGTGACTTCATTACGTGGTGACGTCTGCTGCAAGGATTCATGCTGGCATGCGTTTGGACACACTGATGGTGTCAGCGATCACTCTGCACATGCTCTGCATTGTCAGGAGACATTTCAGAATTTGCTTTTGCCTCTTATTAGAGTCATAGAGTAATTTATGTCACAGAAGGAGGCCATTCAGCCCATCGAGTCCATGCTGGCTCTCCATGGAGCTATGCAGTCAGTCCCACTCCCTGACCCAATCCCCGTAGCCTTCAAGTCTATATCTCTCAGGTGGCCATCCAACTTCCTCTTGAAATCATTGATCATCTCCGCTTCCACCATCCTTGTGGGCAGCGAGTTCCAGGGCATCACCACTCGCTGTATAAAAAAGTGCTTCCTCACATTCCCCCTGCATCTTTTACCCAAAACTTCCAATCTGTGTCCCCTCGTCCTTGTACCAGGCACAGATTTTCCTTGTCTAACTTGCTTAAGCCTGTTAAAATCTTGTACATTTCGATTAAATATCCCCTCAATCTCCTTTGTTCTAAGGAGAACAAATCCAACTTTCCCAATTTCTTTCTGCTGGGCTCCTCCCCTCCCTCTTTTTATTTGTCCTTTTTTCAACATTTTTGCTTTCTCCTCCTCCACTTTGCTGTCCTGCAACTCTTTAGTGTTTCTCTGCTATGAGTCTTTTTCTTTCCAACTTCTTTCTGTCTTTCTTTAATACGGTTGTTCTTTTTTCTGCTGCAGTTTTTTTTTCTTGCTTTCTCTCTGCTGGTAATTAACTTCTTTATTCCTTTTACATCAACTGTTTATTTCCTTTCCTGTTTTTAGCTCCTCACAATGATGCTGCTACCTCAGTGAAGGGGAGAAAATAGGGCAAATGAGAACAAGCAGGAGGAAGCAGTTTAACCAGTTTAAGATTCAGGCCACTAGTTAGGTCTGAGAAGACCCCAACAAAAAGGGGGAACTGAGGAATTGCTGATCACTGGACCAAAAGGTCTTTGTTGTTTCTTTTCTCTAAATGACCTAACTCAAGTGAAACCGGCACCAGAGAAGGGAAAGACTTTCATCTGCCCAAGGTAAGCCTTCCTGGCAAAGAAAAAGTGCAGAACCATGATGTTTTCTGATGAAACAGCAGCTGAGCCCAACAGAGATGGCCTTCAGCAGCTCAGACAGATATGCAAAAGACGCATTGAGCTGTTTTTTTTAATGAAAATACCGAAGAATTACCAAAAGACATCCAAAGCTCAGGTTCCATTTGTCCTCTTACTAATGGAGGTGTTAACCTGTTTTCCATTTGGTGCAATTTCTTAAGGTTTATCGTAGTTTCTAGCATGTTCCAGCACGCTGCAATAGCCAACCCAGCATTTAGATTTCTGTACTGCGGAGTGGAGGAGCTGGAGTTGTTCACCTTATAGGAGAGAGGTTTGAGAGGAGATTTGATTGAGGTGTTCAAAATCACGAGGGGTTGAGACAGAGTAGATAGAGAGAAACTGTTCCCATCGGCAGAAGGGTCGAGAACCAGAGGTCACTGATTTAACGTGAATGGCAAAAGAACCAAAGGAAACATGAGGAAAAACTTGTTTACACAGTGAGTGGTTAGGATCTGGAATGGACTGCCTGAGAGTGTGGTGGAGGCAGGTTCAGTGAGTGGTTAGGATCTGGAATGGACTGCCTGAGAGTGTGGTGGAGGCAGGTTCAGTGAGTGGTTAGGATCTGGAATGGACTGCCTGAGAGTGTGGTGGAGGCAGGTTCAGTGAGTGTTTAGGATCTGGAATGGACTGCCTGAGAGTGTGGTGGAGGCAGGTTCAGTCATGGCCTTCAAAAGGGAATTGGATAATTATCAAGATAGAAAAAAAATTGCAAGGCTATGGGGAAAAGGCGGGGGAGTGGGAATAGCTGAGTGGCTCTTGCAGGGAGCCAGTATGGACACATTGGGCTGAACAGTCTCCTTCTGTGCTGTAACTATTCTATGATTCTGTGTATACAAAGAATAGGGTTCCATGGACTAACACTGTCTGGCAGAGGGAGCAATGTGTGAAAATATGCCTCAGGTGCCCCGTGTGAACTTTATGAGATTGATAAAGAACATTGATGTACAGGTGGGGCAGGTTTTGCGTGTTAATGGTTAACCACTGCCTCTTATAGTGCTACTCCAATTTCAGTGTTGTACATTAGAAGCTGTCTGGTCACATCATTTTAATGTTTGCAGTAGGAACCTCTTTGTTATTATATATACAGGTGCAGGAAGTACTTCTAAATAACAAATGGGCATGTAAGAATAGTTATGTGCTTCAAGAAAATTAATCCCAGCACAGAAAGGACAACACCTTCCTCCAGATCTGGATTCAGTCATGGGTTGGAACATGGTTATGCTATGGTGGTGTGTTATAGAGACAGCAAGCCCAGTGAGGAAAGGGAAAACACTTGCGATGCCTTGACTCACCTGGATGCAGTATTCTTAAAAAAAGGGGGGAAACAAAAAGATCTATCTGCTGCTTTCAAACGCCCTGGGAAGCAGGGAAAATGGCTGTAGTTAATTTCATCAAGTTAACCCACTGTCCTTGACAATAATTGGAACATTTTTGTTAGAACCACAATTCACGATCATTATTTTTCAGAAATGCGTTTTATTCAACAACTTCAGAAAAATAAAAATTCAAGAGAGGGGTGGGTACAGGGTGGTTTGGAGAGTGAGACAATGATGGCACGGGTCAGCAAGACATTGGGGGTAGTAACTGCAGGGGGAGGGGGTGGAGTCCAATCTCGGGGAACAGGAAACAGTTGTTTGGCATGCTTAGTATTTCTCGCATTTTTTGTTTTTATTTCAGCGCTTCAGCATCCACGGTGTTGTATATTCAATTCAATTCTTCTTTGCAGGAACTTGCTGTGTACAGTCTGACTGCTCAGTTTGCTGGCATAATGGGTGGAACCGGTTCAGCTTTAAAAGTTCTCAGGTGTCGAGACCCTGAGGTCCCAACCCTGCTCACTCCCCCTGCGACGCAATCTTACAGGAGGCATCCATCCAGCGGGTTCCCGAGGCAGGAGGCTCAATGAGAGGGCCCACAGCTCTGGACAGCCGGCAACTGCACTGGGAAACCCGCCTGAGCTAGGACGGTGTCATGGAGCTGAGCCGACATGCAGCTCTCTGAATTTTCCCCGCCCCTCGCCTCCAAAGCTGCTTCTGCGGGGCTGCTAAGATCCCACTTACACTTCAAGAGTCACTCTTGCACTGAGAAGCAATTTTGGATGTCCCAAATATGTAATGAGATGTTATATATATGCAAGTTCATTCTTTAACATTCGGTTAGTACGTAGACTTCTAACTGTTCAATGTGAAATTGCCACTGGTAAACAGCACAATTCGTCAAAGTACAAGAATAACTTGAAGAATTCAGCAGTTGACACTTGCATGCATCATGATTTTCCATCTGTTTTGGATGGGACATTTTGGGGCCTTGCACAATTTCCTGACATGTACTCCTGTCAGCCAAGGCTGCATTCTGGGAACATGCATTTAGAAAATCTGCCCATCTAATTAAACTTCGGTGGCTTCTATTGTTAGTGTGATAATTCATCATTTTGTTCCTGCAGTTGGCTGACACTTTGCCATATTAGTGGACTATCCTGTGTGTTCAATATGGCAGCTTTTCATTTTCTTTAGCAAAGTATAAATTGCAGAAGCTATTACTGCTAAGTTTAACACAGTGTCATTCTGCCAAGAGAATGATTATCTGTTATTGGGACATGACTGCCACCGAGAGCTGAGTGTTTAGTACAGCATAACTTAACTCTGCTCTCACTTTCTCAATAGGCACCAAGGTGCCATTGAAGCTGCCAACAAACTGTGGGGCGGGGAGGAGAATAACTGGGACTGGTCATGGAATAATTTTTGTGGCAGGACTATCCTTATTCTGACAGCTCACGTATTGTATTCAATCATTCTGCAATTGATTGCATTAGTTTAGTGTTCCCTTTAAATTTCCTTCTGCTGTTTTAGAAACTCAGGCTGCCAGGAATTCAGTATTCAGTAATTTTCATATCATCCAGCACTGCTAATGTGTTATGTCATATATCAGATAACATATTTTTAGTATTACTTAATAACTTAAAGCTCAGAAATTCCAGGTTCCACCGCCCACCCCCACACACCTAATTCAGGATTCTCTAAATGAAATTGCTTGGGCACAGCTGTGGCTGCAGTGATATTGTTTTAAGCACATGCAGTAGTTTTAGTTGAAAGCACCTTACATAGGCTCACGCAATACAGGTAAATGTACTTCAAATGTACATGTTTACTTAACAAATATCGCTCATCATTCAGTGACCATGGAAGTACAGGTCTCACAACAATCAAAAACCACTCACACACTATGCTATTTGTCTCACCGTTTTATTAATAAATGTGCAGAAAGTTTCAAGAACACATTCACACACTGTGCAAATATGTGTATTGGGATGTATGCTCAATGACATGTCAATTACACAATTGTTATGTACTAATCAGTAAAGCAAATAGACACGTTTGAATTTCCAATTAGTTACATGTGCCTAGTAGCAAATGTACTGAACAACATTAAAAAGAAATTACATTTATATAGCACCTTTCATTTCCCTCAGGGCATCCCAAAGCACTTTAAAGCCAATGAAATACATTTAATAACATGTAGTCACTATGGTAATGTAGGGAAATGTGGCAACCAATTTGCACAGAGCAAAGTCTCACAAACAACAATGAAATAAATGACCAGATAATAACCTAGGAATTTGTGCATGCCCATTTTAGGTACTGTCCCAACACAGGGTGCTTACCCTGCACCAGAATGATAGGTCTGAAGAGCTCTACAGATCTTTGGGCTTCCGCCCTCATTCCCATGCTGAGGGAGGAGGCCACATAGGTGATGGATATTTGGGCCACTGCTAGCCACTGCAATAGTCCACAGGTAAGTGATCAGTGACTGGTGGGGGATATCAGGGAATGATCGATGGTTGGGAGTGGCATGGGGAGAGATACTGGGGAGCCTGGAAGTCTGGGCCAGAGAACAGGGATAATAAAAGCAAAATACTGCAGATGCTGGAAATCTGAAATAAAAACAAGAAATGCTCGAAATACTCAGCAGGTCTGGCAGCATCTGTGGAGAGAGAAGCAGAGTTAATGTTTCAGGTCAGTGACCCTTCATCAGAACCCCTGGCTGGACCCAGAGGACAGGGAGTTTGGAGGTCGGGGAACCTGGAGGTAGGGATCACAGGATTGATTTGTGGGGAAGTGGGGGTTGGGAGTGGTTGTGATGCTCTCATGCCTGCTAGTTTTATGTTCGGGTAAATAACGCACCCTTTTTATTGCAGACATTCCCTAAGTGCAAGAAGCTACAACAGTTGTGCAGTGGGGACCTGAAGCAGACTTTACGTGCCTGATTTGCATATGCAAAGGGCCTAAAGTCTTCTTCAGCCATGGGTAAAGGACACCTCTCTTTTCTCCCTACCTAAGATAGCGAACAATGCACTTCCTAGCAGAAGTGTGCTTGCCCACCATGTTGGGGGCTTAGGAGGCTACATAATGCCTGCAAAAAAGGGCACTACAAAACCAAATTCTAGGCCAATCTATTTCAGTGACATTGGCCAAGACTACTGGAGACATTCCCTGTTCTTCTTCATGATAGGCAAACAGGACCCGGGTTTAATGTATCATCTGAAAGATGGTACCTCCGATAGTGCAGTACTCCTTCAGTATCAATGACAGCAGTACACAGGACCTCCCTGGATCAAAGAAGTGATGAGTCAGGGTGCAGAGGAGATTTACCAGAATGGTTCCAGGAATGGAGGATTTTAGTTACAAGGTTAGGTTGAAAAAACTGTGTTTGTTCTCCTTAGAACAAAGGAGATTGAGGGAGATTTAATAGAGATGCACAAGATTATAACAGGCTTAGATAAGTTAGACAAGGAAAAACTCCCCATTAACAAATGGTACAAGGACTAGGGGACACAGATAGAAAGTTTTGGGCAAGAGATGCAGGGGCACTTTTTTACATAGAGGGTGGTAATGACCTGGAACTTGCTGCCTACAAGGAACATAGGAACAGGAGTAGGCCATTCAGCCCGTTGAGCCTGCCCCACCATTCAATTAGATCATGGCTGATCATCTACCTTGATGTCACTTTCCCGCGCTATCTCCATATCCCTTGATGTCATTAGTCTCCAGAAATCTATCAATTTCTGTCTTGAACATGCTCAATGACTGAGCCTCCACAGCCCTCTGGGGTAGAGAATTCCAAAGATTCACCACCCTCTGAGTGAAGAAATGCCTCCTCATCTCAGTCTTAAATGGCCTGCCCCTTACTCTGAGAATATGCCCCCTGGTTCTAGACTCACCAGCCAGGGGAAACATCCTATCTACATCTACCCTGTCCTGTAAGAAATCCTGTAAGAATTTTGTAAGTTTCAATGAGATCACCTCTCATTCTTTGAAACTCTAGAGAATACAGGCCCAGTTTCCTCAATCTCTCCTCATAAGACAATCATGCCATCCCAGGGATTAGTCTGGTGAACCTCCACTGCACTCCCTCTATGGCATCTATATCCTTCCTTAGATGATGAGACCAAAACTGCACACAATACTCCAGGTGAGGTCTCACCAAGGCTCTATACAATTGCAGCAAGACTTCTTTACTCCTGTACTCAAAAACCCTTGTGATAAAGACCAACATACCATTTGTCTTCCTTATTGATTGCTGCACCTGCATACTAGCTTTTAATGACTCATGAACAAGGACACCCAAGTCCCTTTGGACATCAACACTTCCCAACCTCTCACCATTTAAGAAATAGTCTGTCTTTCTGCTTTTCCCACCAAAGTGGACAACTTCACACTTATTCACATTATATTCCATCTGCCACGTTCTTGTCCATTCACTTAGCCTGTCCAAGTCCCCTTGAAGCCTCCTTGCATCATCCTTGCAACTTACATTCCCACCTAGTTTTGTGTCGTCAGCAAATCTGGAAATAATACATTTGGTCCCCACATCCAAATCATCGATATATGAACAGCTGTGGCCCCAGCACTGATCTTTGCGGTTACCCCACTAGTAACAGGCTGCCATCCTGAGAATGACCCATTTATTCCTACTCTCTGTTTTCTGTCTGTTAATCAATTCTCAATCCATTGCAGTATATTCCCCCCAATCCCATGTGCTCTGATTTTGTTTACTAACCTCCTCTGTGGGACCTTATCTAAAGCCTTCTGAAAATCCAAGTCCACCACGTTCACTGGTTCTTCTTTATCTATGCTAACATCCTCAAAAAACGCCAACAGGTTCGTCAAACACGATTTTCCTTTCATAAATCCATGTTGACTCTGCCCAATTTTACCCCATTATTTTCTCAGTGAGTATTTATCGCATCCTTTATAATAGATTCTAACATTTTCTCTGCTACTGATGTCAAACTAACAGGTCTGTAGTTCTCCTTTCTCCCTCTCCCTCCCTTCTTAAATAATGGGGTTACCTTTGCTACATTCCAGGCTACAGGAACCACTCCAGAAACTATAGACGTTTGAAAGATAACCACCAATGCATCCACTATCTTTATAACCACCTCCTTCAATAGTCTAGGATGTTGCTCAACTGGTCCAGGGGATTTAGCAATCTTCAGTTGATCAATCCAGTTAACTTTTCAAGTACTACTTCTTTATTAATACTAATTTCTTTCAGTTCCTGATTTTCACAAGTCCCTTGGTTGCCTGGTATTTCTGGGAGACTTTCTGTATCTTCTTCTGTGAAGACAGACACAAAGGGCTGGAATTTAAGCAGCCCTCAACATTGTGATCCGTGGCATGGGGACCTGAAGATGGCTCTGATGAGGCCCACCATGGACCTCAACGCTGATAGAGCCGCCCCATCCCTCGCTGCTGGGAAACAGGACTACAATTTTAATACCTAAATCAATAAAATTAATTAATTTAAATATACTCAGCGACGATCTTGCGGGCCCGCCGCAATCTTTGGCGTGGCAGCCAACACTCTTCCGTTCCCCATCCGGGGAAACGAGGCGCGACACTGGTGGGGAGGGGGTTGGAGGTAAGTTTATCAGTGCCGGTGGGGTAGGGGGGGACGGGGTCAAATAAACGTTATGGATGTAGGGGATGGTGG
Source organism: Heterodontus francisci (assembly GCF_036365525.1). Classification (NCBI taxonomy): domain Eukaryota; kingdom Metazoa; phylum Chordata; class Chondrichthyes; order Heterodontiformes; family Heterodontidae; genus Heterodontus; species Heterodontus francisci. The sequence continues at coordinate 16,860,956 of NC_090390.1, read as the reverse complement.
GAAGGGGTGTCCTTTCAACTTTGTGCAGTTTGTGGGGGGAAAGGTCAGATGTTAAAAGTAAGTGTTTTTGATAATGCAAATAGTTAATGTAATTGCTATTGGGGGAATGGGAAAGGGATTGGAACTTTATTTATGTAATTCTGGGAGGATATCTCTTTAAAAATTTAAATATCCCGGTTGGGCTGACTGCCCCTTTAAAAATGGCGTCAGCACCTGCGCACAGGCAGCTGATGCCGTTGCCGGGGACGGACAGCCCACCCCCTCCACGTGTCTGGGGGTGGGGGGGAGAGCTGCCACAGCTATTAAAATGAGCCACTTCGCTTAAGATCGCAGGGGCTCTTTGGTGTGCGGCCCGCCATTTTTTATAGGATCCTGCCCAAAGTAATTGTTTAGTTTCTCTGCCATTTCCCTATTCTCTATTATAAATTCTCCTGTCTCCACCTGTAATGGATCCACATTTGCCCTTGCTAATCTTTTCCTTTTCACATACCTAAAGAAGTTTTTACAGTCTGCCTTTACGTTTCTCATTAGCTTGCATTCATATTCTCTTTTCACTTTCTTTCTCAGTTTCTTGGTCATCCTTTGCTGGATTCTAAATTGCTCCCAATCCTCAGGCTTACCACTTTTTCTGAAAAACGTATAAGCCACTTCCTTTGATCTAATGCAATCTTTAACTTCTTTTGTTAGCCCCGGCTGATTCACCTTTCCCATTGGGTGTTTGTGCCTGAGAGGAATGTATAATCATTGTAGACCATGTAATACCTCTTTAAATACTAGCCATTGTCTGTCTACCGTCAAATCTTCGAGTGTATTTTCCCAATCCACCATCGCCAACTTGCCCTTCATAATTTCCTTTATTCAGATTTAAGACCCTAGTTTCAGAATGAATGATATCACTTTCAATCTGAATGTAAAATTCTATCATCTAATGGTCACTACTTCCCAAAGGCTCATTTGCAGCAAGATTATTAATTAGCCCTTTATCATTACATAATACCAAATCTAAAATAGCCTGATCCCGAGTTTGGTTCTTCAAAGTACTGCCCCAGAAACCCATCTTGTACACCTTCCAGGAATTCATCCTCCACAGCATTAGTGCTGATTAGGTTTACCCAGTTTATATGTAAATTGAAGTTGCCCATTATTACTGTAGCACCAATGTTACATGCATCTCTAATTTCCTGATTTATACCATGCCCAACATTACTGTTTGCTGCCCCTGCTGTTTCTTAGCTCCACCCAAACGGATTCTACGGGCTGAATCTTATGAGCGTGCCGCAAATTGTGGCGGTGTGCCCACACACATCGGCCGCCGCTGAGCCCTCGCTATATTACGTGCAGGGGCTCATTAACATAGCCATGACACGCAGCCCCCCCATATTACGTGGCGGGGGGAGGGGTGTCGGGGGTGTAAAGGGCAGCCAGCACATCAGCTATGTTTGCACACGACAGAGGAGATAGAAGCAAGCAGCAGTTGGACTGCAGAGACCAATCCACCAGTGAAAAGAGAAATTTACCTGCATGGAGACAGAGGGGCATGCCAGGTGGCCCCATGGTTCAGTGATGCCTCCCTGCTCACTCTCCTCCAGGCTGTGCGGACAAGGAAATGGCAAGAAGAGGCCCTTTCGCCAGACCGAGGCAGCCTGACTGGACGTGGCAGAGGAGGTCAGTAGCCAAGGGACCAACCGCTGAGACTGGGTCCAGTGTCGTAAACGGATAAATGACATGCAGCAAACCACAAAAGTAAATGCAACTTCACTGAAACTGGGTGTGCCCACACAGAGTGGCACATGTGTGCCATGTAGATGAAAGGGAGGTTGGGCAGGGAGGAACTGTGCGACATGAATGGAGAAATGTATGATAGAACATACCCCTGTCTGCTGCTCAGAGAAGGGCACCTGCATGAGTGGCTCACTCAGTCGTGCATACTGAGCATCCCCCAGCTTTGTGACCAGGAGCCCTCTTGTGACATGTGTCATGCTGATGAAATGCCATCCATAATATCTGCCTCCTTGGTCCTCCAGGTGAAGAGGGCCCACAATGCCAGGGAGGCCGCCCATACCGATGGAGGTGCAGCTGACATAAGATGGCTGACTGATGCTGAGGAGGAGGCCCTGGAGATATCAGGAGCTGCGTTGTCATGCTCATTTGGTGAAGTAGACGTTGGGGTCCATGGTGAACATACTCCTGATAAATCTAAACACTGATCAATGGTGAATTGCATTTCTGTGATGCAATACTGTTATAATTGTGAAATGTGCTACAACAGGACTGAGAGTGTGCTCTTCCCATTGTGTCTTCCAGCCGGACACTCTGAGCTGACCCCAGTCGTGCAGGACCCCCTCCCACACCTCAGAGGAGCAGTCACCCTCCGAGGAAGCAGTGTCCCATGACACTAACGCACCTTCCATCAGCGCAGATACAGCCACCGAGGTGGGTATCCGTTCAGCCTTAGAGTGTGGGTCACAATCTGGTAGAGAACTGCACACGCGCCCCAGCAGCTGACTGAGGCTGAGACAGGCAAGGCCACTGACAGTCAGAGGGCTGTGAGTGGCCAGTCCCAAGCTGAGACCCAGGCTACTAATGACCCTCTGCTGTCGGCAGCACAGGGCATGCTGAAGCTGGCAACAGCAGTCATGGCAACTGCAGGCAGAGATGCCACAGGCCATGGTCATCCGTGAGCGGATGGTGGGGGAGTCCATCCAGGCCATGACAGCTGCCATGTCCCAGGCAAATGAGTGCATGGCATCATCCATTGAGGCGGCAGCGGCCCTCTTGGTGAACCAGAATCAATTAATACGTGCTGACCTGCAATCCCTCGCCACGGCCAAGACATCCATTCAGCAGTGCCAAGGTGAGAGAGGAACCAGGGGCATGGAGATTATCCCTGCCCCTGGTTCTTCCTGGGAGAGCGGAGGGGTTCCAAGGAACCCTGAGATGGAGGAGGTGAGCCAGTACAACATATCTGGGGTCCCCCCTCAAGGTGTTCCCAATGTGGATGCTGGCCCCTCTGCCTGTGAGGCAAGCTCCAGCATCTGCGACAGCTGAGGAGGGTTCTGCGCTGACATAGGATTCCCCAGGCCTTGTGTGCACAGAGGACAACCGCCGAAGTATTTCCACAGCCAAAGGGCAATCAGATCAGCAGCCTTCCTCCAGTCAGGCTGTTAACACTGAGGTTGCAATGAAAAGGGGTGCTCACAAGCTTTTAAAGAAAACACACTGACTCAAAACGGAATGCACGGGTGTCATTGCAATGTAAATATGTTATTCACTAAATGTTCCTCACTAACATGTGTGTCTTTTTCCTGTGTGAATGATGTGTGCCAGCATTTACTGTTAATGTGTTATCCCTTTTCATCATTGGCCTTTCAGGAATGCCAATGTATGCAATAACATCATTGCCATGCTGGCATTACTCATGTGCGTCTCCACGGATGCAGTGACATGGACAGGAGCCGCTGTCACTATGAGGGCCACAGGCATCGGATGTCCATCGACTCCCAAGGGCTGCAGGTTATTGCAGAGCAGGGCACAGAGATATGTCCACCTCCCTCGACATCTGCAGTCTCCTCTGTCACTGGCGCTCTGACATCCACTGGTATGTCATGTGGGACCTGTAGATGCATGGCGTTCTATAGCGGCAAGCTCCCCTCGAGGGCTGCTGCTCACGACCGGGGGCCTCTACGTGGTCTGCACCTGGCTGTTGGTTCAGCCTGTGGCGCATGTGGATGCTCAGGAGAAACAGATCAGACAATCTAGGATGAGCCAAACCCATCTCCACATGCCAGATAATTTGTGTCCTTTGCTTTTTCGGAGGTTCCTAACAGGGCAGGCATTGTTGCTGACAGGTACATCAGGTGCTTTCATGGATCAACTATGTGGCATGGCATGGCATTACCCATCTTAGCTCCCACTAAGAGAGGCACAGAATGACCACAGTAAGATTCCACCAGCTGCATCGATTGCCCCACCAGCCAGATAACCTTTACGTACCTACCGTCTCTGGCACCCTTCCCAAGCATGGGGTGACTGGAGTGCCGTGGCTCCTTCACACACACGCACAAAGAGAAAATGGAGCAGTACCTCCCTTCATGCCTGCAGAATGGAGACCCCAGTAATAACATTCTCCCTCCCACCTCTCTTCCAGTATGCAGAGTGGAGACCCTGATATACAGAGACTTACCTGCACTGTGTCCGATTGCTGCCTCTTCTGCTGTCCCGCCTGCTCCTCTCATTCGTGAATGGGACGACATGTGACAGCTGGCCGTTCAATGAAAAATGAGGAACTGAGGAGCGGCGAGCAGCGGGATGTATAAACAGGCAGGGTAAGTTAGCATATGTAAATTTGGGTTCCGCTGCTGAGCGGCAGGAGGGCCGCACCAAGGTACCACCGCCACCGGTAATATGCTTCGGGGACTTCCATGTGTCGGGGGTTGTGGCGGGCTTCTCCCAGAAGAATTTTCCAGGCCCTCCTGCCATGATACCCGATGTCAGAGGGCTAGTAAAATTCAGCCCTACATCTTGATCCTTTGATCTAAGATCCTCTGTCATTAATGTTCTGATCTGATCCCTTATGAAGAGCACTACCAAACCTCCTTCTCCTTTTTGCCTATCCTTCCTAAATGATGAATATCCTTGGACATTCAGTTCCCAATCGTGGTCACTCTATAGCCAGCAGTGGGGTGAACCCATTGAAGATGATAGAATCCTCATTCCAAATGCTCTTTTTCACATCTCACTTTCCCTTCATCCCACACTCTGTTCTGTTTTACAAGCTGCTGATGGTGTAATGATGCTCCTCTTATTCCCCCACTTCCCTCGCACAAAATTACCCTTGTGCTTTTTCCATCTCAGATATCCAAGAAGTGCCATGTGGCCAGGCAATGGAGGAACACGAAGAAGACAGTAATGATGAAGACACATCACCCATCACTAAATTTGACACACGCAGCCACCAGCTCAGATACTGCGCGTACCTTACCGGATAGGTTAGAGTTAGGATCTGCATGTGGTGAGACACCGGGCACGAGTTGGTCTGCAGTCAGAGCAGTGGGCAAGGATAGCGCAGGTGCCAGCATACTGGGTGTGCGAGCTTATACATGGGTTCTGTTGTAGAGGACTCAATGAAAGCTTCGATGGGGCAGTCGACAGAACAATGCTGATGGACATGCACACTGAAATGCTTGGTGCATTGGGATACTGCCAGAAAGTCTGCAGTCAATGTCAAGGAGCAAGGGGAAGTCCAGCACCAACTTGACACAGGGCTTTGCGCAGAGCTGGGAGCCCATCATCTCCAGCATTGAAGTGATGGCCAACTCCATCAGCACACTTGTGGACTCAACCACCATGCAGCATCTGATGGCCAAAGTCTCAGCTTCCATTGCAACACAAGTAGCAACCACACAACATCTGAGTGCTGCAGTGGAAACTCAGCCTGCTGTTAATTATAATATGCAAAGGGGCTTGCAGGATGTTACAGCAATCCAGCAATCTGCCTCCAACAGATTACCAGGCTTGCTGAGGCGTCACTCTGGGGGAGAGGAATACAAACCTGCTGTCCTTTCTCAGGAAGACAGCAGTCGTCCTCTCACCACTGCCACTCCATCAATGCCCTTGCTGTTGCCTGTCAGGCAGCCGGCCCAGAGTACAGGCACCCATACTGAGAGGCACAGTCTAAAGCCGGGCCCTCAAAGCAGCTGCTCAAGGGCCTCCTGCAAGGTCATCTGCAGTTCCCCCCATTGATAGTTGTGATGTCCTCGGGACTTGAGTGAGGTTTAGCTGAGTTTGGTATAGAACATGAGGCAAAGACAGAGAGACAAAAACTGCAGCAGCTGAACACAAAGGCTTCTCCTTTTATTCTCCCTGTCTTAGTTCCACTTTCTCTTTGCTAGCATGTGTGTTCTACAGCAGCTCTAGAGTACACAATGCACAATGCAATTTCAAAACACTATAACACCACATTCCTCCCCTTCTTAGTAAATGAAAAACGTAGCATGTTTTAATGGTTTGTTTCCAGAACTATAAATGATAAACTTAAACATAAATAGTTCATTTTGTAACATAGTCACTTAAGTGGCTGTTTTTTCTCATGATAGGATATCGTCTGACATCAGATGCAGTTTCATTTGACTCATGTTCTTCATCTGAGGTGTTGATGTCAGAATAGGAGTCAATGCTTGCGAGTGGTGATTTCAGTGCTTTGAAGAATGACATTTCTTGTGATGATTTGTGAACCGTGCTTAGCAGTGATCATTCATCCTTTTGTGTTGGTCACAACAAATGGTTGGATGTCATAAGGAGTTGTTTGCTTTCCAACGTGACCATCACGTTTCACAAGCACTTTATCTCCTGACTTTAGCGGTGTAACTCTAAGTTTCATGTTTCACTCCGCATTTACTTTCATTCGATCCTTCTGTTCTCGATCGCGTTCATGTACATGTTGATCATTAGCTCTGCAGGGTAGCTCAGGAGGATGTGATGATCATTGTACATAGGATGTGCAAAGATGAGTATAGCTGGAGGTTTTCCAGTAGTCGAGTGAGATGTCCTCTGTAATTATGAAGAAATTGATATAGCTCTTGCTTCCATGACTTGTTCTCAGCTGCAGCTCTATGTATCACTTTTTTTCAAGGTTCACAAAAGTTTCTTAACTTCACCATTAGCTCTTGGCCAACGGGGTGTGATTTTCCTATGAGTGAATCCTGGGTAGTTTGTGAATTTACTGAATTCATCGCTGTTGAATGGGGTCCATTGTCACTCCTTACTGTTTGAGGGATTCCAAACATGGCAAAGATCTGGTCAAGCTTTGGGATGACTGCTTTCATTGAAATTGACATAACTAATTCCACGATTGGGAATCTGCCGTAGCTGTCAATGACAACAAGTGGGCAAATCTGTGAAAACAATGTTAACTTCAATCCATGGTCCTGGAGGTAGTTCAGACATCTTGAGAGGATCATGATGACTTGAGATTCTGGTTACTTGACATGGAAAACACTGATTGATTTTTGTGCTCTACCATACGGTCAATTCCTGGGAACCATACCTTTTCCCTAAGGAATTGTTTGGTTTTGACAATTCCTTGGTGTCCTTCATGTGCTAGATCGGTAACACATTCCTTCAATGAGCTGGAATGATAATACAGTTTGTTGGATCCCATCGATTACAATGAAAGACGAAGTCCGATTGTAGCTTTCAAAACTTTACTGAGGTAAGTAATTGTTACAGCTTGACTTCCTCTCCTTGATGTAGGTTTTCTTCACTACAGCAAACAGCTCAGCCATGTTATTAAACTTCTCCCATTCCGTGGCATTCTTGTACAGCTTGGGGAAAAACGGACCGAACTTTGCGCGCCAAATCCAGCCTCCTTTATACTTATCCGGTAACACCACCCCCCACCCCTTGTTCCTAATTGGTCTGCAGACTTCTGCAATTTTTGTGGTGTCAGAGCCTGATTGGTCTGCTCATACCAGCAAGTTTCACATTCCCCCCTCCCCCCACCCCGAACTGTTATCTGCAGCTGTCCTGTCAGTTTCTGCCTGTTAGTTTTCTTTATAAACTGTGTCTGTTAGTTGATTAGTCAGCCGGTTAGATTATCTTTAATCTGTTCCCACACAGTTGTTGCATAATATGAAATCAGATGTCGTTGTAGTGGTGAGCTCATTTCGAACATTGTGAAGACCTTGTGGTGTGTGAGCGATTTCGCTTGCACACACTTTCTCGATCGCATCTGTCCAGTTTTGAGATTCTGTAGCTTTCATACATAGTCACAAAGCCTCATCTTGTTTTGTTGCTGCTTTGATGTCAGACAATTTTAGCTACTTTGGCACCACATTTAGGCTCAGGTAGTGAAGATGTTGTTCGGCAACCTTTTCATCACGACTATTAGCACTGCCTGTTGGCAGTGGATATTGCGAAAGGTAATCTGCTGGCCTGAGCTTGCCTGACTGATACTCAACATGGAACTCGTACTCTTGCAGTTTGAGTATCCAACATTCTATTTGAGTGGGGGTTTGCTATGTGAATTGTTGAATAAGCTCACTAGTGGTCTATGATTGGTTATTACTTTAAATTAGTTTCCATACAGGTAAAGATGAAAGTGTAAGAGGCCCCTGTGATTGAGAGTGCCTCTCTGTTTGTAAATAATGTTGCTCTACAGGTGTTAATGATCTGCTTGCCATCACAATGACTGATGGGTTACCTGGCTTGCGTCCATGACTAGCTGGATGGTTTACTCAGGGTCGAAATAGGCATTTGTGCAATTTGCTGACAAACATTGTTTGATCTGGTGTACTGCCTGCTTGTTTGATTTAGTCCATTCCCAATTGGCGGTCTCTTTTGTCAGATTGTGTAGGGGGCAGATAGTGTAGTGAGGTCAGGAAGGGAACGACTACAGTACGTGACGAGTTCTAGCAGACTCTGGACTTCTTCCACATTTGTAGGATCTGCAGCATTTGCAATGGCTTCAACTTTCCATAGATCTTGTGATACTCCTTCACCACTGAACACATGACCGAATAATTCAATTCTGCTTTTCAATGCGGCCATAGATGAGAATATCATCACTGAAGTTCAGCATGCCTTCAAATCCTTGAAATGCAGATTGAATCAAGGTGCTGATATACCTCAGCTGCTGAGTTGACGCCAAAGTTCAGCGTCTTGTATCATATTGTGAGCAGAGAATACAGTAAGATATCTCAATTCTTCTGCAAGCTCGATTTGATGATATCCTGCATTGAGGTCAAGTTTAGCGAAGTGTTTAGCACCATTCACTTTCTCTATGACATCATCGATTATTGGAGCTAAGAAACAGCAAGGGGCAGCAAACATTGGTGGGAGTTGCTTATAGGCCACCAAACAGTAGTGGTAATGTTGGACATGGTATAAATCAGGAAATTGGAGGTGCATGTAACATGGATAATGTAATAATGGGCAATCTCAATTTACATATAGACTGGGTAAACCTATTCCGCACTAATGTTGTGGAGGATGAATTCCTGAAGTGTGCGCAAGATGGGTTTTTGGAGCAGTACGTTGAATACCAAACTAGGGATTGGGCTGTTTTAGATTTAGTATTATGTAATGAGAAAGGACTAATTAATAACCTTGCAGTAAAGGAACCTTTGAGAAATACTGACCATAATATGAAAGAATTTTACATTACGTTTGAATGTGATATAGTTCATTCTGAAACTAGGAGCTTAAATCTGAATAAAGGAAACTATGAAGGTATGAGGGACAAGTTGGCTATGATGGATTGGGAAAATACAATAAAATATTTTACTGTATACAAGCAATGCTAGTATTTAAAGAAGTATTACGTGGTCTACAATAAATATACATTTCTCTAAGGCACAAAACCCTACAGGAAAGATGAATCAACCAGGGCTAACAAAAGAAGTTAAAGATTGCATTAAATCAAAGGAAGTGGCTTTAAGGTTGCCAGAAAAAGTCCGAGGATTTGGAGCAATTTAGAATCCAGCAAAGGATGACCAAGAAACTGATAAAGAAAGGAAAAAGAGAATATGAATGCAAGCTAGCGAGAAACATAAAGGCAGACTGTAAAAGCTTCTTTAGGTATGTGAAAAGGAAAAGATTAGTAAGGACAAATACAGGTGGAGGCAGGAGAATTTCTAATGGAGAATAGAGAAATGGCAGAGAAACTAAACAATTACTTTGTTCTATATACATGGAGGAAGATACAGAAAATCTTCCAGCAATACTAGAGAACCAAGGGACTTGTGAAAAATGAGGAACTGAAAGAAATTAGTATTAATAAAGAAGTAGTATTTGAAAAGTTAACTGGATTGATCAACTGAAGGTTGCTAAATCCCCTGGACCAGATGAGCTACATCCCGAAGTGTTGAAGGAGGTTGCTATAGAGATAGTGGATGCATTGGTGGTTATCTTTCAAACGTCTATAGTTTCTGGAGTGGTTCCTGTAGACTGGAATGTAGCAAATGTAACCCCATTATTTAAGAAGGGAGGGAAAGGGAGAAAGGAGAACTACAGACCTGTTAGTTTGACATCAGTAGCAGAGAAAATGTTAGAATCTATTATAAAGGATGTGATAAATAGACATAGAGAAAATAATGGGGTAAAATTGGGCAGAGTCAACGTGGATTTATGAAAGGAAAATCGTGTTTGACAAACCTGTTGGCGTTTTTTGAGGATGTTAGCATAGATAAAGAAGAACCAGTGAATGTGGTGGACTTGGATTTTCAGAAGGCTTTAGATAAGGTCCCACACAGGAGGTTAGTAAACAAAATCAGAGCACATGGGATTGGGGGGAATATACTGCAATAGATTGAGAATTGATTAACAGACAGAAAACAGAGAGTAGGAATAATTAGGTCATTCTCAGGATGGCAGTCTGTTACTAGTGGGGTAACCACAAGGATCAGTGCTGGGGCCACAGCTGTTCACAATCTATATAAATGATTTGGATGTGGGGACCAAATATAATATTTACAAATTTGCTGCTGACACAAAACTCGGTGGGAATGTAAGTTGTGAGGAGGATGCATGGAGGCTTCAAGGGGACTTGGACAGGTTAAGTGAATGGGCAAGAACCTGGCAGATGGAATATAATGTGACTAAGTGTGAAGTTATCCACTTTGGTGGGAAAAACAGAAAGACAAAATATTTCTTAAATGCTAAGAGGTTGGGAAGTAGTGATGGTCAAAGAGTGGTCTTTATCACTAGGGGTTTTGAACACAGGAGTAAAGAAGTCTTGCTGCAATTGTATAGAGCCCCCTTGGTGAGACCTCACCTGGAGTATTGTTTACAGTTTTGGTCTCCTCACCTAGGAAGAATATACATGCCATAGATGGAGTGCAACTGAGGTTCACCAGACTAATCCCTGGGATGGCAGGATTGTCTTATGAAGAAGGATTGAGAAAACTGGGCCTGTATTCTCTAGAGTTTTGAAGAATGAGAGGTGATGTCATTGAAACTTACAAAATTCTTACAGAGTGTGACAGGGTGGATCTCGATAGGATGCTTCCCCTGGCTGGTGAGTCTAGAACCAGGGAACATAGTCTCAGACTAAGGGGTAGGTCATTTAAGACTGAGATGAGGAGGAATGTATTCACTCAGAGAGTGGTTACTCTAGCTAGCAGAGATTACTGAGTCTTCAGTAATTTTAACATTAACTCTTTTATTACATTTTAACTATATACAGCTTTACATAAGTTTGTAGGACTCCTTTGAAGGCATATAGCATCTCCCTCCAGTCCCTCTCACATCTGATCTCTTATATCATCATGGTGGGAGGTATTCCTTACACTGTCTCAAACATTAACCCTTTCACTACCTCTTCCCCTAAGTCTTTATCCATATATACATTTATACATTCCTTTTTCAATTTTTACATACTACCCCATCTCCCCCCAAGACTCTGACATCACAGATTCTATCTGTCAGGAGGCTTCACAACTCTCCCTGATGGTGTTGTTGTCAGATGTGGGAGATCAGTAAACTTTCTCTGAACTCTTGTTTCTTGATTTGGACGGCCTTCACTGAGGTTTGTAGAATCTGGTCCTTTCTGAATTTCAGGTTCAACATCTAGTTCATCCAAATGTATGACTGATTGACATTTTGTTGAATAGGGATAAGATTTCTCCTGTCTGATAGTACCTGCTGAAGTATGCACTAAATAAGATCTCTGTTGATTCTCATCCCTCTGGATGATTACTCCTTCTCTGTCTTGGTCTCGTACCCATATCTTTTCTCCTACCCTCAACTTAGGTAGGTTCCTGGTGAGGCATTTCCTATTATAGTTATAAATTTGTTGCTTTCGGTGAGACTTTTCTCTGTCTTGAACTCTCCGATAATCCTGGACTTCTCGCCATGGAAGTAATTTTTTGGGAAGGATGCAAAGTTGTGTTTTAAGTTTCCTTCCCATCAACAGTTCTGTTGGTGCTAATCCACATAGCAATGGTGTAGATCTGTAGTTTAGGAGTGCTGTTTGAGAATCTTCATTCTTCTTTAACATTGCTTTGATAGTTCTGACTCCTCTCTCAGCTTCACCATTAGATTGAGGATATCTAGGGGAACTGATGTACAAATCCAGTTTTTCTGCAAAGTGCATGAAATAGTAATTTGCAAATTGTGGTCCATTATCAGAAACTATCTGCTCAGGTATTCTTAGTGTTGCAAAGATCTCCTGTAACACTCGAATGGCTGCCTCAGTTGTTGCTGTGTACCTCAATCCACCTTGAAAAATAATCAATGACAATCGATTAAACGTGAATAGATCCATCCCCAGACATTCCCATGGTCTGGTTGGGAATTGGGTGGAGATAAGGGGTTCCCTCTGATTCTGTCTGTGCCTCCACGTACCTGGCAATTAGAAATCATATAGATATAGATCTCTCGATATTCCCAGCCACCACACGGACGACTGAGCCCATGCTCTACATTTCGTATACTCATGTGGCCCTGGTGTATTTTCTCCAAGATGTTTACCCGCAGTGAGTCCGGAATCACCAGCCTCTCATCATATACCAGCAAATCATCCACAATAGTAAAGTACCTTCCGTGTTCAAAGAAGATTTTCATCTTCTCCTTACCACTGGGATGTTACTGTGACCAACCATGCCTGCAATATTGACGGAGATACATACATTCCTCATCTTGCATCTGAACATGACGAATTTCTTGGAACCTTTTTGAACTTGCTGGCCATTGTGATGCATTGAACTGAGAATATGACACAATTTCATTAATAAAGTTAACATCCTGTTGTGTAGGATGGTCAACAGTAGCTCGGAACAATGTATCTGCTGTTGTTTGTTGCTTGCCCTGCACTTATACCATTTCGTATGTGAATATCATTGGCCTCAACCGGAATCTCTGGATTCTCGGAGGCATCTTAGTGAGTTCCTTTACATCAAGCAAGGAAATTAGGGGTTTGTGGTCCATCTCTATGCCAACCTTTAAGCCAATAATATAATCTGAGAACTTTTCACAAGCCCATGTGACTGTGAGAGCTTCTTTCTCGATGATGGCGTACCTCGTCTCAGTTTCAGACAATGCTCGTGCCACATAGTAAACCAGTTATTGACATCCATATGTCTGTTCTTGAAAACGGACTGCCCCTATCCCTGTAGATGAGGTGTCTGCTGCAATTGTGGTTGGTAATGAGGGGTTATAATGTGCTAAGATATCCAGCGAAATCAGCATCTCCTTGACCCTTTGAAATGCTTGCTCCTGATGTGCATTCCAACACCATCTTTGAGCTTTCCTTAGCAGATGTTGTAAGGGTTCAGTAACCTGCGTTAGATTGGGTAAAAGTTTTGCCTACTGATTAACTATTCCAGGGAATTGTTGAAGATCTTGGACAGGCGTAGGAAGTGGGAATTCACTTATGGCTGTCATCTTTTGTGGGTCTCCCATTATGCTGTTGCTCCTGACAATGTGCCCTAGGAAATGAATAGACATTTTTGAGAATTCACACTTTTCATTAAGTGTCAGGCCTTCTTGTAGACGATTCAAAACTGCTCTAACCCTCAGGTCATGTTTTTCAATGGATTCACTGTAGACTAAGATCTCATCCATATGGCATACTACTCCTTTAAAGTCCTATAGAACATTTGACATAGTCCTTTGGAATGTTTCCTGTGCTGATGTTATACCAAATGGTAAATGATTAAAATAAAATCTTCCGAACGGAGTAATGAGGGTTGTCAATAACCTTGACTTCTGGTCCAATGGAACTTGCCAAAAGCCACTATTCGCATCAAGCTTTGTGAACATGGTACTTCTGCATAACATTGTCAAGCTTTCGTCTACTGGACCTTGGATGAACTTCTCTTGCCACAGCCTTGTTAAGTTAAGTCTACACAAATGCGAAGATTACCATTAGGTTTAGGAACTGGAACCATTCCCAAACACCATTCTGTAAGATCAGTGACAGGAGAAATGACTCCCATCCTGGTCATCTCTTCCAGCTGATGTTGGACTTGCTTCATTCGTGGGTGTGGTATCTTCCTAGGCATGAAAAGACATACTGGTTTAGCATCTTTCCTCAATGTAATGCTGTATTTGGTCTTCCTAGACCAGTAAATAATTTTGCAAAGTCTTTTTTGGAAGCGATTGCTGGATTCATGTTGCTTAACTTCTTCCACGTTTCTTATACGATGAAGGTCAATACAAGCTCTTCTACTTAAGAGAGAGAATTCCTAATTCCATAGAACAAACAGTGCTTCCAACTATCTGCTTTCCCTTGCACTGGAGTATTGCCTGTACCTTTCCCTTGACTTTCAGTTCAATCACTCCTGGGCCATGTAACTGAGTTTCTGTTGGTTGCAAGTAATGCATTGATAACCACGGTTTGTTATTTGATAAGACCATTACACTTGCTCCAGTGTCTAGTTTAAAGTTGCTGATATGTCCATTGACATTTTTATCTGCAGACCAAATGCCTGATTAGGATCATTGATCTCACCAAGGAAGTTTTCTGATTACTCTCCTGATGGAAATTATTCAACTTCATCAACAGCTTTATGCTTGAAGACTTTTTCTTTCAAACCTATGGGAGTAGACATTTTACTTTAGCACATCTTCCCAAAATGGCCTACTTTCTTACAGTGGAAGCATCCTGCTTTGTTTGCAAGACACTGTTCACGCCTGTGGGTCTTTTTGACACCACAGCACTGGCAGAGTTTTATGCTGTTTTGCAGTTTACAGTGTATTTTCGTTTCTTGTGCCTCTTTCACTGGCCTGTGATTAAGGAACTGTTGATCACTAGAGGTTTCCTGACCCAAGGTCTTTCTTCACCTCTCAGGACTGGTCTGTTCTTCTTCCAGTCCTCTGCTTGTCTCACCAGCTGAATTGCTTTGCCTAGGGTGAGGTCTTCCTTAGACTGCAATAAATCTGAGAGGAATTCATCAGCAATACCTACCACAATGTGGTCTCTTATTAATTCTGCTTTTAGTTCTCCATATTCACATCCTTCAGCTAGTCTATAAAGTCGTTAACAAAGGTATCGACTGTTTCAACCTGGTTTCTGGACCCTTCTGTTAAATTTTGCCCTTTTCAGAATCTTATTGCCCCTTCAGTTGAAATAGCTATCAAAGACTTTTAAAACTTCATCAAATTTGTCTGATGTCTCATTAATGCCTTGTCTTGCAATAATGTTGTCTGCTATTGCTCCAATGGAATACAGCAATTGTTAACTTGCTGTGCTTCAGACTGACTGTCTAATTTGGAAGCAATTCTGTATTTCAAAAATCTTTTTCACCAGAGTTTCCAACTTTGAGTTTGATTTGATCCTTCCATGTGTCCAAACCCCCCTGGTATTGTGAATTTAAGATCCATGGTTTTCTATTCAATTTACATTCTTTTTAAAATTTTCCCTCCAGTATTGGAAGTTTCCCGTGCTTTTCAGCCTCGCGCTGTCTCCCGCTTTGGTCGTCGTTTCTTCCTGTGAAATCTCACCACTAGACTATATTTATTTCTTTATTTCATTAAATGCAGCTTTGTAGCATTTTGCTATACTCTCTTTATTCCCTTCACTTAGGGTATTGAGTATTTGCAGCCTCTTTGTTTTTCTTCACTCACGTTCGCCATGTGTAATGGCACTGACCTTGGATCCACCTTCACTAAGGACTTTTGGTTTTCCCAGTACTGCCTGCATAGTGCCGTAAGGAGCAAATTTTTTACCCTCTTTAACAGTTGCTCAGCAGATCCCGACCACTGATTTGTTCTCCGACTCGAAACCTGTGATTGCTGGACCAGAATTTTTTCACAGATTACCCGCCTCTGTGGTGCAGCCTGTATGCCTCTACAAACCGATTCCCCAACTCTCTGTCCCTCCTTCATCCATGGAGCAGCTCTGGAGCTTTTTCACAGCCTTTTGAGTTCTGCAGTTTTGGTGCTTTTTTCAGGTCAGCTTTCTTCAGAGTATTTCTTCAAATTCTTCTAGGTGTTGTATAGTAAGAACCACTGCTGTTCACCATATTGTATGTCTGGTTAGTCTGCTGCCACCTATGTATATTTGGTTAGTCTAGCTAGGAGAGATTACTGAGTCTTCACTAATTTTAATTTAACTCTTATTACATTTTAACTATATATAGCTTTACTTAACTCTGTAGGACTCCTCTTAAGGCATATTGCATCTCTCTCCAGTCTCTCTCACATGCGATCTCTTACATCATCATTTTGGTAGGTATTTCTCACACTGTCTCAAATATTAACCCTTTCAAACCCTTATACTACAACATGCAGCTTGCATGTAACACATTTCAGCTTGCCAATACCAGTGAAGCAATCAGCATAGAGTTCAAGAATGTTTTTGTTATGCAAAGGAATCGCGCATGTGACTGCAATCATGAGATCTGTGGAAACTGATAAGCGTGTCACATTCTCCCGATATGACATAGAATACAGCTTTCGTTCTTCTGTCTATGAATGAGACTGGTGTTTCAAAAGTTCTGAGAATTTTCAGCAGTTTGTCACTGTTGTCAGGGAAAATTTTCGAATTCCCTTTTTTGCAGAGATTGGGGCAATCCTGAATTTGGTTGAATGTTTTGTCTCCCGTGACATTGACATTCCTGTGTCTATGAGAGCATCTATGTCCGAGCAACCAATATCACTGTCACACGTGGCTGTTTGCTGTGTCTGAGAGAGAGGACAAAAGTATGTTCGGGGTCATCTGCCTCTACTTTAGCTACATCCCCTAGTCTGTTTGATGTTGTGACATGACACCCTTCTGTTGGTATTGGTCTTAGCAGTTGATTTTGTTGATGAGTGACAAATACAAACAAAGTGGTTGGGATTCCCACAGTCCTAAACAGCCTACCTCTTATTCTGAGATTGTGTTCACTGGTTCTAGACTCCCTAACCAGGGGAAACATCCTTCCTGCATCTACCCTGTCGAGCCCTGTAAGAATTTTATAAGCCTCAATGAGATCATAGCTCATTCTTCTAAACTCTAGAGAATACAGGCCCAGTCTCCTCAATCTCTCCTCATAGGACAATCCCGCCATCCCAGGACTCAGTCTGGTGAACCTCTATAGCAAGTATATCCTTCCTTAGGTAAGGAGACCAAAACTGTACACAATACTCCAGGTGGGGTCTCACCAAGGCTCTATACAACTGTAGCAAGACTTCTTTACTCCTAGAGAGTCTCAGTGATTTCCCTTATACAACAGTGGACAGTAAACTGCAAGATCTTGCAAATATCACCAGTTCCAGCTTGGAAGCAGCCAGACACATAAAAATTCATCGCCTCAGCCACTTTCACAGCCACTGGCAATGTGGTTCTTGCCCTACTCTGAGACTGCAGTTGTAGTTGCAGCAGATAGCAGATTTCGAGAAAACATTCATAGTGAAATGCAATCATCTCTGAGGATCAGATAGGAGAATTGCTCTCTGAGCATCGTGGACAAATTTGGCATCCTGCTGAAAGCCCTTCTCCCCCTCCTTTTCCTCCTTCTTCCAGCAGCTTATCCTGCTCTGCGTTCCCTCTGTTCTTTCTCTAAGTCATGCTGTATTCCAAGGGGAATGGCTAGTAGTGCAATCATGTGTATGAGAAACTGGTTTGTGCAGAAGCCTTAAAGTCAGCAAAAATTCCTTCACCACCTGCCACACCACGTCCTGTAGACTTTAGCAACTTTAAACATCTATAGAAAACACCAAACACTTGTAGGATTGCAGCAACAGACAGAAGAAATCAACCAGCAACTAGCCTGTAAATAGCTGATGATCCCTTTAAATAGCGCTGTGGGGGCGAGGGGGGGGGGTGGGGGGGGAGGTTTTCCTGCTGCTGAATGCATGTTTAGCCATGTAAGGTTAAGAGGGGGCATTGGCTACAGTGTGGTGCTCCAAAATGGCTAATTGGCATCATGCTCTGCTTGCTCTGCACACTACTGGTAGACACCACATTGGTGAAGATGTTAGCATGCATACACATCACGGATGCTATTTTGGTTATGGTATTCTACATAATAAATTATGCCATCTTCTGGTCAATTTGAATGCAATGATAGCTGTAGAAGTATATCTTCCTGGAATAATACAAAGTGTTTGAAGCATTTCAACTCATGAGTAATGCCTACAACTGACTATTTCTCAGATTTACTAAGTCCTTTCAGAGTATTTTCATGCACACCAAAAGTGCAATGATACAACAATCATGGACTAACTGAAGGGTCTTTAAAAAATGAATCCTTATTTTTAAAAGTGAACAATGGTCCAAAATGGCCACCGAAGAAAAGGGGATTGGCCTTTTGTGTATTCAAACAGTCTGACAAAGACAAAGGACAAAACTTCAAAGCCAGTGGTGTTAATGAAGCCCATCTTACACCTATCCTAAAACGTTCCAGAATTGAATGTCTTCTTCTGAAACAAAGGAGGTATGAAGTAGCCACATCCTG
Source organism: Heterodontus francisci (assembly GCF_036365525.1). Taxonomy (NCBI): domain Eukaryota; kingdom Metazoa; phylum Chordata; class Chondrichthyes; order Heterodontiformes; family Heterodontidae; genus Heterodontus; species Heterodontus francisci. The sequence goes on along the minus strand of NC_090390.1, from coordinate 16,842,576 downwards.
GGCCATTGTGCAATCACCATGGGTAAGAGATGTGAATACCTCCTAATAGGAAGTGAGAGGTCACACATTTTTACCTTAAAAAAGACAGCCAGAGAGAGAGAGAGACTGACTCAGAAGGTGAAGCTGCTTATAACAGCTTGAATTCCAGCCAAGCCAGGAAGCACAGTGCTCTGCTGAAAAAATCTGACATCTACAGTATACAGCAGTGAGAGCTAGAAGTAACCCACCATCTTCAACAGAACCTTCAATCAAGAGAGAATGGATGCAGTTGCAACAATTTCGGGATGTCGCTGTCTGGTTATTTGAAAAATAAAACACAAAGGGGCTAAACTCTAATACAAATACACTTGCTGCAGTCAGGTAGGGAGTTGAATAGTGGGAATCACCCACATCACACCATGTGACCGTAACAGTATATACAGATTTTTTTTGTTCAATACAAAGAACTCAGACAGTTATGTGTATTTTGTTAAAATCTTATGTTAAAACTGTCAGCTTAGTCATTCATTTCTGGTGACCTTATGACTGAAACAAACTCACCAAATGTCAATTCTGAATACTTTGGTGCATTAGACTTGACTAAAGAACATTTTCTGGCATAATATACGAGGTATCACAGATTGCAATGTTGTCATAGAAATGTATTGTGCTGGATTCATTGAGTTCTACTTACACTCCAGAAGTCAGCCATGCTGTGGATTGTTTGAAAGGTGACCCCTGTATCTGCTGCAGTAGAGAGGAAGAGGTTTGACATCACCTTGGTGTAGTAATAGGCATTTGAACTGGTCATTCCATAGGTCACTAGGAAAAAAAGAGTACAGAAGATTACTAATATCAAATGCAAGCAATTACTATTGAATTCTTATCTATGTTCTCTAGTAGAAAGTGAAGGTTTTTATTTCTCAAGGAATCAAGTGCTAAAAGAGCTGTATATGGAATATATTTCCCTTCTTATCAAGCATATCTATATCGGCTAATCTCTGATCCCCACTCACATACATCAGTTAACATAACAACAGAGAAATTGGACAGGATAAAAATAGAGAGGAGATATTTAAACGATTAGAAGTGCTCAGGGTAGAAAAGTCACCCAGTCCAGATGGAATGTATCCTAGGTTGCTCAGGGAAGTAAGGATGGAAATTGCTGAGGCTCTGACCACCATCTTCCAATCCTCTTTAGATATGGGAGAGGTGCCAGAGGACTGGAGAATTGCAAATGTTGCACCCCTGTTCTAAAAAGGAGAGAAGGATACACCTGGCAGCTACAGGCCAGTCAGCCTAACATTGGTGGTGGGGAAACATTTAGAGACAGTTATCTGGGACAAAACTAATTTGCACTTGGAAAAATGTGGGTTAATAAATGAAAGCCAGCATGGATTAGTTAAAGGCAAGTCATGTTTGACTAATATGACTGAGTTCTTTGATTGAAATAATGGAGAGGGTTGATGACGTTAGTACAGTTGGTGTTTTGTATGTCAGCTTTCAAAAGGTATTTGATAAAGAACCACATAGTAGACTTGTTAGCAAAATTGTGGTCTGTGGGGATTAAAGGGGCAGTGACTTTGTTGATACGAAATTGGCTAAGAGGCAGAAGGCAATTTTGTAGACTGCAGAGCAGTATACAGTGATGTCCCCAGAAGTCAGAAAGTAGGGATCACTACATTTTGTGATACATAATCACAAACTGGTCTTGGGTACACCAGGTATAATTTCAAGGTTTGAAGATGACATGAAACTTGGAAATGTAATAAATAGTGAGTGGAATAGTAACAGACCTCAGGAGGATGTAGACAGGCTTGTGAAATGGGCAAACAGATAAAACTGAACACAAAGAAATGAAAAGTGATTCATTTTGGTATGAAGAATGAGAGGCACTATAAATTAAATAGTACAATATTAAAGGGAGTTCAGGAATAGAGAGACCTGGGGATGCATGTACACAAATCTTTGAAGGTGGCAGGACACAATTTTAGGACTTCACAGTTAATATCATAATATAGTAGTTCCTGTTAACATCACAGCAGCTTTGTTTTTGTAATGATAAGACTTGTTTCGATACCCAGATGGGAATTGAAAACTTAACAAGTTAGCTAGCTCAGGCAACCCTAGGTTCCCATTAGCTGATGGCAGGCTACGGGCTAATACATAATTCATAAACTGCAGAAACTAAGCCAATAGCAAGTTATTATTGAAGACCACATTGAAACCTACTTCACAAGTAGCAAGGCAATATTGGAAAGTTGCGCTGTAACAGCAACAAAACTGAATTGAACCTTTTAGACCCTAACTATTATCTAGTTGGTGAATTTAAGCTGCTTTTGGAGTGGCAGCATGGGTCAGTGGTAGCACTTTCATCTTTGAATCTAAAGAATATAGGTGTAAGTCCCCATCAGGACTTGAGCACATAAGCTAAGCTGACATTTCAGTGCAATAGTAAGGGGGTTGCTGCTCTATCAGAGTTGCTGTCCTCTGAATGGGATGCAAAAAATCCCTTGATACTTTCAAAGTAGGCCAGGAAGTCCTCCTGGTGTCCTGGCAAACTGTCTTCCAACAGCTGCAATAAAACTGATTAACTAGTCAGTTATCTCTATGTTGTTTGTGGGATCTTGCTGTGTGCAAATTGGCTGAAATGCTTGCCAACAGAACAGTTACTGCATTTCAAAAGTAATTTGTGTGATGCGCTTTTAGATGTTTCTGAGATCTAATGAGATGCTACATAAATGGAAGTCTTTTTAACTGGCAAGTTTAATCAGTATTCAGTTTTGCTAACTGTCAATCGCCATTAGTCTTCTATCCTGCCCAATAATCAATTGTCAATTCTGTGTTAAAGGAATTAAATTTGCTGATTTCTGATACTGAAAGTCAGCAGATACTACTTTAAATATGCAAATCCAGCTCCGATTACATCGTCAGGACCCAAATTCAATCCTAACCCCAGGGACTGTACAGGGGATCAATTACCTTTTCCAGCAGGCAGCCAGGAGACCTTCTCTGTTGCATTTCTGTTAGGAAAGTCAGAATACCTTTTCCTTTGCTATCAACTTAGAGTTGTGATTTTATGTAAATAAAATCCTTTCTGAATAGCATGGACCTACTTTTTAACTCAGCTGTTTGTGACTGTTTCAGATAATGTTCTTTTCCCGTTTGTGATTATAAGGAAGGTGTTAGTGTGATGAGGACTATAGAAAATCCCTGAAAATGAGACAGATGATCCTGTTAATTTGGTGGTGGATCTCTGAAACCAGGATTAAGGAAAACATGTGTTAAACAAGGAACCTTTCACAGCTAGATAGAGATTCCGAAAGCAACAAGCAAAATAAATAAAAATCAAGAAAGGCTCACAGTAATCAATTATCAGAAAGAGAGAAACATCACACAATGACACCTTACATTTCTTCATTCATCTGCTTAGAAAATGTCAGCCGTAAAAAAACTGCAGTTCTTTTCAGAAAGAACGATCTCTTTATCAGACACAACTTCTGCTCTAATGAGTCAGATATTCATCACTTTTGTTTTTGTTCAAACCAATGAAAGTGCTTCAGTGACACTGAGCACACAATTCTCAAATATTTGTTAGTGCATTTGATGCATGAATCACAGGTTCATTCCCTTTTTATTAAAATACAGATGTTTAGCAGTAAGTGTTAAAACATTACAGGTGTCTGTCAGAGATAGCAAATTAATAGTACTGCAGAGCGGCCAATGTACAAATGTACCATTTAGTGCATTTTATGATCAAACAGCATACATCACCATCATCATTAATTTTTCTCATAAATAAAAGATGTTTTAAAACATGATCACAAAGTGTGCACACATATCACCTTCTTGCAGATAGACATTAATTCAATAGCAGATTACAACAGACATTATGCTTGGAAAAAAAACACAAACACAATTCTACTGCTTCTATTGCTAAGGTAAAACAGCCATTCATGACCTCAATGCTAGTTGTGTATAAAATTGAAAATGCAATCTGAAGCCAAGATTAATTACAGTGAATGGATCAAGTTTAGTTTAGCATATAGACAAATTCAAAAGAGATGAACAGATGTTGTGTACATGTAGAAGCTGAACAAACATGAAAAACAATAATACGCCTCTTACTAGCTGACAAAAGCAGAGTATAAGGGCATTTTTAAAAAAAATCCTGAATCTATATAATACAACCTTATCCATGCAGGTCAACTAATTGTTGTTTTTAGGGTGAGACTCCTTTGTTTATAAATATTTTCTCCTCTTTTTCTTGAATCTTGCTAAGCTAAGGAGACATGTAATTGATCCCCAAGCTTCACCTATGTCACACTTAAACTGCAGTAGATGTGCAAGAGTTTCTATAATTGTTGGAACTACATAATAGCCTTGTAGAGATAACATCAGGTTTCTTTTCTCCACTACCCTGATACTAAGATTGAGATCATCTATCAGCAGCTTCTGCTATGTTCTTCCATTGCTTAGCCCACGAAACCAAGCTTTCCCCAAGTCTCCCAACTGCCCTAGTGCTGAACTCGCATCTTTCTCTAGTTTCTCTCCTATCTCCCCTCTCTGAACACCTCTTGTCCATGGGATCTACCTTCTGTTATCTTGACCCTATTCTGATTAAAGTGCTGACCTTGCAGCTTCCCTTCCTGACCCCATGCTAGCTGATTTTGTAAATGGTTTCTATGGTCATGTATTGTCCCCCTCTCTTTCAAATCTGCCATCATTACCCCTACTCAAAAAACCCACCCTTTGATTCCTCTGCTCTAATACCCCATCTCAAACACTCATTTCCTCTACAAGTCCTTAAATGTGTTGCCACTTCCCAAATCCATGCCTATCTTGCCTGCAACTCTCTGTTTGGCCCCGTCCAATCAGATTTTCCCTCCTGCCACAAATCCGATGCAGCCCCAATCAAAGTCACAAATTACATGCGTTGTTTGCATGCCTATGTTGCACCATCCCTTCTTATCCTCCTTGACCTGTCTGTAGCCTTTGACATGGTTGGCAATACCATCCCCTTCCAATGCTTATCCGCCATTGTCCAGCTGGGTGGGACTGCACTCACCTGGTTCAATTCTTATCTGTCCTGTTGTAGCCAGAGAATCCCCTGCAATGGCTTGTCTTCCTACTTCCATTATCTCTGGAGTCTCTCAAAGATTTATCCTTAGCCTTCTCTTATTTTTCATTTACATGCTGGACCTCAGTGACATCATCTGAAGACATGACATCTGGTTACATATGTATGCTAATGATGCCCAGCTCTACCTCGCCACCACCTCTTTTGACCCCCTCCACTGTCTCTAAATTGTTCGATGGTTTGCCTGACATCTAGTCCTGGATGAGCTTCAATTTCCTCCAATTAATCACTGGAAATACCACACTTTGATCCCCACCACAAACTCTATTCCCTCCCGTCCAATTCCAGCCCCTCTCTGCCCATTGTCTCAGGCTGAAACAGACTATTTGCAACCTCAGCATCTTGTTTGACCCTGAGTTGAGCTTTCAAACTTATATCCCCTCCATCACAAAGACCATTGACTTCAAGCTCCATAACATCATCGTCTCCACCTCTGCCTCAGCTTATTTTCTGCTAAAACCCTCAACCCTGTTTTGTTCCCTCCAGACTCTCCTGGCCATCCTCCCATCTACCAGGTTCCATAAACTTGAGCTCATCGAAAGCTCTGCGGATCTATCCTAATCAGCACCAAGTTGTGCTTAGTCTGACCTGCATTGGCTCCATGTCCACTAACACAATTTTAAAATTCTAATCCTTGTGTTTAAATCTTTCCACGATCTTCCCCTGCCTATCTGTGTAACTTCATCCTGCCCTGCAACTGTCCGAGAACTCTGCATTCCTCCAAATCTTATGCATCCCCCAATCCCTTCACCCCACCAATGGTGGCTGTGCCTTCAGCCGTCTAGGTCATAAGCTCTGGAATTTCCTCCCTAAAATTCTCTGCCTCTCTATCTCTTCCTTTAGGATACTTTTGTAACCTACGTCTTTGACCAAACTTTTAGTCACCCATCCTAATATCTCCTTCTTTGGATCGGTGTCAATTTTTGTCTGATTACACTCAAATGAAGCACCACAGAACATTTTCCGACATTAAAGGCACTAAAGAAATGCAAGCTGTTATTATGTGACACTGAGTGGAACTTGGGGCTAATAGTATCTCATCATTGGTGCTCTTATCCTTCTCAGTAGTAGAGGTCAAAGAAGTGAAGTAACCTTGGTCAGATGCTGCACTGCATCCTGGAAACCATAGATACTGCACCCACAGTACATTGATGATGGAGGAGGTGGATATTAAGATGCATTGATCAAGCAAACTGTTCTTTCCTGGATATTGCTGAGCTTCTTGGGCGTTGGTATAGCTTTACCCATTCAGGTGAGTGGTGATAATTCCATCAGCCCCTGATTTGAGCCTTGGAGATAGTGGAAAGGAGTCAGGAGGGGAGCCACTCAAAACAGAGTGCCCAGCCTCTGATTTGCTATTGTAGCTACAATGTTGATATGACTGTAACAGTTAAGCATCTGGTCAGTGGTGACCCCAAGATGTTAATGGTGGGGTCTTGATGCTGGTGGTTCTATTGAAAGTCACAGGAGATGTCTAAGCTTTCTCTTATCTAATAACCTATCTACATTTTCCTTTAGTTGCTTGTAGCCTATTCACAATTAGCAATGCTCCCTATTTTTGTGTTGTCTGCAAATTTTGTAATTGTGCTGCCTAGCCTCAAATCCAAATCAATTGTTTACAAAAAAGAGCAATAGCCCCAATACTGATCCCTGGATGACACCCCAGTTTACATCACCTCAGTCTGAAAAAAATCCATTAACTAATACTCTATGTTATGTCCTTTAGCCAACCTCCTATCCATGTTGCAATATTTTCATTAATACTCTGTGCTTTATTTTTATCAACAAGCATCCTATGCAGTATCTTATCAAATGCCTTTTGAAAATCCATATATACATCTATAGCATTTCCTTTATCAATATTGCCATATTATTTCCACAAAGAACACTTCAATTTGTCAGACACAGCAGAGGTGAAATTGATCTTGGGTAGCAGTCCAAAATGGGCAATAACGGTTCAGCAGCTAGTTTTACATTGGAAAAGAATCTCAGATGGTGTATAATTTGGCATTACTTTTATTGTGCTACCATCCAAAAACAAGTTTACCGCCTGTTTGTCTTTTACAAATCCAGGCTGGTTGTTCTTAATTAAACTATGCCTTTCGAGGTGAGTATTAACTTTATAGTGTATTACAATTTCTGGAAGCATCCTCCTACAGATGTTACATTGACTTTTTTACAGTTACCTGGTTTATCTTTTTGAGCAGACAGATTACATTGATGTTCTTTCAGTCCTCTGGAAAATATCTATCCAAGGATGTCTGAGTGCACTCTAGGATCTATGATTTCCTCTCTTACTTCCCTCAGCATTTTGAGACATTTAGTATTGGGTGCTGTTGGCTTTTCTACTTTTAAGTTCCACCATTTTAAGTACTACTTCCTTTTTATAGTTATCTTACATAATTTCACCACCTCTTTCCCTTTTTACCCTTCATTTCCCACTACCATTTTGAAAACTGTACTTGTTTCGTATGTTGCAAATGCTTCAGACTTATCTTTTGCACTGATGTGCTGGGCTCCCCCATCATTGAGGATGGGGATATTTGTGCAGCCACCTCCTCCAGTTAGTTGTTTAATTGTCCACCACTACTCATGACAGGATGTGGCAGGACTGCAGAGCTTAGATCTGATCCGTTGGTTGTGGGATCGCACAGCTCTACCTATCGCATGCTGCTTACGCTGTTTAGCATGCAAGTAGTCCTGGGGTGTAGCTTCACCAGGTTTACACCTCATTTTGAGATATGCCTGGTGCTGCTCCTGGCATGCCCCCCTGCACTCTTCATTGAACCAGGTTTGATCCCCCGGCTTGAGTGGGGGGATATGCCGGGCCATGAGGTTACAGATTGTGGTTGAGTACAATGCTGCTGCTGCTGATGGCCCACAGTGCCTCAGTTTTGCATTGCTAGATCTGTTCAAAATCTATCCCATTTAGCACAGTGGTAGTGACACACAACACGATGGACGGTATCCTCAATGTGAAGACGGGACTTTGTCTCCACAAGAGTGTGCGGTGGTCACTCCTACCAATACCTCCATGGATAGATGCATCTGTGGCAGGCAGACTGGTGAGGATGACCTCAAGTATGTTTTTCCCTCTTGTTCGTTCCCTCACCACCTGCTGCAGACCCAGTCTAGCAGCTATGTCCTTTAGGACTAGGCCAGCTCGGTCAGTAGTGGTGCTACTGAGCCACTCTTGATGATAGACATACGAACATATGAATTAGGAGCAGGAGTAGGCCACTCAGCCCCTCGAGCCTGCTCTGCCATTCAATAAGTTCATGGCTGAACTGATTACTCCACATTTCCACCTACCTCCGATAACCTTTCACCTCCTTGCTTATCAAGAATCTATCTACCTCGACCTTAAAAATATTCATAGACTCTGCTTCCACTGCCTTTTGAGGAAGAGAATTCCAAAGACGCACAACCCTCAGAGAAAAAAGTTCCCCTCATCTCTGTCCTAAATGGGTGACCCCTTATTTTTAAATAGTGACCCCTAGTTTTAGACTCACCCACAAGAGGAAACATTTTTTCCACATCCACCCTGTCAAGACCCCTTAGGATCTTATATGTTTCAATCAAGTTGCCTCTTACTCTTCTAAATTCCAATGGATACAAACGTAGCCTTTCCAATCTTTCCTCATAAGACAGTCCGCCCACTTCAGGTATTAGTTTAGCAAACCTTCTCTGTACTGCCTCCAACGCATTTGCATCCTTCCTTAAATAAGGAGACCAGTACTGTATACAATACTCCAGATGTGGTCTCACCAATGCCCTGTGTAGCTGAAGCATAACCTCCCTACTTTTGTATTCAATTCCCCTCGTGATAAACGATAACATTCTATTAGCTTTCCTAATTACGTGCTATACCTGTATACTAACCTTTTGCGATTCATGCACTAGGACACCCAGATCCCTCTGCATCTCAGAGCTCTGCAATCTCTCACCATTTAGATAATATGCTTCTGTTTTATTTTTCCTGCCAAAATGGACACTTTCGCATTTTTCCACATTATACTCCATTTGCCAGGACTTTGCCCACTCACTTAACCTATCCATATCCTTTTGTAGCCGCCTTATGGTCTCTTCACAAGTAAATTTCCTACCTATCTTTGTGTCATCAGCAAATTTAGCAACCATACCTTCGGTCTCTTCATCTAAGTCATTTATATAAATTGTAAAAAGTTGAGACCCCAGCACTGATCCCTGCGGCACACCACTCATAAATCTTGCCAACCAGAAAAATGACCCATTTATGCCTACTCTGTGTTTCCTGTTAGTTAGCCAATCTTCTATCCATGCCAATATGTTACCCCCTACACCATGAGCTTTTATTTTCTGCAATAACCTTTGATGTGACACCTTATCACCTTCTGGAAATCTAAGTACAATACATCCACCGGTTCCCCTTTACCCACAGCACATGTAACTCCCTCAAAGAACTCCAATAAATTGGTTAAACATGATTTTCCTTTCACAAAACCATGTTGACTCTGCCTGATCACCTTGAATTTTTCTAAATGCCCTGCTATAACATCTTTAATAATAGCTTCTAACATTTTCCCTCAGGCAGATGTTAAGCTAACTGACCTGTAGTTTCCTGCTTTCTGTCTCCCTCCCTTTTTGAATAAAGGAGTTACATTCACTATTTTCCAATTTAACGGAACCTTCTCCGAATCTAGGGGATGATGACACGAAAATTGGTGCTGTTGTAAATAGTGAGGAGGAAATCCTTAGATTACAGGACGATATGGATGGGCTGGTAAGATGGGCGGAGCTGTGGCAAATGGAATTTAATCCTGAGAAGTGTGAGGTGATGCATTTTGGGAGGACCAGCAAGGCAAGGGAATATACAATGCATGGTAGGACCCTAGGAAGTACAGAGGGTCAGAGGGACCTTGGTGTACTTGTCCATAGATCACTGAAGGCAGCAGTACAGGTAGATAAGGTGGTTAGGAAAGCATATGGGATACTTGCCTTTATTAGCTGAGGCATCGAGTATAAGAGCAAGGAGGTTATGATGGAGCTGTATAAAATGTTAGTTAGGCCACCGCTGGAGTACTGTGTACAGTTCTGGTCACCACACTATAGGAAGGATGTGATTGCCCTGGAGAAGGTGCAGAGGAGATTCACCAGGATGTTGCCTGGGCTGAAGCATTTCAGCTATGAAGAGAGACTGGATAGGCTAGGGTTGTTTTCCTTAGAGCAGAGAAGGCTGAGGGGAGATATCATTGAGGTATACAAAATTATGAGGGGCATTGATAGGTTAGATAGGAAGAAACATTTTCCCTTAGCGGAGGTGTCAATAACCAGGGGGCATTGATTTAAGGTAAGGTGCAGAAGGTTTAGAGGGGATTTGAGGAAAATGTTTTCACCCAGAGGGTGGTTGGAATCTGGAACACATTGCCTGAAGAGGTGGTAGAGGCAGGAACCCTCACAACATTTAAGAAGTATTTAGATGAACACTTGAAATGCCATAGCATGCAAGGCGATGGGCCAAGTGCTGGAAAATGGGATTAGAATAGTTAGGTGTTTGATGGCCCGCACAGACACGATGGGCCGAAGGGCCTGTTTCTGTGCTGTTTAACTCTGACTCTAATTAGTGACTGTTGGTTTATTTCAACCTTATGGTGTGTTCATACACAAACTGACTGAATCATTCACAAGCTAATATCAGGAAGTTCTACTGTACACATGGAATAGAGTCCAGATAGAGTAATGGAGGTGATGGGTGAACTTTTAGGTTATTCTGGATTGATGAGCTAAGATGGGCTAAATGATCTTTCGCATCTCCAATTATCTTGTGATCCTAGAACTCAGAAATGATCCTTACATAGTTATTAACTGAATTATCCCATATTTTTTCCTGTTTGTGATTCCGGCTCCATTCAGTGCCATTTTCTAACTTTTCTGAGAGACAATATAAGTGCCCATAGATGTGGTATGAATTGAAGAGTTCTGAGAAACTCTGCTTGTACTTTGGGTGTGGTATGTGCTCAACAACTGAGATTTTCATCTTGGTAAACTTTGGGTTGTCCTGCGGTTGTGAAAGGTTCTGTGTAAAGACAAGTCTTTCTTTCTTTTGATGTTTCACAAGTCATGATTTCACCAACAAATTGTCAGCTTCGTGATTCGAAATTCTCTTTTGCTTTTATTAAGTCTTAGGCTGACTCTTCTGGTGACTTCAAACATTTTCCAAAATTTCGTATCGCATTTCTACTTGGACTAAATCTTATTATGACTATTATGTTATCTTTTGATGTATCCAGGCCTTCAGTCCATTCGCATAGGATGTGGATGTCTTTATGACATATTTCGTGGGAGTGTGCTCACCATTTCTCGATATGCATTCCTAGTGAGGGAAATGACACACCAGGAGCATGCATTGTGAAAACCCCCGTTACCTGTACCCTAAACCTAGAGATCAATGATGTCACTGACCATTTTGGACATAATACAACAGTGGATTAATATCTGAACATTGAACTTGACTATTCAACCAGCATGCTTCTACAAAATTGGTTAAAATATATGTAGTCTGTTTTAATGTATTGATCTACTTCATATGTTTAAATGGATATATGTTCTCTACCACTCTTCCTAATTATTAATCTCACTCCTAACGTTTCCCTCATGTTGGTGGCTCCAGTCTAGAAGATGTAAATAGACTTATTGTGGACGTTTCAAACTCGGCAAAGCCCAGCTCCACTCACAGGCATATGTCTATGAGATGCAACTTAATTGATCCAAGCTTTGAAACGTTACTGCGACACAAACCCATTGTGAAGCCATGAATCTACCTCTGTTATACAGATCATATATAGTAAAGGAGTGTTACATGATTTCCATAGCAACATTTAAAAAGTACTCACTGAATAAAAGTAAAATGTCATAACAATATTTTATAATTTCCTACTATAGCAGTAAACTGTTCCAGAATCACTTCAGGGTAGTAAATCCAAGCTGATGTTGCTTAGTTCAATTTCTAACTATCTTGTCCAAAATGAGTCTTGAGATCAATTGAAAATGCTTCCGTGATAAATGCAATTGATAGGTGTGATGAAATGTTTGATGAAAAATGCTTTAAAATCACAATCTGCTAGACTTGAATTCACATTTTTTCTCCCTGTCTGTTTACACTTTTGGGTTCATTAAAATGAAGAATGACAATACTGTAAAATAGAAAACTGCTTTATTTTCAAAGTCTATGCAACCTAGCATGACAATAATCAGAGCATTACATAAAGCATTAATTAACTGTACCAACAGTACATGCTAAATCTCAAACTTAGTGAAGCTTCTCTACCACATCATCATGTCACTCCCATTTCCAACATTGTATATTCATCTGGTATCTTGCACACATACACTGATACTACTGCTTTCCCCAATATACAGCCAATACAGTTGCCCCTGCATGACTGCTCAGACAGGATGGAGAGCAGCTAGTAGGTATGTTAACAGCCTTGGCAGAGCTAGTTGTCAGTTTTGATTTAATGATAGAACCACTGCCTCTAAGTCATAAGATCATGGGTTAAAAGTCCACTCCAGGACCTGAGCATAATTCAGACTAACCCTTCAGTACAGTAACGAGGGACTGTTGGAGCTTATGTGTTTCGGATGAAATGTTAAACAGTGTACCTTCTTTATTGAACATAAAAGATCCCATGGCACTCTTTGAAAGAAGAGCAGGGTATTCTCTTAGAGGTCTGGGGCAATATTTATTCCCTCAACCAACACCACTAATTGCTCTCTCTGCAATTAACTCTCGGTCAAAATGAGCAATTGTTTCCTAAAACATAGACGAAATTTTGCGGGGCTGTGTGCCAGTAATGGAGCTTTCATTTTTGTTCATGGGATGCAGGCATTGCTGCATCTGTCAGCATTTATTGCCTGGCCCTAATTTTTTTAATTCTTTCATGGGATGTGGGCGTCACTGGCAAGGCCAGCATTTGTTGCCCAACCCTAATTGCACTTGAGAAGATGATACTGAGCTGCCTTCTTGAACCGTTGAAGTCCATGTGGCGTAGGTACATCGACAGTTAATCTTAACCTGGGCAATTTTAGGGTGTTACTGTTAACCTAAGCATCCTTTGGCTGGAGAAAGAGAAAAATCAGAAAGGCTTCCTGATGATCGGATTCAGTTCTGGTCCGATTACTGCATTTCCCACAACGCACCACCTCCCCCCCCGCCCCCACCGCCCCTCTCACTACCTCCCCTGCCACAAATCAATATTCAGATCTCAGATCACACAGGAAAAAGGCCCACCTAAAGTAATGCAGGACTGCTGGCCCTGCTTACTTCAGGTTAAAGAAAGCACAAGGATAGGTGTTTTACCCATTCACCCTGAGATAGGGACAACCGTGTATTCAATTTAATAATCAGTGATTATTGCAAAAACATTTACACTGCAAAGACTACAGTTGTTGTGCTAGATTATCAAAAATTCAGGCATTTAACTAAAGCATGTAGCTAATCAGAAGAGGTCAAGCATTTCAAATAAGTGTAGTAAACAACCCACCACATCACATACAAATTTGGATGACATGCTGGGGGAAGATTTCACCTAACTTCTATTTGCTAGTCCCATTGTAAACACATGAGGCTAGATTTTGGCTATTGGGCAGCAGGGCTAATCACCAGGCTCCTCCCTTCCTCCTGGTGGGCTGTGGGCAGAAAACGGATGCACTGGAGAAACATCATAGGACCCTGATTTGCACACTAAAATGACCAACACCCAAAACAGACAGCATTTTGGCCACCCAAAGGGCCCTTTGAAGGTGGTGGCAGCTGGTGCGCCGGTGTAGACAAGGTGGTAAATCAATTTTGGCTACTGTTTGATTTACACCGGACAGCCCAAGTTAAAATCTAAGCTATAGAGATTGTAATGGAAGGACAGTAGATTTATAAAGGTCATCGAACTGAAACATTAACTCTGCTTTTCTCTCCACAGATGCTGCCTGATCTGCTAAGTGTTTCCAGCATTTTCTGTTTTTGTTTATTTACTTATGGATATCAGTGAGATGGCTGTGCCTGGTTCTCGCTGTAGGGTCTGTCTATCCTTGGCAGGAGAGTGGAGAGAGCAGGAGCTCGGAGACAGCACAAGCCCAGGGAGAACATGGTGAAAGTACTAGGGGAGCAAGGGCAGAGCAGGAGCAATGGGAAAAACACATTAAGTTGAGAGTTGAAACACGCGGAGAGCAGAGCATGGAGAAAACAGAAGCCCAGACTGAGCAGGAACCCAGAGAGAGCAGGAGATGGAGAAAGCAGGAACACAGAGAAAGCAGGAAACCTGCAAGAGCAGGAGCAGGGGAAGAGCAGGAGCAGGAGGAGAAAAGGAGCACAGAGAGCAGGAGCAAAGTGGGGGAGCATGCTTCTGGCTGCCAATCACTCACTTATTCTTGACCACAGCACCCTGGGAGTGTGGCTTATAGATGACTCCAGACCCACAGCAATGTGGTTGACATTTAACCGCCCTCTAAAATGGCCTGGCAACCCACTCAATTGTATTCAAGAAAATAGCTCACCACCATCTTCTCAGAACAATTAGGGATGGGCAATAAATACTGGCTTTATCAGTGATGTCCACATCCTATGACTAAATAATAAAAAAAGATGCACTGCAACAAACTGCCAAGGTTTTTTCAGCAGCACCTCCCAAATCTGTGATGTCCACCTCTCAGAAAGACAAAGGCAGCAGTTGCATGTGAATACCATCACCTTCAAGCTCTCTAGTAAGTCACACGCCAGCCTGATTTGGATGTACATCACCATTCTTTCATGATCGCTCGGTCAAAATCCTACTATACCCAACCTAAAAGCATACAAGTGAGTACCTTCACCACTTGGATTGCAGCGATTCAAGAAGAAAACGTACCACCACCTTCCTAAGGCAATAAATCTTGGCTTTCTCAGCACCATCCACAATGTGAAAACAATGAAACAAATTCCCTTTCATTCTTTATATATTGGAGTTTTTGTGCTGATCAAGCTGAGGGATATCGGTTCTGGGGAGCAAACTCCTTCTCAATGCAGTGAGAACAACAATCATTTGAATTTATATCACATTTTTAATATCAAGTACATTGCAAGGCACTACATAGAGGGGAAACAAGCACTGGGCAATGAAAGAGTCAGGAAAGGTGACAGAAAGCATGGGGGGAGAGATTGGTTTTGAGGAGGTTTTGAGGTGAGGAGGGAAGTAGCAAGGAAAGAGGCTTTATGGAGGGTGTTTCAGAGAGTTGAACTGCTAGGGCCACAGGTGGAGAGGAAGACGGAATGTCTGTTCACTTGTGAACAAGGCCTTTGCAAACCATGGGTTTATTGTGGATGATTACATCATGGCTTTGATGAAAACCTGGCTGAGAGGTGATGACATCTTCCCCCTAAATGAAACCTCCCTTCCTAGCTATACCTTCCACCACTGGCCCTGCCCAGACTGTCAAGTTGGCGGTGTAACTCATCGCCAAATCCAGGGGTCGGTAACGTGTCCGTGGTAAAGGTTTTGAGGTCCGTGACTGGTAATTTCTTTTGCCAGACCAGTTCGACTTTAAAAAAACTCACAGCCGCCAGTTCCACAGCTGGTAGGTGCTTAGAGCAGAAACAGCAACTTCCGAACTCAGGACAAGTTTGGTTTTTCGGTCGGTTCCAATTTTTTTTTTTAAATCTTGCCAAAAATCACGACATTGTCCTGAGTCCAGAAGCTGTTGTTTCTGCTCTAAACACCCGTCAGATGTGAAATTGACAGCTGTGCACCTTTCAAAAAAACTGACCAATCAGAAAGCAGCTCTGGAAGAGTTCACGCATTTTGCAACTGTCACAGAGAGAGCGAGGGAGAAGAGAGGGGGGAGAGAGAGGGGCGGGGAAGAAAGAGAGAGTAGGGGACAGTGAAAGAGGTGGGAGAGAGGGAGGGGGAGGGAGAAAGGGAGAATGAAAGGGTGGGAGAGAGGGAGGGGGGTAAGGGGGGAGAGGGAGAGAGAGAGAATGAGAGAGAAGGGGGGAGAGGGGAGAGAGAGAGGGGGTGGGAGAGAGAGAGAGACGGGGAGAGAGAGAGAGAGGTGGGGAGAGAGGGGGAGCAAAAGGAGGGAGAGAGAGAGGGGGAGAGTGGGGAGAGAAAGAGGTGGAGAGGGAGTGAGGGAGACAGAGAGGAGGGAGAGAAAAAGAGAGAGAGGGGGGAGAGAGAGAGGAGCGAGAGATGGACACAAAGAGGTGATAGGGATTGACAAAGAGAGGGAGAGAGTGAGTGAGAAGGGAGAGAAAGAGATCAAGATCACACCTGACAGATGGCCATCAATCCGGATTCTCAGCATCGCTACATCAAGTATACAGGAAGACATTGACTACTTGTGCAAGCAAAAACAATGCCAGGTATCTCACTAAATAGGGAGAAATGCATTTTAAATCGGACTGTGTTTTGATGGCATTATGTCGTCTATACACTTTATATACAAATTAATTGCCCCCATGTTCGTGGCTCTCTCATAGGCCCATGTTGGTGCCTATCCCTGCCCGAATCACACCTTGGTCTGTCTCTTTACTCTCCTGACATTTTCTCCTACTTTGAGCATCTCACCTTGTTCCACCCTTCTCACCTCTCTTTTAAAATACTCATTCTCTGTTGCCCTCCCAAGTAGCATAAAAATGTTCTCATTGAGATATCTTCACTGCTTTCCTCCTTCAGCCTCTGCATCCAGTGATTTCTCATCCTTGGTGATTTCAACCTTCATCTCAATTCAGAATGCTTTCTCTCCTCTGAGATCACTGCCCTCCTATCCTTCCTTAATCTCTCCCTCCATGTAAACTCCCCAACCCACATTTACAGCTATCCCCGTGACTTTGTCATCTCATGTATCAATCACAGATAAGGTCATCTCTGATCACTTCCTTGTCTTGCTCTCCACCCACATCCGCCTTCCACGCCCCAATCCTTCTGTGTCCGCCCCTGGAAAAAAATATCTCCCAATTCACATTCAACTGCACTTCAAAATCCAGCCTTTTGCCCTCCATTCACAACAATATTTCTGCAGCTACTGATCTGCTCAACCACACCCTCACCTCAAACTTTGATCCCTTAGTCCCCATTAAAACCATTATTCTCTCTCACCCTGGCCATTCCCCTGGTTCCTACTTCCTCATCCTTAGATCCAAGGGACAAGGGACACAGACTTGGCAGGATATAGGTTTAGCCATTCATTGCCAGATCAGGATAGGCCACATAAAGCACTATTGGGGTCCTGCTCTCATCTGCCAAAACTGCTCACTATTTTAGGGTCATCCTGGATAACCCCTTATTTATTTTCCCTACTGCAAAGTGTCTTCTTAAATCTCTCGATCCTGCCTCCTCCACCTTCACCTCCAACGACAAGTACAAGGAGCTCATGAACTTGTTTGTCATTAACAGTAAGCCCATCTGATCAGCTGCCTCTGCCACTTCCCTCATTTCACCTAGCCCACCAGGTCAAACCTCCTGTAAGGATCCCCCTTTGCTCTAGCCCTGAACTTGCATCTTTCTCTAGTTTCTCTCCAAACACCCCTCATGCCCTCTTTAGCTCATCTTGTTCATAAGACCCACCTCCTTCTCCCTCGACTGTATTCCCACTAAAATGCTGACCACCAAACTTCCCTTCCTGGCCCCTATGTTAGCTCATATTGTTAATGGTTCTCTTTCCTCAGATATTGTCCCCCTCACTTTCAAATCTGCCATTATCACCTCTCTCCTCAAAAAAATCACTTGACTCTTCCTTGCAAACTATCACCCATCTCCAACCACCCTTTCCTCTCCAAAGTCCTTAAATGTGTTATTTCCTCCTAAATCTGGGCCGTATTTCCAGGAACTCCTTGTTTGAATCCCTCAAATTAAGGTTCCACCCCGCCAAAGTACTGAAACAGCTCTTATCAAGTCACAAATGACATCCTATGTGACTATTTCAAAGGTAAACTATCCCTCCTTATCTTTTTGACCCTGTCTATAGCCTTAGATACAGTTGATCACACCATCCTCGTCCAATGCCTGTCCACGATCTACCAGCTGGGTGGGATTTCACTCACCTGGTTCCATATTTATCTATCCAATCATAGCCAGACAATCATCTGCAGTGGCTTCTCTTCCCACTCCCACACCATGACCTATGGTGTTCCTAAGGATCTATCTTTGGCTCTCTCCTATTTCTCATCTGCATGCTGCCCTTTGGTGACGTCATCTGAAACCACCGTGACAGTTTCCACATGTACACTGACGACACCCCAGCTCTACCTCACCAACACCTCTTTTGTCCCCTCCACTGTCTCTAAACTGTCAGACTGCTTCTTCAACATCTGCTGAATAAGCAGAAGTTTTGTCCAATTAAATATGGGCAACGCTGAAGCCATTGTCATCAGTCCCCACAATGAACTCCGTTCCCTTGCCTCTGACTCCATTCCTCTCCCTGGCAACTGTCTGAGGCTGAACCAGACTGTTTGTCAGCTTGGTGCCATATTTGACCCCAAGATGAGCTTCCAACCACATATCCACGCCATCACTAATAACACCTATTTCCACCTCTTTAAATGTGCTGCTGAAAACTTCACCCATGCCTTTGTTACATAATAACATAAGAAATGAGAAATAAGAAAACATAAGGCCCTTTGAATCTTCTCCACCATGCAGTAAGATCATGGCTGATCTTCCATCTCAGCTCCAACTTCCTGCACTCTCCCCATAGCCCTTTATTGCCTTAGTATCCAAAAATCTAGCAATCTCTGTCTAGAATTCACTCAATGACTGAGCATCCACAGCCCTGATGTCGAGAATGCCAAAGATTCACAACCCTTTCAGTGATGAGATTTCTCCTCATCTCAGTCCTGAATGGCTGATCCCTTATGCTAAAAGACTGTAACCCCATGTTCTAGACTCCCCAGCCAGAGGAAATATCCTCCCAGCATCTACTCTGCCAAGCCCATTAAGGATTTTATATGTTTCAATTAGATCACTTCTCATTCTTCTAAATTCAAGGGAATATAGGCCTAGTCTACTCAATCTCTCCTCATAGGATAATCCTCTCATCCTAGGAATCAGTCTATTGAATCATTATTGCACTTACTTAAAGGCAAGTATGTCCTTCCTTAGGTAAGGAGGCCAAACCTGCATACTTTATTCCAGGTGTGGTCTCACCAAGGCCTTATATAATTGTAGTAAGACTTTGTTACTCTAATACACCAGTCCCTTTGTAATAAAGGTTAACATACCACTTGCCTTCGTAATTGCTTGCTGTATCTGCATGTTAACTTTATGTGATTCGTGTACAAGGACACCCAGGCCCTCTGAATAGCAACATTTCCCAGTCTCTATTTAACAAATATTCTGCTTTTCTATTTTTCCACCACAGTGGATAGCTTTACATTTCTCCACATTGTATTCCAAATGCCACATTCTTGCCCACTCATTTAACCTGTCGAAATCTTTTTGCAGCCTTTTTGCATCCTCCTCAGAGCTTATTTTCCCACCTAATTTTGTATCATCAGAAACCTTGGATATATTACATTCAGTTCACTAGGTTGATTCCTGTCATGAAGGGTTATCTAATCAGGAAAGGTTATATTCTCTAGAGTTTCCAAAAATGAGAGGTGATCTCATTGAAACTTACAAAATTTTTACAGGGCATGACAGGGTAGATGTAGATAGGATGTTTCCCCTGGCTGGTGAGTCTAGAACCAGAGGACATAGTCTCAAAATAAGAGGTAGGCCATTTAAGACTGAGATGAGGAGGAATTTCTTCACTCAGAGGGAGGTGAATCTTTGGAATTCTCGACCCAACAGTGCTGTGGAAGCTCAATCATTGAGCATGTTCAAGTCAGAAATCAATAGCTTTCTGGATACTAATGACATCAAGGGATACAGAGATAGTGCAGAATAGTGGTGTTGAGGTAGATGATCAGCCATGATTGAATTGACTGGTGGAGCAGGCTCAATGGGCTGAATGGCCTACTCCTGTTCCTATGAGTAGGTTGAGCCTATACTCATTGTAGTTTAGAAGAATGAGAGGTGATCTTATTGAAATATAGAAGATTCTGAGGTGGCTTGCCAGGGTAGATACTGAGAGGATGTTTCCCCTTGTGGGAAAGCATAGTTTCAGAATAAGGGGCAGCCCATTTAAGATGGAAATGAGGAGGAATTTCTTCTCTCAGAGGGTCATTAATCTTTGGAATTCTTTACCCCGGCGAGCTGTAGAGGTTGAATTTTTGAATATGTTCAAGGCTGAGATAGACAGATTTTTGAACTATTGTGGAGTCAAGGGTTATGAGGAACAGGAAGGAAAGTGGAGTGGAGGCCAAGATCAGATCAGCTATAATCTTATTGAATGGCCGAGCAGGCTCAAGGGGCTGTATGGCCTACTCCTGCTCTTATTTCTTATGTTATTATGTCCCCTCACATAAGTCACTGATATAGGTTGTAAACAGATGATTCCTGTAGTACCTAGCTAGATACAGTCTGCCAACCCGAAAATGAGCCGTTTATTCCTACTCTCTGTTTTTTGTCCATTAATCAATCTGCAATCCAGGTGCCATGAGCCCTAATCTTGTGTAATAACGTATTGTGTGGCACCTTATCAAATGCTTTTTGAAAGTCCAAATACACTACATCCATTGGTCCCCCCTTATCTATCCTACTAGTTACAATCTCCAAAAACTCTTAACAGACTTGTCAAACACGTTTTCCCTTTCATTTATCTATATTGACTCTGCCTAATCATACTATGATTTTCTAAGTGTCCTCTTACCACATTCTAATAATAAATTCTAGCATTTTCCCGATGACTGATGTCAGGCTAACTGGCCTATAGTTCTCTGTTTTCCCTCTCCCTCCTTTCTTGAATAGCAGTTTACATTTGTCATTTTTTTATCTTTAGTCTTGACTACCTCAAGCATTCCTGGTTGGACTCCCATGTTCTACCCTCTGTAAACTGCCCATGCAATAACTCACAACAGGTCGGGTTCACGCATCACGCCTGTGCTCGCTGACCTTCATTGGCTCCCAGTTAAGCAATGTCTTGATTTTCAAATTCTCATCCTAGTTTTTAAATCCCTCCATGGCCTTACCCCTTCCTACCTCTGTAATTTCCTCCAGTCCCACAACCCTGCAAGATATCTGTGCTCCTCTAATTCTGTCTCTTGAGCATCCCCGATTTTAATCGCCCCACCATTTGTGGCTGTGCCTGCAGCTGCCAAGGCCCTAAGCTCTGGTATTCCCTCCCTAAACCTCTTCACCTGCCTACTTCTCTTTCCTTATTTAAGACACTCTTTAAGACCTACCTCTTTGACTAAGCTTTTGGTCATCTGCCTCAATATCTCCTTATGTGATTCATTGTCAAATTTTGCTTTATAATCCTCCTGACATTTTGTTATGCCAAAGGTGCTGTATGAATACAAGTTGATGTTGACTAAAGAGCATGGGATAGGTTATAGAACTACAGGGTTTGCAGCAACTGGGTAGAATGAAGGGACTCGTAAATGAGGAATAGGACTTTCAGTTCAATGTGTTGGGGGTAGGAAGCCAGGGAAGGTCAGTGAGCACAGGGTTGAAGGATGAATAGGAATTTGGGTGGGACAGGATGTGGGTGGCAGAGTTTTGGATCTGTTGATATTTCTGTAATGTGGAACTTAAAATAGTGATGAGGAAGGGATTGGAAGAACGGAAAATGTGGGGAAAGACTTCAGTGGTACAGGGGTATGGGAAATCTGGAAGCAGACAACACTGTGAATGTGGAGGTAAGTGATCTTGGTGATGGAGAGGATATGAGTTTTGTAGTTCAGCTCCAAGCCAAACAATCCATCCAAGTTGTTTATAGATTATAATATAATGAACAATTAACTTATTTTAATATGAAATTGATCGCAGATACAAACACAATTGCACTGACAAAATTCACTGACAGGGTGTCAGTAAACTTATCAGTTTCAAGAAATATTTTGGATGATTTTAGCATTTATTTTGCTGTCTTGAGAATTTTGTACCTCACAGATCTGGCAAGTTAAAAATTATTTTGGAAATATATATCCAAACTAATGGATTGTATTTAATGCAAATGCAGCAAATCAGTTTGGTAAAAAAAACTATGATTTTGAATGTTAAAATATGTTATTAGCAGTTTCCACATTTTCTCAAATATATTATGTGGGACTGATGTGCAGAAAGCTGCTCTCTATTGATTGGCATAAAAATACCAATGAAATATCAAAAAACTATATAAGCTAACAATCTATCACTGCTTTTGTTCTAGAAATGGCATTGGGAATAATACTGAAAATTATCTGTAAACTATGCATGTGTTACCATTGGTAGAGTTGCTTTAAGGTAAATGGACAATTGGTCAACACTGCATCTGGGATAAAAAAAATGTTTTTCTCTTGAAAAAATAAAAACTTTTAAATCAAAAATACATTTGATGACAAAAAAAATCAGTAAAGGAACTAGTGAATGGAATGTGGTTGCCATATAGCTAAAAGCTGGTTACTTACACAAACAAATGTCCACTAGAAAAACTATGTAAACTAATAGTTCACGCAAAGTCCTCCTGATGTGTAGCTCTGGGTTGTTGGCCAGGTTCTCGGTCAGTTTTGTGCCCCATAAACCTGCAGACATGGCAAGAAATAAAGGCATAGTCATTGTAAGATTTAAAAAGTCCAACAGTAACAAATACCACAATTTTAGACAGTAATCCTCGGAGATGTCTGCCTTTTAAAAACCAGATCAAAAGATTTCTATTGCTATCTACAGCAATTTGTCCCTCAATAGATATTTTAGATTCATTTTTATGATACCTTTCTACTACAGCTGATCCTCTAAAGTGCCATTATTATTTTAAAATAGGTTTTAGGATAAATTCAGCCACTCCGTAAGCCCACAATCAAAAGGAATACGGCTGAGAGAATTACTGTTACGGCTACCGTTTAAGGACAACACAATACTTGGTGCGTGAGTGCTGAAATTATTTTATAAATCCAAAGATACTTTAAACATTTAAAGCACATAAAACATTCTTCCTTCTGTCCCGAAATATTATTGAAATGTGTTTGGTTATAGTAATATAAGTGATTACATTTACTACTCAGCCACTAGGGATCCTCCCAAATAGTCCTAGTGCTACTTACAATCTTACCCGCATTGACAACCACAGCATCAATGATAATTCTGCCACTGGCAATCTGACTGCTTTTGACAATTCCACTGTTATTGACAGTGCTAACACATGACTGTTTCTGGATTGGCACAGCAAAATGACTTCGATTACGGCTGCATTTACACTGCACTAACTGGTCTGAGACGTTTAGCCAGAATCGGCATTTCGCAGATATACTTGGGGCTGCGCTGAGCTATAAATCACACTCCTGCCGTGAAGACAAGGAAAAGTGTGCATGGCCGCAAGTGATAGGTGTGAACTACTGTCATTTCCGCGGGGGTGCTCCCGATCATTCACCGTAACTTTGGTGGAAACTCTGGAGAAACAACGCAAATGGCGGGAACCTCCATGAAAAGTCTACCTTTGAATATTTGGAGAGTTTAGGAAGGTGATGCCACATTATCATTATACAGCACAGAAACAGGCCCTTCAGCCCATCGTGTCTGTGCAGGCCATCAAGCAAAGAACAAAGAACTGTACAGCACAGGAACAGGCCATTCGGCCCTCCAAGCCTACACTGGTCTTGATGCCTGTCTAAACTAAAACCTTCTGCACTTCCGGGGACCGTATCCCTCTATTCCCATCCTATTCATGTATTTTTCAAGATGCCTATTAAACGTCGCTATCGTATCTGCTTCCACCACCTCCCCTGACAGCAGGTTCCAGGCACTCACCACCCTCTGTGTAAAGAACTTGCCTCGCACATCCCCTCTAAACTTTGCCCCTCGCACCTTAAACCTATGTCCCCTAGTAACTTCCACCCTGGGAAAAAGCTTCTGACTATCCACTCTGTCCATGCCGCTCATAACTTTGTAAACCTCTATCATGTCGCCCCTCCACCTGCGTCGTTCCAGTGAAAACAATCCTAGTTTATCCAACCTCTCCTCATAGCTAATGCCCTCCAGACCAGGCAACATCCTGGTAAACCTCCTCTGTACCCTCTCCAAAGCCTCCACATCCTTCTGATAGTGTGGCGACCAGAATTGTACGCAATATTCCAAGTGTGGCCTAACTAAGCACCTATCTATTCTAAACCCATTTTCCAGCACTTGCCCATAGCCTTGTATGCTATGGCATTTCAAGTGCTCATCTAAATACTTCTTAAATGTTGTGAGGGTTCCTGCCTCTACCACCTCTTCAGGCAATGTGTTCCAGATTCCAACGACCCTCTGAGTGATTTTTTTCCCCTCAAATCCTCTCTAAACCTCCTGCCCTTTACCTTAAATCTATGCCCCCTGGTTATTGACCCCTCTGCTAAGGGAAAATGTTTCTTGCTATCTAATCTATCAATGCCCCTCATAATTTTGTATACCTCAATCAGGTCCTCCCTCAGCCTTCTCTGCTCTAAGGAAAACACCCCTAGCCTTTTCATTCTCTCTTCATAGCTGAAATGCTCCAGCCCAGGCAACATCCTGGTGAATCTCCTCTGCGCCCTCTCCAGGGCAATCACATCCTTCTTATAGTGTGGTGACCAGAACTGTACGCAGTACTCCAGCTGTGGCCTAACTAGTGTTTTATGCAGCTCCATCATAACCTCCCTGCTCTTATATTCCATGCCTCAGCAAAAGACAGTGGAGTTGCCTTGCTGGTTAAAGCGGAAAGTAACGCAATAGTGAGGAAGGATATTAGCTCTGACGATGTGGAATATGGGTAGAGCTGAGAAACACTAAGGGACAAAAAACGTTAGTGGGTGTTGCATATAGACCCCAAATCAAAACATGAAAAGTACCCTTTTGTTTCTAAAATACCCGAGCGGTCCAACAGTTCACTTTCTAAAATGGTTTGATGAAGTTCACTAAAGTTACACTCCATGTACTGTCAAGTGAAATTGGCGGAAGGAGCTAGAACTCAAATGATATGGTCATTTTAGTCAGACCTGACTGTGAAGTTACAATGTCAGAAGAGTGACCGTTTCTTTGCGGTGTCACATAGGTTGGAAACATGTTGGTGCTATTGTAGGTTCCCTGACTGCGGATGGCACGGTTCCTGCTGAGAGATTCCCAGGAAAAGCTTTCCCCAGCTACACTTCTTTCCCCTTCTGGTTTCCACCTTATAAAAACCTCATCCAAACTTTGCCATATTCTTTGAGAATGTTCTTGACAAAACCCCGTGATTCTTGGAACTATTGTATTTGATCCCAGCAGTACTGTAGAACCTATATTTATCCCAAGTTTTTAAGGAAAATACAAGAAAAAAATTAAGCATGTATAAACATATTCTAGTATTTTCAGGATACGGCTCAAACTTAAATTGAAAATGATCGGAAATTAGAAGCAACATTCATAAAATTAGCATCATCAATATCTAATTATTTAGAAAAACGAAATGTACTGATTTTGTTAAAGAAATCCCCCCAATTCTTTAAGGGCCGAATCCTTCAACTTACTGCGAATTCCTTTAACGAAGGTCGTGCAGCATCCCGATGAAGGTTTGCTCTTGTCCCGATACAGCGGGGGCTCCTCACATCCATAGGGATTGGTTGGGAAGGAGCTGGGATTGTAGATAGTTTGTACTTTGAAAGGAGAACTGGGAGGCGAGCCTTCGTACGCTGCGTTATCCCAGGCTTTCTTATTAGATAAACTTTCCATTTCATGCACCTCTTGGATTGGTAACTTCAAGCTGTTATCCCGAGCTGAGCTCATTTTGATGAGACCAGTCTTTCACAAAAGCACGGCTCTTCTTTGGACACAGCAGTGGGTAACTGTGGTGAGCAATCTGCACAGTCTCAGCGTAAAGGGCTGGCAGCTGGTAGGCACTGCCTGGGTCACACACCACTAGAATTTTATTAACGCCCCCTTTGCCAGCTTGTGTTCTAGATGACGCCAGGCAAAGGGAGGACCCGCGTCCTGGGAGAATTAGAGTCCCCAGTGGCAAACCTGGGAACTGGGAGAGCCATGGGAACAGGCGACAAGAAGACCTCAGTTAAAGAATTATTCCCCAAGGCGGAGGTTACTTTATGCTAATCGGCTGGCGGATAGCAACAGGATTCATTTGCAGTTGGCAACGGATAAAAACAGAAAATGTTGGAAATCCTCAGCAGGTTTGGCAGTATCTGGGGGGGCGAAAAACGTTTCCCCCCTCTCCACAGATGCTGCCAGACCTGCTGGGAATTTCCAGCACTTTTTTTTGTTTTAGATTGGATTTCCAGCATCGTTCTCTGATTTACACTGCTTGGCTGGAAAAGCATTCAGGTGCTAATGAGAAAGCTCCGGATCAGTAAAGGTTCAATGCTTTGTTTGTTTAAAGAATTCAGAAGGCCCATCATATTGGCAGAACCCTGGTGTTATATCCCATGCAGAGACCCATAAATTCTGAAGCCAGGTGAGCTTTAACTTCGAAGTTACATCAGCCTACACTTCGCTCTAAGGCAATGTCGTGTTTATAAATTTTGACATGTATTGTACCTCTGTCAGACCGAGAGAAAATGAAAGATTAAAGCAAAATACTGCAGATGCTGGGAATCTGAAATAAAAACAAGAAATGCTGGAAATACTCGGCAGGTCTGGCAGCATCTGTGGAGAGAGAAGCAGAGTTAATGTTTCAGGTCACTGACCTGATGTTCTGATGAAGGGTCACTGACCTGAAGCGTTAACTCTGCTTCTCTCTCCACAGATGTTGCCACACCTGCTGAGAAAATGAAAGATGTTCTGTTTATCTAAATACTTACTGAAAGAATCGAACTATCTGATAGTACCGCAGACTTTAAACAAACCATATAAAATAACTAAAGTGAGTACTAGTGATTGCTTATTTTAATTGTATTTCTGCCTTAAGATGAAAGATAGGCACAGTCGAAAACTTTAAGTTTTATGGTTAAATTATGTTAGATGAAGAGGAAAGCTGATTGTGAATTGTAGTAGGATTTGCGCCCTTTTATTTAGGTAATGATTATAGTTCCGAAAAAGAGAAACACGTTGTATTGTATACGGTAACTTGGGGACTGAGTGAAGTGATGAGAAAGCAATGGTTACTTTGGAAAGAGAAGGGAGATATTATTTAAATATTCATAATCCTTAAATGAATAGATAAACCGAACAATCCGTCTGAGATTACCACGAATCAGAATTGGGAAACATTAGGAAAATCATCTATATCACGAGGAAAAAGTAACTCGCTTATTATTTTAAAACAGATTACTGCAAGCATTACAGTAAATGCCCTCAGAAAATCTAACCCACGGAGCTGTGCTTACTTTTTGAGAATGAGTCTGCAAAAATAGGTGATATTTTAAAACCGAAATTTGTGAGTCTTTAAGACTTAATTGTTCCGAAATGATAATTGCTAGGTTACTGGTTAGGAACAGGAGATGCACTAGCCTGAGTTTAGCAAAAAATAGTTTAATTTAGGATTAGAGAAACTGTTTGCTTCTTTTACCACATTTTCTCACAATGTGCTGAATTGTCATTTAGAATGCATTGAAGTGAATGATGTTTATCCCTTATCATCATTTTACTATCTTAAAATAATCAAAGGTGAAATTTTGTCAAATTAAATGTTTGTTGTTTTATGTTAGTGTTTATGTTGTTATTGTCTTCAGTCCCCGCCACAAATTCCATTCCCTAGCAACTGACTCCATTCCCTCTTCCTGGCAACTGTCTGAGGCTGAACCAGACCATTTTATATTGACATCCTACATGATTGGAAGTTGAGTTTCTGACCTCTTATCCTCTCCATCACCAAGACTGTGCATTTGCACCTCAGTAACATTGCCCATCTCTGGCTCATCTGCTGCTGAAACTATCATCCAAGCCTTTGTTACCTCTAGACTGAACTATTTCAATGCTTTTCTAGCCCACCTTGCATCCTTCATGCTGCCATATCTCAACTCGCACCAAGTGCTCCTCACCAATAACCCCTGTGCTCGCTGACCTATATTGGCTCCTGGCCTGGAATGCCTCAATTATAAAATTCTCACCCTTGTTTTCAGATAGTCCCATTATCTTGAGCCTCCCTATCTCTGGAACCTCCTCCAGCCCGGCAATGCTGCAAATCTCTGCACTCCTCCAATTCTGGCCTCTTGTGATTTTTAGTGATCCTCCAATTTTCATCCTTCCACTATTGACGGCTATGTCTTTAGTTATCTAGGCCCTAAGCTCTCGTGCTCTGGTAAACATCTCTGCCTCTCTCGCTTTGTCTTGTTTTAAGATACTCCTTAAAACCTATTCCTTTAATCAAAATTTTGCCTACTTGTCCGAATATCTCCTGATGTGGCTTGGCCATTTTACAAAACAGTTCAAATTGGGGACTGAGAAGGAATGAGAGTATCAGAAACAGCAGGTAGGAAGGGAATATGTCATTTTGACAATTTCCAGTTTCCTGGTCCCAACCGCCTCCTCTTCACTATGGACGTCCAATCGCTCTACACCTCCATCCCCCACCAGGATGGTTTGAGGGCTCTCCGCTTCTTCCTGGAACAGAGGCCCAACCAGTCCCCATCCACCAACACCCTCCTCCGCCTGGCTGAACTTGTTCTCATATTGAACAACTTCTCCTTCAACTCCATGCATTTCCTTCAAGTAAAAGGTGTCGCTATGGGTACCCGCATGGGTCCTAGTTATGCCTGTCTTTTTGTGGGATATGTCGAGCATTCTTTGTTCCAGTCCTACTCAGGCCCCCTCCCCCAACTCTTTTTCCGGTACATTGATGACTGTATCGGTGCCGTTTCCTGCTCCCGCCCCGAACTAGAAAACTTTATCAACTTTGCTTCCAATTTCCACCCTTCTCTCACCTTTACATGGTCCATCTCTGACACTTCCCTTCCCTTCCTCGACTTCTCTGTCTCCATCTCTGGGGATAGGTTGTCTACCAATATCCATTATAAGCCCACTGACTCCCACAGCTACCTCGACTACACTTCTTCACACCCTACCTCCTGTAAGGACTCCATTCCATTCTCCCAGTTTCTCCGTCTCCGACGCATCTGCTCTGATGATGCTACCTTCCATGACGGTGCTTCTGATATGACCTCCTTTTTCCTCAACCGAGGATTTCCCCCCACTGTGGTTGACAGGGCCCTCAACCGTGTCCGACCCATTCCCCGCACCTCTACCCTCACCCCTTCCCCTCCCTCCCAGAACCGTGACAGGGTTCCCCTCGTCCTCACTTTTCATCCCACCAGCCTCCATATCCAAAGGATCATCCTCCGCCATTTTCGCCACCTCCAGCGTGATGCCACTACCAGTCGCATCTTCCCCTCCCTTCCCCTGTCAGCATTCCGAAGGGATCGTTCCCTCCGCGACACCCTGGTCCACTCCTCCATTACCCCCACCACCTCGCCCCCGTCCCAGGGCACCTTCCCTTGCAATCGCAGGAGGTGTAATACCTGCCCATTTACCTCCTCTCTCCTCACTATCCCAGGCCCCAAACACTCCTTTCAGGTGAAGCAGCGATTTACTTGTACTTCTTTCAATGTAGTATACTGTATTCGCTGCTCACAGTGTGGTCTCCTCTACATTGGGGAGACCAAGCGCAGACTGGGTGACCGCTTTGCGGAACATCTCCGCTCAGTCCGCAAGCAGGACCCTGAGCTTCCGGTTGCTTGCCATTTCAACACTCCCCCCTGCTCTCATGCTCACATCTCTGTCCTGGGATTGCTGCAGTGTTCCAGTGAACATCAACGCAAGCTCGAGGAACAGCATCTCATCTACCGATTAGGCACACTACAGCCTGCCGGACTGAACATTGAGTTCAATAATTTCAGAGCATGACAGCCCCCCACTTCACTTTCATTTTTAGTCATTTTTAGTTATTTTTTCTTCCTTTTTTTTTTGCATTCCTTTTTACATTTTTTACAATCTTTTTTTGCATTTATTTCATTTCATCTTAGTTTGTTCAGTTTGCTTACCCACTGTTTTTTTCAGGTTGTTTTTCTTCAGGTTTGCACTTGCTGATGTTCAATATTCAGTATATTCACACCTAATCTGTACTGATGCTTTGTCTTTCAACACACCATTAACATATTGTTTGCCTTTGCTCCGTGACCTTTTGGTCAGCTATGTGGCCTGGTCCAATCTGCACCTTCTCCTTTGTTATCTCTTGCCCAACCCCCACCTCACTTGTTTATAATCTGTGACTTTTCTAATATTTGTCAGTTCCGAAGAAGGGTCACTGACCCGAAACGTTAACTCTGCTTCTCTTTCCACAGATGCTGCCAGACCTGCTGAGTGAATCCAGCATTTCTTGTTTTTGTTTCAGATTTCCAGCATCCGCAGTATTTTGCTTTTTTTATAGGAAGGGAATATGGGTTGAAAGCTCAGCTCAGTGCCAGATAAGATGCTAAGGTTGGAAACAGTCCAGTTCAGCCTGAGATAGTGAGCAGGGAGGGGAATGGAATAGGCAGCGAGGTTACAGGGTTTTTGGTGGGGACTAAATTGTCAGTTTTCCTTAAGTTTAGTTGAACAAAATTTCAGTTTATTTAAGATTAGATGGAGGACAGACAGTCTTACTGCTCAGAGGCAGTGGAAGGGTTGAACTGGGTGCCTTAATTGTACATGTTGAAACATCCCATGGGCCAGATTTTGTGCTGGAGGCGGGGCTCCCGATGCTGGGTGGAAATGTTGGGGGGAATCCCACTTCTGTCCCTCCCATGCCCCACTCCTGGAGAGATCCTCCGGTCTTTTTAAATCAAAGTTTCACGAGCCGGGATCACTGTCCCTTTAAAGACGGGGGATCCCGCCTCCAAGTGCTGCCAGCCAATCAGAGGTCTGGCAGCTCAGCTGTATCGACTGCGCTACCAGGAGCGGTAGCCACTGCTGTACTGCAGCAGCCTCCGACCCAGGCCCAGTGCTGGAAACCTGGACCAGAGGCAGGTGAGGCAGGGCTGCCGGGGCCAGTTCAGATGGTCCCAGCAATGGGGGTTGAGGAGGTGGGTATGCAATTCAGTGGGAGGGAGGTCCCGGGGCATAAAGTGGTTCCTGGTGGCGGTCCTCCATGGACCACAAATTGCTCACAAAGGAGGGACCCCCCAAGCCCACAGGGAGGGCACCTCTTGTTGCAAGGCATCCTCCCCACGGTGGAGGCACCCTGCTGCTGGTAAGATCCCAGTGGCAGCGGGAAGAGGCCCTTAATTGACCATTAATAGGGCACTTAAGGGCCCCAATTGGCCTCTGGTGTCATTGGCCTATCCTGCCCCCGGGAAGATCGGTTGGCAGCGGGCAAGCGATGGGCCCTCCAAACCACTGCCCGTCTTCCCCCCCCCCCTCACAATCCCGCCATCCATCATGGTACTCCATTTTTGGCCACCTCTGACCCTGCCTTAGGGACCACACATAATTCCGGCCCATGTGTACAGATTATGTCACCAAGGGGCAGAATATCAATGTGGAAGAGCCAAGGCCAAGGATAGATTGTAGGGAACTCCAAAGGCAATGGTTTAGGGGAAGAAGAGAAGGCATTGCTTGAGAAGCTTTGAATATCAATGGTTAGAAAAATGTGGAACCAGGTAAGGGCAGTCCCACAGAGCTAGACAATGGCAAGACGCATTGCATGAATTGAACATGTCAAAAAAGATTGATAAGGTGATGGTAATAGACACACTCACAGAGAATGTCATTTGTGACTTTGGTTTGGGCTGTTGCAGGGACAGGAAGCAGATTGGAGAAGTTCAAACATGGAGTTGCTGGCAAGATGAGCAGAAATTTGGCAAAGAACCACACACGGCAGAAGGGATAGGTAGAGGCAATAGAGGCTTGATGGCACAGTTCCAGAGAATGTGCAGGGACAGAGGGACCTGGGGGATCATGTGCAATGATTGTTGAAGATGGCAGGACATACTGAGAGAGTAAGTTAGCAAAGCATATGGGATCATGGGCTTCATAAATAGAGTTATTGAATATAAAAGCAGCCAAGTTAACCTTTATAAAGCTCTGGTTAGGCCACAACTAGAATATTGCATCCAGTTCTGGTCACCAGATGTTAGGAAGGATGTGAAGGTGCAGAGATTTACCAGAATGGTTCCAGGGATGTGGGATATTAGCTACAAGGTTAGGTTGGAGAAGCTGGAGCTGTTCTCCTTTGAGCAAAAGAGATTGAGGGGAGAGTTGATAGAGGTGATAGAGACCAGTTTAGATAAGGTAGACAAAGAAAAGCTGTTCCCGTTTGCTGTTGGTATAAGGACTAGGTTTTGGGAAAGAGATGCAGGAGGGGTGCGAGGAAGAACATTTTTTTACGAAGATTGGAGAGGAGGCAGTTGTTTGCAAGGGCAGAGGAGTCAAGTGTGTTTTTTTGAGGAGTGATGACATCTGTTTTAAAAAGGAGGGGGAACAGTACATGAGGAGAGGGAGCAATTAAGACTGTTGACCTGCTGAAAGTTGGGTGGTCAGCAGTTTGATGGGAATGTGGTCAAGAGAGCAGTTCAGAGAGGACAAGAGGGGAGATGAAAGCCCAATATCTTCACGTCACTGCCGGATATTCCTGATGGCGGCCAGCATGGCAGGAGGACATCGTGCATGAAGGCAGCAGGAAGGTACCAATTGAGAACACTTTTAAGGTTTTGTTTCGTTTTACTAATGGTGTATGGGAACCATGGACTTCAGCGCCTCACCCAGTGAAAGGAGGTGGCAACCAAGCGGGAGCTCAGGGCTGGTTTCATCTAGCAGTCATCGAGAGAGCCGGTGTGGCATGTCAGGAATGGTGAAGGAGCCTGGACACTGGTAAACGAAGGGAGGATTGGAGGAAAGGTATCAGCAATGCGGGAACATGCTGCCAAAGTCCCAGAGGCACAGAGCAGCACATGTCCAGCCTCCTGTGCTCAGAAAAGGCTACATTTCAGAGAGGGTCTACCATCAAATGCTCAGCTAGGTATAAATGTCTGAGAGGCAGTGTCTTCGAAGACTGAGCCTCACCAGGGAGACCATCACTGATCTGTGTGCCATGCTAGGGGGCCCCATATGAGGTGGTAGCCATCCAATGCCTGAGGCACTGAAGGTCACCGTGGCATTGAACTTCTGTGCCTCCGGATCTTTCCAGGGATCTGCTGTGTGATTACCTTTAAAAGTAATGTAGCTTTAAGATCTTAGTTTGCTAATGAGCTTCGTGTCAGGACGTGGTCATGTGACTATGTATCAGTCTCACTTTGTAACTGTAACCCTAAGAGACAAGTGCTGTAAGTAGTAGCTCTGTACTGTATATAGTTGTTAGATGTTTAATAAACCTGTTTGCAATCTTCAATCAACTGAACTCCATGCATCAGACAACATAAAACAGCTACTCATTGCAGGAGCCACTGGAGATATATCTGGGATCTCGCAGTCCGCGGCGCAGCAATGCAACATGACTGATGCTCTGTTCAAGAAGGCCAGTGAGTATATATGCTTCTGCACCGATCAGAACAGTCAGGCGCTGTATTCCCCCAAATGCATGGTGTGATCGACTGCACACATGTGGGCTGTTAGGGCTCCCACTGACCAGTCAGCGGTCTTCATCAACAGGAAGGACTTCCATTCCATCAATGTCCAATTGGTCTGTGACCAGTGCAAACGGATTCGTCAGGAGTGTGTATGGTTCCTCGGAAGCAGCCATGACACATATATACTTCAGCAGTGCCAGGTGCCACAGCTTTTATGGCCCCCGACACACTTTCAGAGATGGATACTCGGAGACTGAAGCCATGGCTCCTAATGTCTACGAGAAACCCATGCACGGATGCAGAGAACAGGCGTAACATTTGCCACAGGGCAACCAGAGCGACCATCGAGCAGATCATCGGTCTCCTCAAGATGCGATTCAGGTGCCTGGATTGATCCGGTGGAGCCATTCAGTATGCCCCAGCGATGGTCTCGTCTTTCATGGTGATCTGCTGTGCACTGCATAACCTGGCACTGCAGAGGAGGGAGGTGGTGAGCAATGAGGATCTCGTAGATAGCGATGCCTCCTCCGGCGATGAGGATGTGGAAGAGGCTGCTGACCAGGCAATGCATGATGAAGGACCCAGGGATCACGGCAATGAGCAATGAGATATACGAGGCTCAGGACGTGCTAATAGACAGACGCTTCATATGACCCTCGCTACCTGTTGGTGCCATACCAACAAAGCCTTACCTTTCTGCAGCCCTGCTCTTACCTCCTTTACCATTCCAACGCCCTGCGCCCATTTGCACATCGCGCAACAGCAAGGGTGAAGTGACGACCACACGCTGCATGGTCCCTTGCAACCAGTCCCTTCAGGGAGACAGGGTATAACTAAATCCCAAAGGGCAGCAAAAAATGGAAAGAGATGTGCCAATACAGTAATCCTTTAGTAAACGGCACATGAGGCTTCACAGTTTGATACTCTATTCACTTGTGAACCCCAAGTGCCACTAGGTGCTCTTCTTAAATTTCTAAGTGGTTCTCCCCCTGCGCTTGCAGCTGAGTTGGAGGCCTTGCTGCCCTTGTGTTGACCTTGGCGATCGTCCTTTGGCTGCCTGAGGCTTGGAGGATGGTTACTTGAGGCGCTGTTATCAATGGCAGAGGGGCTGTGGAGCTGCTGTCAACACCAGCAGCGTCCTGAAAGGAGCCCCCAGATGTAGGAGGCAGCTGCTCCTCCTCCATTGCAAGGCACACGTGTACCCCCTGCTGACCTGAGAAGTGTGAGGATCTGGCGGAGACTCCAGGCGCTGCGATCCCCTCTCACCCAGCCATTGCTGCACAGAATTCATGGACCAGACGATAGCATCCAGTTCTGCATGCCTCTCCAGCATTAACTGAGTGTTTCGATGGATTTGGCTCTCCGTGAGAGTCGCCAATCTCTCGATGGAGGAAGCCAAGCATGAACCTGTCATATATATGGCAGCACTCAAGGCCTGGATAGGCTCCTCCATTGTGCTCATAGCATCTGGAAGATCTGCCAGATGTTCCCTTACCTCATGCTGCAGCTCCAGGAATTGCCGTGTTGCTGACGACTCCAGAGGCACATCATCAGCCTGGGGCTCAGCACAGCCCTCGCATCTGGCAGTCCTCTGACTGTCAGTGGCCTCAGCTGTCACAGACTCTGTCAGCTGCTTGGGCACATCTGTTGTTCTCACCAGCTTGTGTCTCCGAATCTAAGTCACCTACTGACATGACAGTAACTGCACTGGTGGAGGGTGTGGGTAAGTGATGTGATGGTGCACCCTCTGAGGCTTCCTCCTGCTACTTAGAGGCAGGCAGCTGTCCCCAGTCACTCCAGCTCTCTGTTCTTTGGCCTGAACTGAATAAGAGAACAGATAGATTAAAAGGTTATGGGCTTCCCATTGCATCTATCCAACTATTCCTCATGTGGAAATCCATGTGTCCAGTGGTCACAGTGTTAATTTATACAGAGATCACACTCTGAGGCTGCAGTGCAGATGGTCTGTGCCCCCACAAACACCCCCACCAATCCCCGGATCACATGCAGTTTTTCCTGGAGCTAAAATGTTCAGGTAAGGGGGACCACTGGTCATGGGACTAATCAGCGATGGCTGATGCCAGGCCATATGGATGTCCTGGGAACTGGATCAGAGCATGCCCATGGCCTCAAGTGGTGTGGGTGAGTATCCGGCTGTGTGTCCCGGTTTCGGATCATAAATCCTCAGTGAAAATTGAGTCTCTGGCATAAAACTTGCGCTTGAGCATCAATTGGCCACACTCTACAGCATCAGGGAAGATCAGGAGTTTCTGGATCATACTCTCCACAATATGGTTACCAAGAGACACTGTTAGAAGTTCAGGATAGAGGAATAACATACAAAGAAAGAATTGGGAGATCATTCACCGAGGAATGAGAAAGACACAAGACTAGCAACTGCAAAAACCCCTAAGTTACTGGTTTGATACTAATGGAACAGTTATCAATCAGATGGACTAGTCAAATGAATGAGAAGCAGGTGCAATATCAGAATAGGAGAGTTTTAATAGTGGAAGATTCTAGAGTCAGAGTATAGAAACCTTTTTTTGCAATAGGGAGTGGGAGTTCTGAATGGTATTTTGCCTTCCTGGGGCTAGGGTAATTGATATCACAAAACAGAGGGAGAAGCACCTGGAAAGGGACAGAAAGCAAACCAAAATTATGGTTCATATTGGAACTAATGACGTAGGAAGAATTACATTTGAGGTCTTGTCAAAGGAGTTTAAGGAGTTAGGTACTCAATTAAAAAAACAAGAACCCAATGGTGGTAATCCCGCTCCTGCTTCTCACTCATTTGGCTAGTCCATTGCTCCACATTGTTGCACTATTCCTCAGAATGATACTTCTTTGAATTGCTTTCACTGTCCATCTTACTTGTTCTTTCCCTGTAGACCTGCAAATTTTTGCAGTTCAGGTATTTATCCAATTCCCTTTTGTAAGTTATTACTGAATCAGCTTCCACCACCCTTTCAGACAGTGCATTTCCTGATCATAACAACTTGCTGCCGAAATTAATTTCCTCATGTTGTCTCGGGTTCTTTTGCCAATTACCTTAAATCTGTACCTTATGGTTACTCACCTTTCTGCCACTCGAAACAGTTTTTCCTAATTTACTCTATCAAATCCCTTCATGATTTTGAACAACTCGATCAAATCACCCTTAACTTTAATAGAAAAGCAAGATTTTGCTTTCCGGTTGCATTTCTGTCAGTTTGGCTGCCAGTGGGGTTTGAAAACAACCGATATCTTTGAGGCTGGTTATCACCTTGTCTGGTGCCTGGGACATAAAATTAGTCATCTTTCCTTTGTGTAAAAAGTTCTGATATGTGCTCTGCTCTTGGGTGATATCAGAACTCAGGCTTATCACCTTCAAAGCCACACAGGCTTGACTGCAGCGCCTCCAGCTGGTTTTTTGGCATAACAACAATTGGCCTGGACATGCCCAGATTTGACACACTGGAAACATATTGGGTGTATCCCTATTGGTTTACCCCCTGGGTTCCTTCTTTTAAAAGTTGGAGACTGATTGGGTTTTCCTTCCCTGCTCTCCTTTTCTCTCAAGCCTATTTTTGCTTCCTCTGCATCCCTGTTATCTATCCCTAGCTTGTTATTAGAGTTACTAGATTCAAATTTATTTGGAGTAAGGGATTTGTGTATTAATTCATAATTGTTGGCCATTTTAGCTCAAACTTTCTGGCAGAGTCCTCTATTTCCTTCTGAAACTGTGGCCAGAATTTTAAGGCCCCTCATATGAGAGGGCTGGTGGTGGTGAGGGCCATAAAATTGAGTGGGAAGCAGGGGATGCCATACCCCTGACGCCTCCCCCCCCACAACGCTGTAATCTTATGCGGGGCGGCAGCGTGAAATGGCCTGCCAGCCCCAGGCCAATAAAGGCCCTTCAGTGGCCAATTAACTGCCATTTAAGGATCTCCTCCCGCCTCCAGTGGTATTTTACCAGCGGCGGCCTGGTGGCAGAGGCCCCCAAAAACCTGGCAGCCACTCTGTGCCCCATGGTGGGCCCTCTGCCAGGCTCAACTGCCCCCACTGGATAACACCTCCACCCCCACCCCACCCAAGTGACCCCCCACCTTTGCTTTGCCAGGGCCTGGCCGATTGTCCCCGGCGAGGCCCCAAAAACTTACCTTAGTTCCTGGACCGTCCTTCCTCTTGTGTCCATTGGCTGTGTGTAGTCCCAGAAACGGCCACCACTTCCAGTGGCACGGCTGGGACTAAGAGTTGCTGGCCCGCTGATTGACTGGCAGCTCCATCAGGCGGGACTTCCTGCCTCAAGGAGGTGGAAGTCCCACCCGAGGCCAATTAAGGGCCTGGGGAATGAAAAATCCCAGCGTGGCTCCCCAGGCCTGGCGCAGGCAGGCTCGCCCCCCAACTTTTCAGCTGGTGGGCAGGGCCTTCCGCCCAACGTAAAATTCCGGCTTGCATCTCTTCCCTTTTCAACTGCAGTTCCATTTCCTCTTTCTCCTTCTGAAACTGCATCTCATCCTTTTTCATCTATAACTGGATTCTAGCTAGAATTATTTTTTCAGACTCTGATTTTAGGCTTTCTCCTTCTGGTTCAGTGATAAGTTTAAAATGGTTGGCTAGACTTTTCAGCAGTTCAAGTTTTTTTGCTTTTTGTCTGGAAGTGATTCCCACTTCTATAGCTCAGCTTTTTAAATCTTCAACAATTAATTTGTTTATCTTATCATGGGATATCTCTCCCTGCTCTACAAACTCCTCAGTATTAAATGTGACCATCTCTTTTGTTTCCAGCACCGTAGAGAAAAAAAAACAGAAGAATACACAAAAACTGTTTGTTTATTTTTCCACAATTTTAGAGGTCAATTTTCCTCCCATTTTCCAAATCTCTCGTTTATCTGGGGGTTCAGATCATTGCTTCAAGCCCCCAGTTCGTTACGAACATGTGGTGTGATGTGGGTGGTTCCCAATGTTTAATTCCCCACCTGACCATAGCACGTGTACTTGTATTAAAGTCTAGATATTTGGTAATATATTTTTCAAATAAACAGACAGTGACAGGTTTTCTTGAAGGTTTTAAAAACAGAAAGTCACCTGTTTATTCATCAATACATCTCATCACAAAAATTGTCACAGCCACATCTGCTCACACATTTGCTTGCACACACATACACACAAGAGACTAATAAAGAAGGGAGAAAGGAAGGTGGCTTTTAGTAGGGGGAAATGTTATGATAAACCTGTTGAATTCTCTTGGAACTCAAGTTCTAGATTGATGTAGGCCTGAGATGATTGTAGATTTCTCTCTTGATTGAAGGTACTGTTGAAG
Organism: Heterodontus francisci; assembly: GCF_036365525.1. Classification (NCBI taxonomy): domain Eukaryota; kingdom Metazoa; phylum Chordata; class Chondrichthyes; order Heterodontiformes; family Heterodontidae; genus Heterodontus; species Heterodontus francisci. Next base: position 16,803,651 of record NC_090390.1, on the reverse strand, counting down.
ATGGTGGGTTACTTCTAGCTCTCACTGCTGTATAATGTAGATGTCGGATTTTCAGCAGGGCATGTGCTTTCTGGCTGGCAGGAATGCAAACTGTTAGATGTTGCTTCTCTTCTGGGTGTATCTCTCTCCCTGGCTGTCTTTCTTTTAAGGAAAGCTGTTGCCTCTCACCTCCTGTTAGGAGATGCTCTGGTTTCTTCCTCAGGATGATCACACAATGGCCCAGGATGTGGCTACTTCACATTTCCTTTGTTTCAGAAGCAGATATTCAATTCTGGAATGTTTTAGGATAGGTAAAAGATGGGTTCCATTAACACCTTTTTAGCTTTGAAGATTTGTCTTTTGCCTTTGTCAGACAGTTTGAATACACAAACGGCCAATTCCTTTTTCTTCAGTGGCCATTTTGCACCATTGTTCACTTTTTAAAATAAAGGTTCTTTTTTTTTAAAGACAAAGTCCATTTTTCATAACTCTTCAGAATTAGTCCATGATTGTTGTATCATTGCACTTCCTGCGCATGAAAATTGTTTCAAGACAGAAAGGCCAATCTGTAAACTTTTCTCAATCACACATTTTTGTAGAATGTACATTATCCCACAAGACATGATTATCCATATACCATTCAGAATTACTTCGCCTCTTCTTTAGATAAAACAGCATCTTTCTGTAATGGCTCAGTGTGGTTAATTGGAATGGAAGTAACACTCACCAAATAAGATTGTTGATTTAAATTCTTTTCCTACCTACTTTGCTTGATATATAATCCAAAACATTTCAATGCCCCACAAGCCTGAGTTCTGACTTTTAAATTCCACCCTTATGTTATGAATAACAAATTTCTCAAATTCTGCTGTACTACCCCATAAGAAATCACCAACATACATCATAAAGGTGCCTGAAAGTTTCTCTTCATGATAAAAATATAATATTATTGGATTTGCTTTTACTTGAACACCTCCTACTTTCAGCAAATAATATCTTATTGAAATCTACCATACCCTGGAGACATCATTCAGGCCACTGAAACATTTGTTTAGTTTCCAAACTACAAACTACTACTCTTTGGGCAGTTTCAGAAACATTTCCCTTTGAAAAGTATCACCCAGCTGAAATGGGGCTTTTATGTTAATTGACCTAGACTCCCATATGTGGCCATAACACCTAAAACATTTTTTAAGATTACTTTTCCACCTGTGGGAAAATCCAGACTAATTTATGAATTAGAGATTAGGAGAGAATCCAAAAAAAAAATTAGAAAGGCAAAGAGGAGCTAGGAAATTAAATTATCAATGAATTTTAATCAACATGATTCTGGAAAGGTCCCATTAGATTGAAAAATTGCAAATGTAATTCTGCTATTCAAAAAAGGAGGAAGACAGAAAGCCAGAACCTACAGACCAGCTTAACATCTGTCGTAGGAAAAATGCATGAATATATTATTAAGGAGGTTATACCAAGTCATTTAGAAAATCTCAACGCAATCAGGCAGAGTCAAATGGTTTTGTGAAAGGGAAATCGTGTTTGACTAATTTATTAGAGTTCTTTGAGGAAGTAACAAGCAAATTGGATAAAGGGGAATGGGTGGATGTGGTGTACTTGGATTTCCAGAAGGCATTTGACAAGGTGCCACATCAGAGGTTACAAAACAAAGTAAGAGCCCATGGTTTGGGGGGGGGGGGGCAGTGGTGGGGGTGGTAACATATCAGCATGGATAGAGGATTGGTTAGCTCACAGGAAACAGAGAGTAGGCATAAATGGGTCATTTTCAGATTGACAGTTGTAACTAGTGGCGTGCTACAGGGATCAGTGCTGGGGCCGCAACTATTTACAATCTATATCAATGGCTTGGATGAAGAAACAGAATATATGGTTGCTTAATTCGCTGATGACACAAAGTTAGGTAGGAAAAGTAAGTTGTGAAGAGGACATAAGGAGTCTGCAAAGGGATATAATAGGTGAAGTGAGTGGGCAAAAATTTGGCAGATGGAGTATAATGTGGGAAAGTGTGAACTTGTCCACTTTGGCCTGAAAAATGGAAAAGCAACATATTATTTAAATGAAGAGAGATTGCAGATCATATGAACATACCAATTAGGAGCAGGAGTAGTCCACTCAACCCTTTGAGCCTGCTCTCCCATTCAATAAGTTCATAGCTGAAATTATTATTTCACATTCCCGCCTACCCTGATAACGTTTCACTCCTTTGCTTATCAAGAATCTATCGACCTTGGCCTTAAAAATATTCAAAGTCTCTGCTTCCACCGCCTTTTGAGGAAAAGTTCCAAAGACTCATGACCCTCTGAGAGAAAAATTTTCTCCTCATCTCTGTCTTGAATGGGCAGTGCCTTATTTTTAAATAGTGACCCCAGTTCTAGATTCTACCACGAGAGGAAACATCCTTTCCACATCCACCCTGTCAAGATCCCTTCAGATCTTATATGATTCAATTAGGTCGCCTCTTACTCTTCTACACTCCAGAGGATACAAGCCTAGCCTGTCAACCTTTCTTCATAAGACAGACGCCCATTCCAGCTATTAGTCTAGTAAACCTTATCTGAACTGCTTCCAATGCATTTAGATCTTTCCTTAAATAAGGAGACCAATACTGTACACAGTATTCCAGATGTGGTCTCACCAATGCCCTGTATAACTGAAGCATAACCTCCCTACTTTTGTATTCAATTCCCCTCACAATAAACGATAACATTCTATTAACTTTCTTAATTACTTGCTGAACCTGCATACTAACATTTTTTGATTCATGCACTAGGACACTCAGATCCCTCTGCATCTCAGAACTCTGCAATCTCTCACCATTTAGATAATATGTTTCTTTTTTATTCTTCCTGCCAAAATGGACAATTTCACACTTTCCCACATTATGGGTTGGATTTTACGTCGGGCGGACGGCAGCTGGCCACCGACGTAAGGCACCCTGTGGCCGTTTGTCTGGGCACCCCACCCCTAGCGCGCTGAGAGGCTACCAGGTTTTACTGGGTGGCCTTTCACGTCTCCCAGACGCCTGCTTGCCACGGGTAAAATCCCAGTGGAGGCGGAGGCCCTTAAGTGGCGGGAGTGGGTCAGGAAGGCCTCCTGGAGCCTCCCAACTAATTTTACGCCATTTTCCCCCCCACCCCGCACTCCCCTCCCCCCCCCTCCACCCCCCACAACATCCAGCTCGCTGGGATGGAGTAAAATTCCGGCCTATATTCAATTTGCCAGATCTTTGTCCACTCACAACTTATCGATAACTCTTTGCTTTCTTTTTTATTTGTTCATGGGATGTGGGTGTTGCTAGCTAGGACAGCATTTGTTGCCCATCCCTAATTGCCCTTGAGAAGGTGGTGGTGGTGAGCTGCCTTCTTGAACCGCTGCAGTCCATATGAGTTAGGTACACCCACAGTGCTGTTAGGAAGGGAGTTCCAGGAATTTGACCCAGCAACAGTGAAGGAACGGCAATGTAGTTCCAAGTCAGGATGGTATATGGCTTGGAGGGGAACTTCCAGGTGGTGGTGTTCCCATGCATCTGCTGCCCTTGTCCTTCTAGGTGGTAGAGGTCTCAGGTTTGGAAGGTGCTGTCTAAGGATATATTACTGCAGTACGTCTTGTAGATGGTACACACTGCTGCCACTGTGCGTCGGTGATGGAGGGAGTGAATGTTTGTAGATGGGGTGCCAATCAAGTGGGCGGCTTTGTCCTGGATGGTGTCGAACTTCTTGTGTGTTATTGGAGCCGCACCCATCCAGGCAAGTCGAGGCAGTGTAGCTACATTATCTCCTCTTCAAAACCTACTTTACTACCTATCTTTGTGCCATCAGCAAATTTAGCAACTTTGCCATAGGTCCCTTCATCCAAGTTAAATAAATTGTAAAAAAATTGAGGCCCCAACATTGGTCCCTGCGGCACACCATTCATTACATCTTGCCAACCAGAAAATGACCCATTTATGCCGACTCTGTTTCCTGTTAGCTAGCCATGCCAATATGTTACCCTCTACACCATGAGCTTTTATTTTCCACAATAACCTTTGATGTGGTACCTTATCAAATGCCTTCTGGAAATCTAAGTACATTACATCCACCGATTCCCCTTTATCCACAGTACTTGTTACTTCCTCAGAGAACTCCAATAAATCAGTTCGACATGGTTTCCCTTTCACAAAACCATGTTAACTCTGCCTGATTACCTTGAACTTTTCTAAGTGCCCTGCTATAATGTCTTTAATAATAGCTTCTAACATTTTCCTTATGGCCTGTAGTTTCCTGCTTTCTTTTTTGAATAAAGGAGTTCCATTCGCTATTTTCCAATTTAATGGAACATTCCCCGAATCTAGGGAATTTTGGAAAATCAAAACCAATGCATCAACTATCTCACTAGCCACTTCTTTTAAGACCCTAGGAGGAAGTCCATCAGGACTTGGGGACTTGTCAGCTCACAGCTCCAACAATTTGCTCAATGCCATTTTCCTGGTGATTGCAATTTTCTTGAGTTCCTCCCTCCCTTCCATTTTCTGACTTACAGCTATTTCTGGGGTGTTACTTGTATCCTCTATAGTAAAGACCAATGCAAAATACCTGTTCAGTTCATCCGCCATGTCCTTAATTTCCCTTATTAATTCCTCAGACTCACTTTCTATAGGACCAACACTCACTTTGTTAACTTTTCTTTTTTAAATATCTATAGAAACTTTTACTATCTGTTTTTATATTTCTAGCTAGCTTTCTCTTGTACTGTAAATTTTCCCTCCTTATTAGTCTTTTAGTTATTCTTTACTGTTTTTATATTCTGTCCAATCTTCTGACTTGCCACCCATCTTTGTGCAATTAACGTTTTTTTCTTTAGGTTTGATACTATCTTTAACTTTTATGTTAACCACGGACAGTGGGCCCTCCCCTTGGACATTTTCTTTCTTGTTGGAATGTATCTATTCTGTGTATTCTCAAATTTCTCCTTAAATGTCTGCCACTACATCTCTGTTGACCTATCCCTTAACTTAATTTGCCAGTTTAGCTAGCTCTGCTTTCATGCTCTCATAATTGCCTTTATTTAAGTTTAAAATACTAGTCTTGAACCCACTCTTCCTTCCCTCAAACTGAATGTAAAATTCAATCATATTATGGTCACTGCTACCTAGGGGCGCCTTCACTCTGTGGTCATTAATTAATCCCATCTTGTTACATAATACCAGGTTGAGTATAGCCAGCTCTCTGGTTGGCTCCAGAACGTACTGAAAACATTCTATGAACTCCTCATCTGGGCTACCTTTTCCCATCTGTTTTTTTCAGTCTATATGTAGATTAAAATCCCCCATGATTATTGTCGTACCTTTTTGACACGCTCCAATTATTTCTCCCTTTATGCTCCATCCTACCATGTGGTTACTGTTAGGGGACCTGTATACGACTCTCACAAGTGACTTCTTGCCTTTATCACCTTTATCTCCACCCAAACCACTTCTGCATCCTGGTTTCCTGAACTTAGGTCATCCCTCTCTATTGCGCCAATACCATAATCAATTAACAGAGCCACCACTCCACCTTTTCCTAGCTTCCTGTCCTTGCAAAGTGTCGTGCTCCCTTCAATATTCAGATCCCCATCTATGTCATCCTGTAGCCATGCCTCTGTAATGGTATCAGAGCGTACTTATTTATTTCTATTTGCATTATCAGTTCATCTGTTTTGTTTCAAATGCTATGTGCATTCAGATACAGAGCCTTTAGTTTTATCTTTTTATTATTTTTGTAACCTCTAGCCTTATCTGTTGATTTACTCTTAAATTTGTCCTCTCTATCCCTTCCGATCATGGTCTGTTCATCATTTCCCATATTAATACATTTCTGTCTTGTCTCTACTCTTTGATTTACCACATCTTCCCAAATTTGATCCCTTGCCCCACTATTTAGGTTAAAACCCTCTCTACTTCCCTAGTTTTGTGGCTCACTAGAACACTGGCCCAAGCATGGTTCAGGTGTAGACTGTTCCAACTGTACAGCCCCTGCTTTCCCCAGTACTGATGCCAGTGTCCCATGAACTGGAACCCACTTCTACCACACCAGTCTTTGAGCCATGCATTCATTGCTTCAATCTTATTTTCCCTATGATAATTTGCACGTGTTTTAGGTGATAATCTAGAGATTATTGCCTTTGAGGTTCTACTTCTTAATTTGGTGCCTAGCTGCTCACACTGACTATGCAGAATTTAGGTTAAAACCCTCTCTACTTCCCTAATTATGCGGCTTGCTAGAACATTGGCCCCAGCATGGTTCAGGCATATACAGTCCCAACTGTACAGCCTCTGCTTTCCCCAGTACTGCTGTCAGTGTCCCACGAACCAGAACCCACTTCTACCACACCAGTCTTTGAGCCATGCATTCATTTCTCAAATCTTATTTGCCCTATGCCAATTGGCACATGGCTCAGGTAATAATCCAGAGATTGCTGCCTTTGATGTTCTGCTTCTTAAATTGGTGCCTAGCTGCTCACACTGACTGTGCAGAATCTCCTTCCTTGTCCTGCCTGTGTTGTTGGTACCTACATGGACCGCGACGACTGAATCCTCCCCCTCCTACTGTAAGTTCCTCTTCAGCCTTGAGCAGATGTCCCAAACCCTGGTACCGTGCAGACAACCAACCATCTGGATGCTCTCTCTTTGCTGTAGAGAACAGTATCAATCCCCCTCACCATACTATCCTCCACTACCACTACATTCCTTTCTGCTCCCCCAACTTGAATGGCTTCCTATACCATGGTGCCATGGTCAGTTAACACATCCACTCTGCAGCTCCCCCTCTCATCCAAATTAGCTGAAAGTACCTCAAACCTGTTGGATAATCACAAAGGCTGAGGCTCCTGAACTCCTGCCCTCTGGGTCCCCTTACCTGCCTCAGCTGCAGCCATGCTGTCCTGTCACTGACCACTGAACAAATCAGAAGACCCTAGCCTAAGAGGTGTGATCACCTGCTGGTACAAACTGTCCAGATAACTTTCCCCCTCCCTGATAAGAGAACTGGAAAAGGCAGAACCGACAACCAGTTCTGATGAAAGGTCACTGAAACATTAACTCTGTTTCTGTCTCCACAGATGCTGCCAGACCTGCTGAGTATTTCCAGCACTTTCTGTTTTCATTTAAGATTTCCAGCATCCACAGTATTTAAAAGTTGAGATGTTTTGCTGCAGTTGTACAGGACATTGGTGAGACCACATCTAGAGTATTGTGTACAGTTTTGGTCTTCTTACTTAAGAAACTCTTGAACTACTTCCAGAGTGTGGTCGCCGATATTGATGGATGGAGCATTTCTGACGTCCTGTCCCATGATGTTCGTTTTCTTGAGGCTGATGGTTAGGCCAAATTCATTGCAGGCAGCCGCAATCCTGTCGATGAGTCTCTGCAGAAACTCTTCCGTGTGAGATGTTAATGCAGCATCGTCAGCAAAGAGGAGTTCTCTGATGAGGACTTTCCGTACTTTGGTCTTCGCTCTTAGACGGGCAAGGTTGAACAACCTGCCACCTGATCTTATGTGGAGGAAAATTCCTTCTTCTGAAGACTTGAATGCATGTGAGTGCAGCAGGGAGAAGAAGATCCCAAACAGTGTGGATGCGAGAACACAGCCCTGTTTCACGCCACTCAGGATAGGAAAGGGGTCTGATGAGGCGTGGCTATGCTGAATTGTGCCTTTTACATTGTCATGGAATGAGGTGATTATTCGTCGATCTCTCTGCTCGAAAGTCACACTGTGCCTCAGGGTAGACACGCTCAGCCAGCTTCTGGAGCCTGTTTAAAGCGACTCAAGCGAAGACTTTCTCCACTATGCTGAGCAGGGAGATTCCACAGTAGTTGTTGCAGTCACCGCGGTCACCCTTGTTCTTATAGAGGGTGATGCTATTGGCATTGCGCATGTCCTCTGGTACTGCTCCCTCGTCCCAGCACAGGCAAAGCAGCTCGTACAGTGCTGAAAGTATAGCAGGCTTAGCACTCTTAATTATTTCAGGGGTAATGCCGTCCTTCCCAGGGGCTTTTCCGCTGGCTAGAGAATCAATGGCATCAGAAATGCTCCATCCATCAATATCGGCGACCACGCTCTGGAAGTGGTTCAAGAGTTCACCTACCTAGGCTCAACTATCACCAGTAACCAGTCTCGATGCAGAAATCAACAAGCTCATGGGAAAGGCTTCCACTGTTATGTCCAGACTCGTCAAGAGAGTGTGGGAAAATGACGTACTGACACGGAACACAAAAGTCTGAGCATATCAAGCCTGTGTCCTCAGTACCTTGCTCTACGGCAGCGAGGCCTGGACAACTATGTCAGCCAAGAGCGACGTCTCAATTCATTCCATCTTCGCTGCCTCCGGAGAATACTTGGCATCAGGAGGCAGGACCATGTCTCCAACACAGAAGTCCTCAAGGCAGCCAACATCCCAAGCATATACACCCTACTGAGCCAGCGGCGCTTGAGATGGCTTGGCCATGTAAGCCGCATGGAAGATGGTAGGATCCCCAAGGACACATTGTACAGCGAGCTCGCCACTGGTATCAGACCCACCGGCCGTCCATGTCTCCGCTTTAAAGATCTCTGCAAACGCGACATGAAGTCCTGTGACATTGATCACAAGTCATGGGAGTCAGTTGCCAGTGATCGCCAGAGATGGCGGGCAGCCATAAAGGCAGGGCTAAAGTGTGGCAATTCAAAGAGACTTAGCAGTTGGCAGGAAAAAAGACAGAAGCGCAAGGGGTGAACCAACTGTGTAACAGCCCCGACAACCAATTCTATCTGCAGCACCTGTGGAAGAGTCTGTCATTCTAGAATTGGCGTTTATAACCACTCCAGGCGCTACTCGACAAACCACTGACCACCTCCAGGCGCTTACCCATTGTCTCTCGAGACAAGGAGGCCAAAGAAGACTTAAGAAAGGATATAATTGCATTGGAAGCAGTTCAGAGAAGGTTCACTTGACTGATTCTTGAGATGAGAGGGTTATCTTATGAGGATGAGTTTAACAGGTTGGGTCTGTATTCATTGGAGTTTAGAAGGATGAGAGATGCTCTTGTTGAAACATATAAGATCCTGAGGGGACTTAACAGGGTAGCTGTTGAAAGGATGTTTCCCCTTGTGGGAGAGACTAAAACTAGGGGACAGTTTAAAAATAAGGGGTCTCCCATTTAAGACGGAGATACGGAGAATTTTTTTTTCTCTCAGTGCATCGTGAGTCTGTGAAACTCTCTTCCCTGGAGATTGGTGGAGGCAGGGTTATTGAATGTTTTTAAGGTAGAGGTAGACAGATTCTTGACAAACAAAGGCCTCTAAGGATATTGGGGGTAGGCAGGAAAGTGGAGTTGAGTCCATAAGCAGATCAGCCATGATCTTATAGAATGATGGAGGAGGCTCAAAGGGCCGAATAGGCTACTCCTGATCTGTGTTCGGATGTAACATACTAAAATAATTTAAAGGCAACTCTATCAAAAAGGAATTCTGGGATGGGGATATGATCATTAAGAGTTAGACAGGATAATATCACAGGTAACGATAGTGAGATGGCAGAAATATTACTTAATCATTTCACTTGGTTGTATACCTGGGAGATAGAACAAGTAGACATGGCATTGAATGATGATCTAAATAATGATATAAGTGCACTTAAAATGAAAAGGGAATTTATTGAATAGACTGATCAAACTCAAAGACGATAAAATCCCTGGACCAGATGGATTGCATCCATGCATTTTCAAAGAATCTAGCAAAGAGATGGAAGAGGCATTACAGCAAATATTTAATATTTTGTTAGAAAATGGAGAAGTGCCAGAGGACTAGCGTATAGTTAGTGTAATTCCTGTGTATAAGATGGGGGATAGGCATGTCCAGGGAATTATTGAGTCAGCTTAACATCGGTGGTAGGAAAAATAATGGAATCCCTATGAAAGGAAAGAATAGAAGTACATCTACCAATGAAAAATAAATAATAAATAGTTCTGCGTGGACTTCAAAAGGGAAAATCTTGCCTTAAAACCTTACTGAATTTATGAACATGGCAACAGAGAGAGTATGCAATGATAATGCAGTAGGTGTAATTTATCTGGATTTTCAAAAGGCCTTCGATAAGGTTTCCCATAATAGACTAATGAATAAGGCCAGAGAATGTGGAATCAGGGGACAAGTGGTAGAATGGATTGCTGGCTGACTTCAAGACAGAAAGCAGAGAGTGGGGGTAAGGGGCAGTAATCAAAATGGCAGAAGGTGGGAGGTGGTGTTCCACAAGGATTAGTGCCGTTCACAAGTTACCTTATCAATTTGGACTTTGGACTCAAAAATACAATTTCTAGATTTGTGGATGACACCAAATTGGTTTGGAAAGTCAATTCTGAGGAGGACGGCAACAAATTGCTGGAGGACATTAATAAATTTGCAGGATGGGCAAATAATTGGCAAATGAAGTTCAACAGAGAAAAATGTGAGGTGGTTTATAATGCTGGGAAGAATAGGGAGATTATTTATTACTTGGAAGATATGAGTCTAGGTTGGGTAGAGGAACAAAGGGATCTCAGAGTACAAATTTAACAATCACTAAAAGTTGTGCCACAGGTTGGAAAAACCATAAAAAAGCAAACCAAGCTCTAGGCTTTATTTCCAGAGGGGTAGAATTGAAAAGTAGGGATGCTATGCTGAATCAGTATCAAACACTGGTTAAACCAATAATATAAAAGTAAACTACTGCAGATGCTGGAAATCTGAAATAAAAACAAAAAATGCTGGAAATGCTTAGCAGGTCTGGCAGTATCTGTGGAGAGAGAAGCAGAGCTAACGTTTCAGGTCAGTGACCTTTTAAACCATGTGCAGTTGTGGTCACCCTAATAAAATAATATAGAGGCAATGTAGAGGATGCATAGAAGCCTGATACCAGAAATGCATAAGTGTACATATCAGGAAAGGATGAACAAGCTGGATCTTTTTTCTCTTGAAAAACAAAGGAGGAGGGGTGACCTCATAGAGGTCTGTAAAATTATGGAATGTTTTGATAGAGTGGATACAGATAATAATGTTTCTACTTGAGAAGAGCATAACTAGAGGCCATCAATATAATATAATTACCAAGAAATCCAATAGGGATTTCAGAAGAATCTTCTTTACCCAAAGAGTGGTGAGAATGGGAAACTTGCTACCACAGGGTGTGGTTGAAGTGAATATTATAGATGCAGCGAAAGGGATGTTAGACAAACACATGAGGGAGATGGGAATAAAGGATGATGAATTTAGATGAAGAAAAATGAGAGGATGCTTGAGTGGAGCAGAAACACCGGCATGGACTGATTGGTTTGAATAGCCTGTTTCTGTGTCACATATCCTATGTAATCCTATGTACTCACTCGGTCACTCTTCAAAACCCCTAACAACCTGCCTGGCCTTAACCTTATAAGTTCTTTCTCCAAGGGCTTTTTCAGTATAAATCCACCTATGTGACACAGCTGGTTGAAACTTATCTGGTCCCTCAGAATAAACTCCAGATTTTTTTATTTTTTTTTATATTCGTTCGTGGGATGCAGGCGTCGCTGACTAGGCCAGCATTTATTGCTCATCCCTAATTGCCCTTGAACTGAGTGGCTTGTTAGGCCATTTCAGAGGGCATTTAAGAGTCAACCACATTGCTGTGGGTCTGGAGTCACATGTAGGCCAGACCAGGTAAGGATGGCAGACTTCCTTCCCTAAAGTGAACCAGATGGGTTTTTACAACAATCGACAATGATTTCATGGTCGCCATTAGACTAGCTTTTTAAATTCCAGATTTATTAATTGAATTCAAATTTCACCATCTGCCATGGTGAGATTCGAACCCATGTCCTCAGAGCACTAGCCTGGGCCTCTGGATTACTTGTCCAGTGATATTACCACTACGCCACCATCTAGCCTCTAGCTATCTAAGTCCCTTTGTTTTGCCTCTCTTATTAGCTTCTCCTCATGTTTATTGGCAGCCACCAAAACCTTATGATCATGAAGACTTCTGTTTCAAATTCTGTAGCGATTATTTCATTGACTGATCTACTAAATCTATGGCCTTTATTTTCACTGATATGTTTCTTGGGACTACGACTGTGAGATCTCGCTCTTGCACTAATGGAGGGTCTTTCTCTGGTACATGATCGTTTTCTGGCACAAGAGTCACTTCTGGACTCTGTTGGTGTTTGTTTTGCACTTTCTTACTCTCCACTCTTTCACTTGATTCTGCCAGTCCATGGACCTCATTTCTTGGCCATCATCCTGAACATTCAATCAATATTTAAACTTGTCATTGGCTTTTCCTACACACCCTGCAATTGTTGTATCCCTCATTTCACTAGACCATTCTGGAATATATATCACCCCAGTACCCACTCTAGGTAATTAGACTTTGCATGTGGTAGCTGTTCATCTGTGTCATAATCACTCCCATTACCATAATCCAAACCTTGAGGTAGTGCATTCTGTTCCTCAGGACCTTTGGGCGGCACAGTGGCGCAGTGGTTAGCACCGCAGCCTCACAGCTCCAGTGACCCGGGTTCAATTCCGGGTACTGCCTGTGTGGAGTTTGAAAGTTCTCCCTGTGTCTGCGTGGGTTTCCTCCGAGTGCTCCGGTTTCCTCCCACATGCCAAAGACTTGCAGGTTGATAGGTAAATTGGCCATTATAAATTACCCCTAGGATAGGTAGGTGGTAGGGAAATATAGGGACAGGTGGGGATGTGGTAGGAATATGGGATTAGTATAGGATTAGTATAAATGGGTGGTTGATGGTCGGCACAGACTCGGTGGGCCGAAGGGCCTGTTTCAGTGCTGTATCTCGAAAAAAAAAAACCTTCATCAGAGAAAATACACGAGCATTTGAGGTACAAGATGGCTCATTTACTTTTATCAGCTGCTCAGAGTCCGAGATTCTGCAATTAATTTCAAGCAATCGTGATGAATGAAACTGAATAGTTCCATAGAGTCATAGGGTCATAGAATTAAACAGCACAGAAACAGGCCCTTCGGCCCATTGTGTCTGTGCCGGCCATATAGCACCCAACTATTCTAATCCCATATTCCTGCACTTGGCCCGTAGCCCTGTATGCTATGACGTTTCAAGTGGCCATCTAAATACTTCTTAAATGTTGTGAGGGTTCCTGCCTCCACCACCTCTTCAGGCAGCGCATTCCAGATTCCAACCACCCTCTGGTTTGATTGCCATGTTTCATTAGTACTGTCTTACCATCACAACCCGGGCCTTTCCATAACCTATGACCTTCTCTCTTACAGCGTACTAAATCTCCTGAATTGAAGTCACTAATTGTGTTATATTCTAGCACTGGAGGACTATTGTACAGAACAGAATACATTTTGGAATTTTGCCCATGGATTAATTGACAGGGACTACAGACGTTTTTGTTAATTCATGAGATGCGGGCATTATTGGTTAGGCCAGCATTCATTGCCCCATCCCTAATTGCCCTTGAGAAGGTGATGGTGAGCTGCCAAACATCTGGAGTGAATTCTTCACAACAAACACCCATGCATGGGCAGTTGCCATCTTGCAGTGTGGTTGATCAGCTAAAATATTATGCATAGAGTCATTTACGGCATAGAAGGAGGCCATTCAGCCCAATTATTCCATGCCGGCTCCACTGTGGAGCACTCCAGTCGGTCCCCACTCTGCCTCTCGATGCCCATAGCCCTGCAATTTTATTTTCCTCAAGTTCCCAGCCAATTTCTTTTTGCAATAATTGTCTCTGCTTATACCATGCTCATGGGAATCCGGTTCCAAGTCATTATCACTCACTGCTATTGCATGCCAAATGGGAAATATTAATTTCATTGATTAGAACTTTGCCTAAGACTTTTCCTGGAAATTCGCACAAATAACTTCTTTTAAACAGAGTAACCTGGCAGCCAAGGTGGCCACAGCAATTTGCATATGAAACAGCAACAGAGTAGACCGGAGACAACATGACTGAGGCAACCTAGCTGGAACAATGGGGTGCTCTCTGATTAAATTACCTGAGATGGCTTTCTTAACACTGTCATAAACAACCATTGACTTTGAAAGAGCCAAACCCCACCGAGTGTGACTGGACAACCTGAGGGGGGGTAAAGCCTTGAATCTCAGAGAAAGTTCCTGAAGGACCCCATTAAAACACAAAGACGTAGTATTATCATGTGACTGTTTGTGCACCCTGGAGAGATTGTGAGATGTGACTCAGACAGAGATCAGTAAGTGTAAGCCAGCAAGGGATCAGCACTCTCTCTCTCCCTCTCTCCAGTACAGATCCAGAGAAGGCCCGGCTGCAGCTGGTAAAGCTAAGTCTACAGCCCACCACAACCGACAACTAGGATACAAGGGTCAAAACCCCCTTCTCTGCCTTCCTCTGAGAAGCAAGCCCGAACGTGCACGTTGTTACAACTGCTCAGGACAAAGCCTCCAATCAAAATATTCTGATTGTGGTGGGAACAATGCACTGTCAATTCAGTCCTGTTGCTCCATTATATTTATATTTAAGCTTTCTAAATCGGAGAAAGAAACAGCCGAATTGAATCAATCCAGTAACCCCTGAATGAAGTGAACCAAACCAGGTATCTTTAGATGGCAACAAATTAACTGTTTATTAAAAAAAACTAAAAATCTTAAACACTACTAAGATAAACCAATATCTAAAGACCTTATAACTTCTTATTTAAAAATCTAAATCCTGCATTTGCATACATATACTCCAACTAACAGTAATTTGGTTTTTAATTAGCTTCCCGAAAAAATAGAAAAAACAATAAAGTCTTTGCAGATTATGATTCAGGTGAACGATCTTCTTTTACAACACAGTCAAAGTTCACTTGCAGTCTACCAAGGTCCGATGACAAAAGGGTCCTTCTAGAGATAAGGGATCAACAGTTTAGCTCGACAGTTGTAATATTAAACTCTTCATTTTTCCAGCGATGAACACAGCAGATCAACAATTTGTTATTTCTTTAAGAAATTAATTTGGCTTGAAGCTTTTAGAAGTTTGGGAGAGAATAATAAATCCGCTTCTCTTTCTTCAGTTTAAATTGCCTCTCAGAGAGCTCTCCTTTCTTCACATGCTGGAACAGTTTGTCAACAGTGTGTCTCTGCTAGCCAGTTTCAAAGTCAAAATGGATACATTGAAGCCCTGTTCTCCCTCTCTGTATGGTTGTTGCCAGGCAACCAGAATGCACTTTGGCTTACAGTTTCCGGAGCTTGCTGCCTTAAAGAAGTACTGATCTTTTACAGCCTTAAAGGTGCACCACAATATTTCCTGAGGAGAAGAAAAAACACAGGATAGTGACACCTCCACCCCTGGTGAAATGAAACACCATTCCCAAAATGCATTCAATTACAATATAAAAAATAGACATTGAAAAAACACAAAAGTTTTTTTCTTTGCATTTACGCACCGTTCACTTTACTAATATTTTACAGCATTCTCTTTATACCATCGCCATCTACATAAGTTAACATGATTAAATCTGTGACAAAGCGTCGGTGATACTATTATTTTTCCCCGAAATACGTACAACTTTTAGGTGATAAGTATGTAAGAACAGACTCCCTCTCAAGATTATAGCATCTTGTTTTTTAAACTTTTCCATAAACGTTAATGGGTTATGATCAGTGTCTATTAATATTTCTTTACAGTCCTGGCGGACATATACCTCAAAATGTTTGAGAGCCAGTAAAAGTCCCAATGTTTCTTTTTCCGATTCGTCGTCTTGCAAAAGGACTGCACCAACCCCCAAGTCGCTAGCATCAATCGCTATTCTAAAGGGTTTAGTGAAATTTGGAGCAGCCAACACTGGTTCATTAGTTAAAATTACCTTTAGCTTTTCAAAAGCTGCCTGGCATTCATCTGACTGTTAGCGGGAATGAATCTAGAAGAATCACTTGACACTCAGGTCTGCTTCAATGTCAAACAGTTTATTTAGTTACGCCAGCGGGGAGCAGGTCACTGGGCTGTCCAGATACCTCTCCACCGAACAAAGGAAAATCATCCATACTTATACATTTTTCAAACAGTTACTCAGCCCATCCCGGCTGGACATGATCCAATCATAACGGTTATTGATTACATACATTACACATATTACCAATTAGATTACTCATTAGGCATCATGTGGCTACGTGATCAGCTCATAGCAAGCCCCCTGATCATCTTGTGATGTTTCCCAGACCCCCTTCTCAACTATCCTTGAGTCTTCACAATGAATCCTTCTACCTTTATCAAGCTTGCATTCCTGATTGCTTTGTGCAGTCTGCAGTTACACAAAGCAGCTGTCTTATACACTGATATGAGGGGTCCTGCTTGGTCAGCCTAACTGTCTGTGTCTCACAGTACCATTCTCAGGGATATCACTTAGCCAATCTTGTTCCCACAGTGCCTTGGGTAAATACTCCATTTTGTAACAATATGTGGCTATACTTTTAACTTGTATATGAGTATATATATATATATATATATATATATATATTCACTAGGATTATATGAATCTACTTACTCAAATAACATTTAAACATTATAATGTTTGCTGTAGATGCATCTGCGCTTGGGAGTGTCCTTCAACATGACCATACCACTTTGTTTTTCTTCTTTGTAGCACGTTATTTAATGGAGCAGCCACAGTACTAAAGTTTCGTACAAATTTCTGGTAAAAACCGCACATCCCTAAAAACCTCACTATTTCCTGTTTAGATTTAGGGATAGGGAACTCCATTAAGGCTTGTTCCTTTGCCATTTTTGGCAATACCTGTCCTTGCCCCACTATGTGTCTGAGGTAAGTTACTTTTGCCTTTCAGAATTTGCTTTTTTCCAAATTTATCACTAAGTCCACGGCTTGTAACTTTTTAAACAGAATTTTTAGCTGGTTTAAGTGGTCTTGCCGAGTGTTACTATATATTTTATACTATATATCATCGAGATATACTACACAGTTGGGAACACTGGCTACCACCTGATTCATTAGTCTTTGAAAAATGGTTGGGGCATTTTTTAGCCCGAATGGCATCACCTGGCACTGATAAAGACCATCAGGTGTTACAAAAGCTGATATCTCTTTGGCTCGAGGAGTCAAAGGAACTTGCCAATATCCCTTTAACAAGTTGATCTTGATAAGAAACCTAGCAATGCCCACTCTGTAGATACAGTCTTCTAAACACGGAATTGGGTAGGAGTCTGCCTTTTTTTTTAGAGATACAGCACTGAAACAGGCCCTTCGGCCCACCGAGTCTATGCCAACCATCAACCACCCATTTATACTAATCCTACACTAATTCCATATTCCTACCACATCCCCACCTGTCCCTATATTTCCCTACCACCTACCTATACTAGGGGCAATTTATAATGGTCAATTAACCTATCAACCGCATTGACTTTTCTATAATCTATACAAAATCGGGTTGACCAATCTGATTTAGGTACTAGAACTACTGGTGAACACCAGCTACTTTGAATAGGTTTGATTAAAAATGTTTTCCAGCATCTATTAGATTTCTGCTTTCACTTGGGCCTGTTTGTCTGGACTCAAGCGGTAAGGATGTTGTTTTAAAGGAACAGTTCCTCCTATATCCACATCATGTGTGGCTAAGGTTGTACATCCCAGCTTATTCCTACAAACTCTTTTAAATGTTGTGAAAAGCCTGTTTAGGTCTTCTGCCTCTAAGTGCAAAAGCATGTGGTCTAATTTTCCTAGCCATTCTGTATTTGCTAATCTGATATTCTGAGAATTTCCTCGGCCTGCTTCTGCCTCATCCTCACTATCCTTTTCCTTCTCAACAGTCCCTATTACCTGACACACCTGCACTGGCTTATCCTCCTCTCTGCGGCAATATTGTTTGAGCATATTAATGTGACACAACCAGTTCTTGTTCCGGCGATCAGGGGTGTCAATCAAGTAATCTACCTTATCCACACTTTTGATCACTGTATGTGGGCCACTGAACCGTGCTTTTAATAGTTTTCCCAGTAATAGTAACAACACTACATTGCTTTCATTGATCTCACCAAAGCCTTTGACCTCGTCAGCAGACGTGGTCTCTTCAGACTACTAGAAAAGATCGGATGTCCACCAAAGCTACTAAGTATCATCACCTCATTCCATGACAATATGAAAGGCACAATTCAACATGGTGGCTCCTCATCAGAGCCCTTTCCTATCCTGAGTGGTGTGAAACAGGGCTGTGTTCTCGCACCCACACTTTTTGGGATTTTCTTCTCCCTGCTGCTTTCACATGCGTTCAAATCCTCTGAAGAAGGAATTTTCCTCCACACAAGATCAGGGGGCAGGTTGTTCAACCTTGCCCGTCTAAGAGCGAAGTCCAAAGTACGGAAAGTCCTCATCAGAGAACTCCTCTTTGCTGACGATGCTGCTTTAACATCTCACACTGAAGAATGCCTGCAGAGTCTCATCGACAGGTTTGCGTCTGCCTGCAATGAATTTGGCCTAACCATCAGCCTCAAGAAAACGAACATCATGGGGCAGGATGTCAGAAATGCTCCATCCATCAATATTGGCGACCACGCTCTGGAAGTGGTTCAAGAGTTCACCTACCTAGGCTCAACTATCACCAGTAACCTGTCTCTAGATGCAGAAATCAACAAGCGCATGGGTAAGGCTTCCACTGCTATGTTCAGACTGGCCAAGAGAGTGTGGGAAAATGGCGCACTGACACGGAACACAAAAGTCCGAGTGTATCAGGCCTGTGTCCTCAGTACCTTGCTCTACGGCAGCGAGGCCTGGACAACGTATGCCAGCCAAGAGCGACGTCTCAATTCATTCCATCTTCGCTGCCTTCGGAGAATACTTGGCATCAGGTGGCAGGACTATATCTCCAACACAGAAGTCCTTGAAGCGGCCAACATCCCCAGCTTATACACACTACTGAGTCAGCGGCGCTTGAGATGGCTTGGCCATGTGAGCCGCATGGAAGATGGCAGGATCCCCAAAGACACATTGTACAGCGAGCTCGCCACTGGTATCAGACCCACCGGCCGTCCATGTCTCCGTTATAAAGACGTCTGCAAACGCGACATGAAATCGTGTGACATTGATCACAAGTCGTGGGAGTCAGTTGCCAGCATTCGCCAGAGCTGGCGGGCAGCCATAAAGACTTGGCTAAATTGTGGCGAGTCGAAGAGACTTAGTAGTTGGCAGGAAAAAAGACAGAGGCGCAAGGGGAGAGCCAACTGTGCAACAGCCCCAACAAACAAATTTCTCTGCAGCACCTGTGGAAGAGCCTGTTACTCCAGAATTGGCCTTTATAGCCACTCCAGGCGCTGCTTCACAAACCACTGACCACCTCCAGGCGCGTATCCATTGTCTCTCGAGATAAGGAGGCCCAAAAGAAGTAACAACACTAATACTTCATCACCTGGTTGCTTTTGCATTCTTGTCTGCCCATTTTTTCATCTTGGCTTGGGATGCTATAAGGTGTTTCTGAGCTACACCGCAATTTCATGAGCTTTTCCCAGAACACAGATACATTGTCTAGGATCAAAGATTCATTTTTTTGTTCCAAGAATCTGTCTTTTATAAGTTTTAGAGGACCTCTTACTTCATGTCTGTAAAGCAATTCAAAAGGACTGATGCCTATAGACTCATTCAGTGAGTCTCTGGTGGCAAATAAAAGCAAGTCTAGTTCTTTATCCCAGTCAGGTGGATATTCATGACAGTATGTTCTAATCATTGTTTTGAGAGTTTGGTGAAATCTCCCTAAAGCTCCCTGTGACTGTGGGTGATATGCTGAAGATTTTAACTGTCTAATGCCCAAATTGCCCGTGATTTCTTGAAATATCCTAGACATTAAATTAGAACCTTGATCTGATTGAACTTCAAGTGGTCACCCATATCTCGTAAAGAATTGGGTTAACTTTTCTACTACTATCCTAGCTGTAATTGTCCTCAAAGGAATGGTCTCTGGAAATTGACTAGCCATATCCATGATATATATTGATGACCCGCTTTTGTTTTTGGCAAGGGTCCTACACAGTCCACTAATACCCTGCTAAATGCTTCCTCAATCACTGGTATGGGAACTAGTGGTGCCAGCTTTATGGTAGGTTGTGGTTTTATCACCATTTGACAGGTATGTCATGTCTTACAAAATTGTCTCACATCCTTTGTAAGACCTGGCCAGTAATAATTTTGGCTTATATGTGATTTGGTCTTCTGAATTGCCCTATGTCCTGCAAAAGGAATGTCATGTGCGAACCTGAATAATCCTTGGCGATATTTAGGTGGTACCACTATCTATTCAACATCTGTCCAAGCTTCATCTGCAGGTCTATGAGGCAGTCTCCATTTCCTCCTCAGAACCCCATTTGCCATAGAATAGCCTTCCAGAATTCCTTTCACCTCAGCTTCCGTCAGAGTCATCTGTGCTAATTGGTATATCTCTGGATCAGCTTGCTGTGCTGTAATTATAGAAGATCTGTTAAACATCTCATTTGGATTATCTAAATCCCCAAATAAGGTTGCAGATACTTGGCTATCTGTTTGAGGTGCCCCTTTTGCCTCTGACAATGGATTCTGTTTAGCCATTGCTCAGGTGACTACATATGCAGGAAATATTCCTGGAACTTGTTCTTGTAATTGCTCAGTTTCCTAAATTTCATTTGGTTCCTCTGTAATTACAGGAGAAACTGATACTTTTGATCCTGTCAAATCATTTCCTAGGAGTAGATCAATTCCCTCTACTGACGAACTGTGGACAACTCCTACAGTTACTATCCCAGATATTAAGTCACTCTCTAGGTGTACTTTATATAAAGAACAAAGAACAGTACAGCACAGGAACAGGCCATTCGGTCCTCCAAGCCTGCACTGATCTTGATTCCTGCCAAAACTAACACCTTCTGCACTTCTGGGGCCCATATCCCTCTATTCCCTTCCTATTCATATATTTGTCAAGATGAAAAGCGCGCCAAGAAATCGGAAGCCACAGAGAGAGAGAGAGAGAGAGAGAACAGGGGGAGCAGAGCTTTGAAAAGCACGCCAAGAAATCGGAAGCCACAGAGAGAGAGAGAGAGAACAGCGGGAGCAGAGCTTTGAAAAGCACGCCAAGAAATTGGAAGCCATTTCTCGTGTATAGGCGGAGCGCACGCGGGACTGCTGGGTAAGTGAGGTTACATATTTGGGCGGTTGCTTTATCCGAAACACTACTCGGGTAATGTCTCCCACCCATCCTCCTCCTCGAACCAAAAAAATAGTTCTGTCCGTCGGATTGCTAAGCTAACAAGTTTTTGACTTTTTCTTTTGGTTTTCAGTAGATTTGTTGGGAATTTAGAATAGTGGGAATGGAGGTTAAGGCAGTTGAATGTTCCTCCTGCAGAATGTGGGAGGTAAGGGTCGCCAAGAGTGTCCCTGCTGACTGCATCTGCGGGAAGTGCACCCAACTCCAGCTCCTCGAGAACCGCGTTAGGGAACTGGAGCTGGAGCTGGATGAACTTCGGATCATTCGGGAGGCGGAGGGGGTTATTGAGAGGAGTTACAGGGAGGTAGTCACACCTCAGGTAAAAGAAGTAGGTAGATGGGTTACTGTCAGGGGAAGGAGAGGGAACCAGCAGGCAGTGCAGGGATCCCCTGTGGCCGTTTCCCTCAACAACAGGTATACCATTTTGGATACTGTTGGGGGTGACGACTTACCAGGGGTAAGCAATGGGGTACAGGTCTCTGGCACAGAGTCTGTCCCTGTTGCTCAGAAGGGAAGGGGGAAGAGCAGCAGAGCATTAGTCATTGGGGACTCCATAGTTAGGGGAACAGATAGGAGGTTCTGTGGGAACGAGAGAGACTCACGGTTGGTGTGTTGCCTCCCAGGTGCCAGGGTTCGTGATGTCTCGGATCGTGTTTTTGGGATCCTTAAGGGGGAGGGGGAGCAGCCTCAAGGCGTGGTCCACATAGGCACCAACGACATAGGTAGGAAGAGAGATGGGGATTTAAGGCAGAAATTCAGGGAGCTAGGGTGGAAGCTTAGAGCGAGAACAAACAGAGTTGTTATCTCTGGGTTGTTGCCCGTGCCACGTGCTAGCGAAGCGAGGAATAGGGAGAGAGAGGAGTTGAACATGTGGCTGCAGGGATGGTGTAGGAGGGAGGGTTTTGGTTTCCTGGATAATTGGGGCTCTTTCTGGGGTAGGTGGGACCTCTACAAACAGGATGGTCTTCAGCTGAACCAGAGGGCTACCAATATCCTGGGGGGGAGATTTGCTAGTGCTCTTCGGGGGGGTTTAAACTAATTCAGCAGGGGTATGGGAACCTAAATTGTAGTTCCAGTGTACAGGATGTTGAGAGTAGTGACGTCAGGGATAAGGTTACAAGGACGCAAGAGGGCACTGGCAAGCAAGAACTTGGTTTAAAGTGTGTCCACTTCAATGCCAGGAGCATCCGGAATAAGGTGGGTGAGCTTGCAGCATGGGTTGGTACCTGGGATCTCGATGTTGTGGCCATTTCGGAGACATGGGTAGAGCAGGGACAGGAATGGATGTTGCAGGTTCCGGGATTTAGATGTTTCAGTAAGAACAGAGAAGATGGTAAAAGAGGGGGGGGTGTGGCATTGTTAATCAAGGAGGGTATTACGGCGGCAGAAAGGACGTTTGAGGACTCGTCTACTGAGGTAGTATGGGCCGAAGTTAGAAACAGGAGAGGAGAGGTCACCCTGTTGGGAGTTTTCCATAGACCTCCGAATAGTTCCAGAGATGTAGAGGAAAGGATAGCGAAGATGATTCTCGACAGGAGCGAGAGTAACAGGGTAGTTGTTATGGTGGACTTTAACTTTCCAAATATTGACTGGAAATACTATAGTTCGAGCACTTTAGATGGGTCAGTTTTTGTCCAGTGTGTGCAGGAGGGTTTTCTGACACAGTATGTAGACAGGCCAATCAGGGGCGATGCCACATTGGATTTGGAACTAGGTAATGAACCCGGCCAGGTGTTAGATTTAGATGTAGGTGAGCACTTTGGTGATAGTGATCGCAATTCGGTTAGGTTTACCTTAGTGATGGGCAGGGACAGGTATATACCACAGGGCAAGAATTATAGCTGGGGGAAAGGAAATTATGATGCGATTAGGCAAGATTTAGGATGCGTAGGATGGGGAAGGAAATTTCAGGGGATGGGCACAATCGAAATGTGGAGCTTATTCAAGGAGCAGCTACTGCGTGTCCTTGATAAGTATGTACCTGTCAGGCAGGGAGGAAGTTGTCGAGCGAAGGAGCCGTGGTTTACTAAAGAAGTTGAAGCACTTGTCAAGAGGAAGAAGAAGGCTTATGTTAGGATGAGACGTGAAGGCTCAGTTAGGGCGCTTGAGAGTTACAAGCTAGCCAGGAAGGATCTAAAGGGAGAGCTAAGAAGAGCGAGGAGAGGACACGAGAAGTCATTGGCGGATAGGATCAAGGAAAACCCTAAGGCTTTCTGTAGGTATATCAGGAATAAAAGAATGACCAGAGTTAGATTAGGGCCAATCAAGGATAGTAGTGGGAAGTTGTGTGTGGAATCAGAGGAGATAGGGGAAGCGTTAAATGAATATTTTTCGTCAGTATTTACAGTAGAGAAAGAAAATGTTGTCGAGGAGAATACTGAGATACAGACTACTAGGCTAGATGGGATTGAGGTTCACAAGGAGGAGGTGTTAGCAATTTTGGAAAGTGTGAAAATAGATAGGTCCCCTGGGCCAGATGGGATTTATCCTAGGATTCTCTGGGAAGCCAGGGAGGAGATTGCAGAGCCTTTGTCCTTGATCTTTATGTCGTTATTGTCGACAGGAATAGTGCTGGAAGACTGGAGGATAGCAAATGTTGTCCCCTTGTTCAAGAAGGGGAGTAGAGACAGCCCTGGTAATTATAGACCTGTGAGCCTTACTTCGGTTGTGGGTAAAATGTTGGAAAAGGTTATAAGAGATAGGATTTATAATCATCTTGAAAAGAATAAGTTCATTAGCGATAGTCAGCACGGTTTTGTGAAGGGTAGGTCGTGCCTCACAAACCTTATTGAGTTTTTTGAGAAGGTGACCAAACAGGTGGATGAGGGTAAAGCCGTGGATGTGGTGTATATGGATTTCAGTAAGGCGTTTGATAAGGTTCCCCACGGTAGGCTATTGCAGAAAATACGGAAGTATGGGGTTGAAGGTGATTTAGTGCTTTGGATCAGAAATTGGCTAGCGGAAAGAAGACAGAGGGTGGTGGTTGATGGCAAATGTTCATCCTGGAGTTTAGTTACTAGTGGTGTACCGCAAGGATCTGTTTTGGGGCCACTGCTGTTTGTCATTTTTATAAATGACCTGGATGAGGGTGTAGAAGGGTGGGTTAGTAAATTTGCGGATGACACGAAGGTCGGTGGAGTTGTGGATAGTGCCGAAGGATGTTGTAGGTTACAGAGGGACATAGATAGGCTGCAGAGCTGGACTGAGAGATGGCAAATGGAGTTTAATGCGGAAAAGTGTGAGGTGATTCACTTTGGAAGGAGTAACAGAAATGCAGAGTACTGGGCTAATGGGAAGATTCTTGGTAGTGTAGATGAGCAGAGAGATCTTGGTGTCCAGGTACATAAATCCCTGAAAGTTGCCACCCAGGTTAATAGGGCTGTTAAGAAGGCATATGGTGTGTTAGCTTTTATTAGTAGGGGGATCGAGTTTCGGAGCCACGAGGTCATGCTGCAGCTGTACAAAACTCTGGTGCGGCCGCACCTGGAGTATTGCGTGCAGTTCTGGTCACCGCATTATAGGAAGGATGTGGAAGCTTTGGAAAGGGTGCAGAGGAGATTTACTAGGATGTTGCCTGGTATGGAGGGAAGGTCTTATGAGGAAAGGCTGAGGGTCTTGAGGTTGTTTTCGTTAGAGAGAAGGAGGAGGAGAGGTGACTTAATAGAGACATATAAGATAATCAGGGGGTTAGATAGGGTGGATAGTGAGAGTCTTTTTCCTCGGATGGTGATGGCAAACACGAGGGGACATAGCTTTAAGTTGAGGGGTGATAGATATAGGACAGATGTGAGAGGTAGTTTCTTTACTCAGAGAGTAGTTGGGGCGTGGAACGCCCTGCCTGCAACAGTGGTAGACTCGCCAACTTTAAGGGCATTTAAGTGGTCATTGGATAGACATATGGATGAAAATGGAATAGTGTAGGTCAGATGGTTTCACAGGTCGGCGCAACATCGAGGGCCGAAGGGCCTGTACTGCGCTGTAATGTTCTATGTTCTATGTTCTATGTTCTATGTCTCTTAAACATCGCTATCGTATCTGCTTCCACCACCTCCCCTGGCAGCAAGTTCCAGGCACTCACCACCCTCTGTGTAAAAAAATTGCCTCGCACATCCCCTCTAAACTTTGCCCCTCGCACCTTAAACCTATGTCCCCTAGTAACTGACTCTTCCACCCTGGGAAAAAGCTTCTGACTATCCACTCTGTCCATGCCGCTCATAACTTTGTAAATCTCTATCATGTCGCCCCTCCACCTCCGTCGTTCCAGTGAAAACAATCCGAGTTTTTCCAACCTCTCCTCATAGCTAATGCCCTCCAGACCAGGCAACATCCTGGTAAACCTCTTCTGTACCCTCTCCAAAGCCTCCACGTCCTTCTGGTAGTGTGGTGATCAGAATTGCACGCAATATTCTAAGTGTGGCCTAACTAAGGTTCTGTGCAGCTGCAACATGGCTTGCCAATTTTTATACTCTATGCCCCGACCGATGAAGGCAAGCATGCCGAATGCCTTCTTGACTACCTTATCCACCTGCGATGCCACTTTGAGTGACCTGTGGACCTGTACGCCCAGATCTCTCTGCCTGTCAATACTCCTAAGGGTTCTGTCATTTACTGTATGCCTCCCACCTGCATTAGACCTTCCAAAATGCATTACCTCACATTTGTCCGAATTAAACTCCATCCGCCATTTCTCCGCCCAAGTCTCCAACCGATCTATATCCTGCTGTATCCTCTGACAATCCTCATCATTATCCGCAAATCCACCAACCTTTGTGTCGTCCGCAAACTTACTGATCAGACCAGCTACATTTTCCTCCAAATCATTTATATATACTACAAACAGCAAAGGTACCAGCACTGATCCCTGCGGAACACCACTAGTCACATCCCTCCATTCAGAAAAACACCCATCCACTGTTACCCTCTATCTTCTGTGACCGAGCCAGTTCTGTATCCATCTTGCCAGCTCACCTCTGATCCCGTGTGACTTCACCTTTTGCACCAGTCTGCCATGCGGGACCTTGTCAAAGGCTTTACTAAAGACCATATAGACAACATCCACCGCCCTTCCCTCATCAATCATCTTCGTCACTTCCTCAAAAAACTCAATCAAATTAGTAAGACACGACCTCCCCTTCACAAAACCATGCTGTCTCTCGCTAATTAGTTTGTTTGTTTCCAAATGGGAGTAAATCCTGTCCCGAAGAATCCTCTCTAATAGTTTCCCTACCACTGACGTAAGGCTCACCAGCCTATAATTTCCTGGATTATCCTTGCCACCCTTCTTAAACAAAGGAACAAGATTGGCTATTCTCCAGTCCTCTGGGACCTCACCTGTAGCCAATGAGGATGCAAAGATTTCTGTCAAGGCCCCAGCAATTTCTTCCCTTGCCTCCCGCAGTATTCTAGGGTAGATCCCATCAGGCCCTGGGGACTTATCTACCATAATGCTTTGCAAGACACCCAACACCTCCTCCTTTTTGATAATGAGATGACTGAGACTATCCGCACTCCCTTCCCTAGGCTCATCATCCACCAAGTCCTTCTCCTTGGTGAATACTGATGCAAAGTACTCATTTAGCACCTCGCCCATTTCCTCTGGCTCCACGCATAGATTCCCATCTCTGTCCTTGAGTGGGCCAACTCTTTCCCTGGTTACCCTCTTGCTCTTTATATATGTATAAAAAGCCTTGGGATTTTCCTTAATCCTGTTTGCCAATGACTTTTCATGACCCCTTTTAGCCCTCCTAACTCCTTGCTTAAGTTCCTTCCTACAGTCTTTATATTCCTCAAGTGCTTCATCTGTTCCTAGCCTTCCAGCCCTTACAAATGCTTCCTTTTTCTTTTTGACTAGGCTCACAATTTCCCGTGTTATCCAAGCTTCCCGAAACTTGCCAAACTTGTCTTTCTTCCTCACAGGAACTTGCTGGTCCTGGATTCTAATCAGCTGACGTTTGAAAGACTCCCACATGTCAGATGTTGATTTACCCTCAAACAGCCGCCCCAATCTAAATTGTTCAGTTCCTGCCTAATATTGTTATAATTAGCCTTCCCCCAATTTAGCACCTTCACCCGAGGACTACTCTTATCCTTATCCACAAGTACCTTAAAACTTATGGAATTATGGTCACTGCTCCCTAAATGCTCCCCCATTGAAACTTCGACCACCTTGCTGGGCTCATTCCCCAATACCAGGTCCAGAATGGCCCCATCTCTAGTTGGACTATCTACATACTGTTTCAAGAAGCCCTCCTGGATGCTCCTCACAAATTCTGCCCCATCCAAGCCCCTAGCACTAAGTGAGTCCCAGTCAATATAGGGGAAGTTAAAATCACCCACCACTACAACCCTGTTACCTTTACATCTTTCCAAAATCTGTCTACATATCTGCTCCTCTACCTCCCACTGGCTGTTGGGAGGCCTGTAGTAAACCCCCAACATTGTGACTGTACCCTTCCTATTCCTGAGCTCCACCCATATTGCCTCGCTGCATGACCCCTCTGAGGTGTCCTCCCGCAGTACAGCTGTAATGCAACTACCCCACCCCTTTTACATCCCCCTCTATCCCGCCTGAAGCTTCTAAAGCCTGGAACATTTAGCTGCCAATCCTGCCCTTCCCTCAACCAAGTCTCTGTAATAGCAACAACATCATATTTCCAAGTACTAATCCAAGCTCTAAGTTCATCTGCCTTACCTGTTATACTTCTCGCATTGAAACAAATGCACTTCAGACCACCAGTCCCACTATGCTCAGCAACATCTCCCTGCCTGCTCTTCCTCTTAGTCCGACTGGCGTTATTTACTCTGCCCTCCTCATTTACTTCACTAGCTGCCCTACTGCTCTGGTTCCCACCCCCTGCCACACTAGTTTAAAACCTCCCGAGTGACGCTAGCAAACCTTGCAGCCAGGATATTAGTGCCCTTCCAGTTTAGATGCAACCCGTCCTTCTTGTACAGGTCCCATCTGTCCCTGAAGAGAGCCCAATGGTCCAGATATCTGAAACCCTCCCTTCTACACCAGCTGCTCAGCCACGTGTTTAGCTGCACTATCTTCCTATTTCTAGCCTCACTGGCACGTGGCACAGGGAGTAATCCAGAAATTACAACCCAAGAGGTCCTGTTTTTTAACTTACTACCTAACTCCCTAAGCTCCCCCTGCAGGACCTCATCACTCTTCCTGCCGATGTCATTGGTACCAATGTGTACCACAACCTCTGGCTGTTCACCCTCCCCCTTCAGAATGCCCTCTGGCGTTCAGAGACATCCTTGACCCTGGCACCAGGGAGGCAACATACCATCCTGGAGTCTCTTTCACGTCCACAGAAGCACCTATCTGTGCCCCTGACTATAGAGTCCCCTATAACTATTGCTCTTCTGCACTTTGTCCCTCCCTGCTGAACAACAGTGCCAATCGTGGTGCCACTGCTCTGGCTGCTGCTGTTTTCCCCTGATAGGCCATCCCCCCCAACAGTATCCAAAACGGTATACTTGTTCGAGAGGGGGATAGCCACAGGGGATTCCTGCACTGACTGCCTGCCCCTTCTAGCGGTCACCCATCTATCTGCCTGCACTTTGGGTGTAGTTGGGTTTTAGTTTCTCTAAAACTCCTGTCTATGATGCTTTCCGCCACCTGCATGCTCCTAAGTGCATCCAGTTGCCGCTCCAACTGATCCATGCAGTCTGTGAGGTATGGGTATATACTCCCCGCCAATTCCATTAACTAAAACTTCAGCGTTCAAAGCGCTCTCTGGTGGAAACCTTATATCTTTCCCCATCAAGAGTGTTTGCATTGCTCCTTTATCCCTGAGTATAATGATAGGTTTTCCTGCCTCACTTACAGCATATGGAGTTACTCTGCCCTTTAACAAAAATTCATTATAACTATCAGGTATTTTATTCTTAACCTTTACACTCCTTTTGGTTTTAGTATCTGGTTTTACAGCTGTCATTAAAGCTATAGCCTGATCTGCTATACTGTCAGTCAGTGTCTTTTCCTCTGCACTAGCTTTGTGCACACCAACAAGTCCTAGGGGCTTACCTCGCAGTTTCCAGCACTCTGAATGAAGATGACCCGTTTTATGGCAATGATAACACTTTGGCTTGCGAACCTCATTTCTACACTCAGCACCTTCCTTTATGACCTGAGCAGGTGATCCTGGTGTATTCCCAACTGTTCCTTCTTGTCCCCAGCTGCTTGCCTTCCTTTCACTCTCCCACTTTCTATTCTTCTCGGGGTTTATGGGGGTGACAGACAAAATAGATTAGCTTATTCAGAAGCTCAAAATCATCAGCAATTTCCGCTGCTTGCCTAGCTTTCAAAACTTTCAGGTAATCCACATGAGTTCTCACTACTGAAGGAATGGAGTTTTTAAACTCTTCTAAGAGAATCAATTCTCGAAGGTTTTCTTTTGTGGTTTCCATCTTTAATGCCCGTATCCAACAGTCAAAATTCATTTGCTTCACCCTCTCAAATTCTACATCTGTCTGCCCAGCCAATCTCTAAGTTCTGAAACGTCTGACGGTAAGCTTCAGAGACTAACTCATATGCAGCAAGAATAGACTTTATTGCCATCTCATAATCTGCAGAAGCCTCTTCAGGAAGCATGGCATAAACTTCATGAGCTCTGCCTACCAGCCTGCTATGTATAAGCAGTGTCCAACTTTCCTTTGGCCATTTCATCTGTTTGGCTATTTTTTCAAAAGATATGAAAAATGCCTCTACAACCCTCTCCTCGAACTTTGGAAGAGCTTGAATAAATGTAAGCAACTTTTTGCTGGGTCCTGAGATAAATTCAAATTCTTCCCTATCTGACTTTTCCCTGGATTTGAGACCACCCCTTTGTCTTTGTTCCATATCTTTTACCCTAAATTCATTTTCTTCTCTTTCACTTTCTCTCTAAAGTTCAAGTTTTCTTATTGCTATTGCTTTTCATTTCTAACTGAATCCTTGCCAATACCACTGCATCATTCTCTAACCTACTACTTTCTTGTGCCTCGTATTCCCCTTCTTCTAATTGCAGATGTTGGGCTATTATGTCAATTATCTTTGCTTTTTTGGCACCTAATTTCAATTCTATCCCCAAATTTGCCACCAATTCTTTTAATTCGTTCCGAGTTAAAGTTATCAAGTCACTGAAGGAAACACCCTGCTTTCCCCAAAACTCTGATGCAACCACTAATGCCATTACAATGGTATAGACTGTACCTTATTATACAAGAGACCTGGTTCCTTTTATTTCCTCATAATTGGTGTTAGATTTAGATCCTGACAATTGAGTTTCCAATTGATCTGATCCCAGATGCGAGAGCAATTAATATGTTTAGTTTAGAGATACAGCACTGAAACAGGCCCTTCGGCCCACCGAGTCTGTGCAGACCATCAACCACCCATTTATACTAATCCTACACTAATCCCTACACTAATCCCACACCTGTCCCTATATTCCCCTACCACCTACCTATACTAGTGGCAATTTATAATGGCCAATTTACCTACCAACCTGCAAGTCTTTTGGCTTGTGGGAGGAAACCGGAGCACCCGGAGAAAACCCACGCAGACACAAGGAGAACTTGCAAACTCCACACAGGCAGTACCCAGAATTGAACCCGGGTCACTGGAGCTGTGAGGCTGCGGTGCTAACCACTGCGCCACTGTGCTGCCCCAATATGATGCCAGACGCAAGACCCCAATTTGTATGTTATCCCAGAAACAAGCAATTAATATGATTCCAAACATGAGCCCTCCAAATTAGTCTGATTCTGATCCCAGCTGTGAGCCATCTAATTAAAATATGATTTGTCCGTGGAGGAGCCCCCCAACTAATATATATATGTTATGACCACTGAGGCCAAAGCCCCTAATCAAAATATATGATTCTGATTGTGGTGGGAGCGACACACTGTCGATTCAGTCCCATCGCTCTACAGGTCACATTATATATCTTTAAGTTTTCCAAATCAAAGAAAGTTGCAGCCGAATTGAATCAATCTAGCAACCCCCAAATGAAGCGAACCAATCCAGGTATCTTTAGATAGCAATAAGTTAACTGTTTCTTAAAAAAAACTAAAAATCTTAAACACTACTAAGATAAACCAATATCTAAAGACCTTATAACTTCTTATTTAAAAATTTAACTCCCGCATTCGCATACATATACTCAAACTAACAGTAATTTGGTTTTAAATTAGCTGCCTGATAAAATAGAAAAAAACAATAAAGTCTTTGCAGATTACGTTACTGGCGAACAGTCTTCTGATACAACACAGTCAAAGTTCACTTGCAGTCTTCCAAGGTCCGATGACAAAAGGGTCCTTCCAGAGATAGGGGTTCAACAGTTCAGTTTGGCAGTTGTAATATTAAACTCTTCTTTTTTCCAGCAATGAACACAGCAGATCAACAATTTGTTATTTCATTCAGGAATTAATTTGGCTTGAAGCTTTTAGAAGTTTGAGAGAGAATAATAAGTCAGCTTCTCTTTCTTCAGTTTAAATTTTCTCTCAGAGAGCTCACTTTTCTTCACATGCTGGAACAGTTTGTCAATAGTGTATCTCTGCTAGCCAGTTTCAAAGTCAAAATGGATACATTGAAGCTCTGTTCTCCCTCTCTGTATGACTTTTGCTGGGCAACCAGAATGCACTTTGGCTTACAGTCTCCGGAGCTTGCTGCCTTAAAGAAGTACTGATCTTTTACAGCCTTAAAGGCGCACCGCAATATTTCCTGAGGAGAAAAAAAAACACAGGATAGTGACAACGTGGCCCAGCGAGGACTTCAGGTCTACAATTCCAATTAAGGATTCTGGGACTGCTGAACTGTATTTAAATTCCATTTATTTCAAACTCTACTCCAATCTCCCAACTCTGTTTTCCCTCTGTAA
This sequence comes from Heterodontus francisci, assembly GCF_036365525.1. Classification (NCBI taxonomy): domain Eukaryota; kingdom Metazoa; phylum Chordata; class Chondrichthyes; order Heterodontiformes; family Heterodontidae; genus Heterodontus; species Heterodontus francisci. The sequence continues at coordinate 16,771,590 of NC_090390.1, read as the reverse complement.
TCTATTTGTGTATGTGTGTGTGTCTCTTGTGTGAATGTGAGCGTGGATACATAGTATTTTAGTAATTTTAACTGGTTTAGAGTGATATGGTAATAAACTTACATCTTTCTTGTTTAAACTCAAGAAAACCTGTCTGATTAGTTCATTTGCAATTATATTATATTATGTTAGAGGAACAGGAGCAAGTGCTTACTGAGTTCAATCACTGTTGCGGTTAAACCAGAGAAGGGGCGAAACGGGAGTCTGAGACCGCTTCCTCACTTGGCTGTAACACAGTGTAAAAATGTTCTTCCTCACATTCCTCCTGCATCTGTTGCCCAAACCCTTCAATCAGTGTCCCCTAGTCCTTGTACCATTAGTGAATGGGAACAGTTTTTCCTCGTCTAACTTATCTAAGCCTGTCATTATCTTGTACACCTTTATCAAATCTCCCCTCAATCTCCTTTGTTCCAGGAAGAACAAGCCCAGCTTTTCTAACCTGCCCTTGTGACTAAAATACCCCATCCCTGGTCCCTTTCTAGTAAATCTCCACTGCATCCTTTCAAGGACCCTCACATCCTTCCCAAAGTGTGGTGACCAATACTCTAAACAGAGCTTTATAAAGGTTCAGCATAACTTCACTGCATTTGTACTCAATGCCTCTATTTATGAAGCCCAAGATCCCATATGCTTTACTAGCCACTCTTTCAATATGTCCCACCACCTTCAAAGATCGACGCACATGCATCCTCAGGGCCCTCTGATCCTGCACATTCTTTAGAACTTTGCCATTAAGTCTATATTACCTCACCCTATTCCTTCTGCCAAAATGCATCACCTTAGACTTGTATTAAATTCCATCTGCCATTTGTCTGCACATTCTCCTCGCCTATCTATGGCCTATTGCAGGTGGTTCGTATCATCCTCACTGTTTGCCACTCCTCCAAGTTTGTTATCTTCAGCTAATTTTGAAATTCTACTCTGTATTCCAATATCCAAGTCATTTATTTATCGCAAAAAAAGCAGTGATCCTACTGTCTATCATCCTCCATTCTGAAAAACAACCATTTACCATGACTTGCTATTTTCTGTTCTAAAGCTGATTTGTTTGGATCCAATTGGACACTGAACCTCCTACTCCATAAGCCTCAGTTATGTTAACATGACTTTTATTTTACTGTACTTTATCAAACACTTACTTAAAATCCATATGGACAACATATACCACATTGAAGGCACACAGCATTCACAACCAGCACAAAGAGAAGTAAACAGGTATGATTGAATTGCCATTATGGAGACATCACTGGAGGGTGACCAAGGCTGGGAAATGAATGTTCAAGTGTATTTGACATTTAGGAAAGACAGGCAAAAAGGAAAAGGAGGTGGGGTAGCGCAGTTAATAAAGGATGAAATCAGTACATTAGTGAGAGAGGATCTTAGATTGAAGGATCAAGATGTAGAATCAGTTTGGGTAGAGCTAAGAAACAGCAAGGGGCAGAAAACATTGGTAGGAGTTGTTTATAGGCCACCAAACAGTAGTGGTAATGTAGGGCACGGTATAACTCAAGAAATTAGAGGTGCATGTAACAAAGGTAATGTAGTAATCATGGGGGATTCATTCTACTTATAGACGGGCTAAAGCTAATTAGCACTAATGCTGTGGAGGACAAATTCTTGAAATGTATACAAGATGCTTTTCTAGAAAAGTATGTTGAGGAATCAACTGGACAACAGGCTGTTTTAGATTTGGTATTGTGCAATGAGAAAGGGCTAACTAATAATCTTGTTGTAAAGAAGCCACAAGGGAAAAATGCCCATAATATGATAGAATTTTACATTAAATTTGAAAGTTGTGTAGTTCAATCTGAAACTAGGATCTTAAATTTAAAAAAAGGAAATTACAAAGGTATGAGGGGCAACTTGGCTGTGGTAGATTGGGAAACAACATTAAAAGGTATGAAGGTAGGCAGGCAATGGCTAGCATTTAAATAATTAATATGTGGTTTACAAAAATTTTACATTCCTTTGAGGCACAAAAACACAACAGGAAAGGTATTCCAACTATGGCTAACAAGAAAAGTTAGATTATATTAGATCAAAGGAAGAGGCTTATAAAATTGCCAAAATAAAGTAAGCCTCAGGATTGGGAGCATTTTAGAATTCAGCAAAGGAGGATCAAGAAACTGATAAAGAAAGTGAAAATAGAATATGAAAGTAAACTAGCGACAAACATAAAAACAGTCAAAGCCTCGATAAGCATGCAAAAGGGAAAAAAAATTAGCAAAGACAAATGTGGCCCAATGCAGGCAGAGACAGGGAAATTTATAATGATGAGTAAGGAAACAGCAGAGAAACTAAAAAAAAACTTTGTGGCTGTCTTCACAGAGGAAGATACAAAAAACCTCCCAGAAATACAAAAGAACCAAGGAACTAGTGAGAATGAGGAACTGAAAGAAATTAGTATCACTACAAAAGTAGTAGTGGAGAAATTAAATGGACTGAAAGTTAATAAATCCCCTGGACCTGATGATTTACATCCCAGAGTGTTGAAAGAGGTGGCTGTAGAGATAATGGATGCGTTTGTGATCATCTCCAAAATTCTGTAGATTCTGAAACAGTTCCTGAAGATTGGAAGGTGTATATTGGAATAGTGTACCCCACTATTTAAGAATGAGGGAGAGAGAAAACAGGGAACTACAGACCTGCTAGCCTGACATCAATAGTAAGAAAAATGCTAGACTCTATTATAAAGGATGTTATAATGGGACACTTAAAAAATAATGATCGGATTATGAAAGAGAAACCATGTTTGCCAAACCTGTTGGAACTTTTGAGGATGTAACTAGCAGAATAGAAAAGGGGGAAACCAGTGAATGTGGTGTATTTGGATTTTCAGAAGGCTTTCAATAAGGCCCCACACAAAAGGTTAGTAAGCAAAATTATAACATATGGGATTGGAGGTAATATACTGGCATGGATTGAGAATTGGTTAGTGGGCAGAAGTCCGAGAGTAGGAAGACATGGGTCATTCTCAGGTTGGCAGACTGTGACTAGTGGCATATCGCAAGGATCAGTGCTTCAGCCCCAGATATTCACAATCAATATCAATGATTTTGATGTGGGGACTTAATGTATTATTTCCAAGTTTGCTGATGACACAAAACTAGGTGGGAATGTAAGTTGTGAGGAGGATGCAAAGAGGCTTCAAGGAGATTTAGACAGGCTAAGTGAGTGGGCAAGAACATGGCAGATGGAATATAATGTGGAAAAATGTGAAGTTATCCACTTTGGTAGGAAAAACAGAAATGCAGAGTATTTATTAAATAGTGAGAGATTGGGAAGTGTTGATGTATAAAGGGACCTGTGTGTCCTTGTTCATAATTCACTGAAAGATAACATGCAGGTGCAGCAAGCAATTTGGAAGGCAAATGGCATGCTGGTCTTTATTGCAAGAGGACCTGAATGCAGAAGTAAAGAAGTCATGCTGCAACTGGATAAAGCCTTGGTGAGACCACACCCTGGAGTATTGTGTACAGCTTTGGTCTCCTTATCTATGGAAGGATATACTTGCCATAGAGGGAGTGCAATGAAGGTTCACCAGACTGATTACTGAGATGGTGGGATTGTCCTATGAGGAGAGATTGAGGAGACTGGGCCTGTATTCTCTGGAGCTTAGAAGAATGAGAGGTGATTTCATTGAAACATACAACATTTTTTCAAGGCTCAATAGGGTAGATGCAGGAAGGATGTTTCCCCTGGTTGGGTATCTAGAACCAGTGGATACAGTCTCAGAATAAGAGGTAAGCCATTTAGGACTGATACGAGGAGGAATTTCTTCACTCAGAGAGTGGTGAATCTTTGGAATTCTCTACTCCTGAGGGTTGTGGAGGCTCAGTCATTGAGTATGTTCAAGACAGAGATTGATAGATTTCTAGATATTAAAGATTTCAAGGTATAATGGGAATAGTGCGGGTAAGTGCCATTGAGGTAGAGGATCGGCCATGATCTAGTTGAATGGCAGAGCAGCCTTGAGAAACCAAATGGTCTACTCCTGCTCCTATTTCCTATGTGCCGATGTTCCATTCATCAACCTTCATGTTACTTCATCAAAAAATTTAATTAGATTAGTCAAGCATGATCTGCCTTTTACAAATCCATGCTGGTGTTTTTTTGTGAATGCATGATGTGCTGGTAACATGGTGGACAAATTGACAGCACAAATAGACATAAAATGGTTCAATCTATTCATCATTACAGAGACACAGTTACAGAGAGGTGGTTGCACGGTGACCAAGGCTGGGAACTAAATATTCCAAGGTACTTGATTTTTCAAAATGATGGTAAATTGGAGCGATAGGTGGGAGGGCTTAGCAATGTAAATAAAGTATTGCATTTCATCACTCAACTGTTAGTGTATCTTTGGAATTTTCTACCCCAGAGGGCTGTGGATGCTCAGTTGTTGAGTGTATTCAAATGATCAGATTAATAGATTTTTGGACTTTTTGGGAATCTAGGGATATGGAAATCATGCATAAAAGTGGAGTTGAGTTCAAAGATCAGCTATGATCCTGTTCACTGCTGGAGCAGGCTTGTGGGGTTGCATGCATTACTCCTACTCCTATTTGTTATGATCTTATGATAAGTAACATTTGACTCTGTTTAATCATGTCATCCCTGTGCCTTTTCAGAAAGATTCTGAAAAGGTGTCACACAAGACGTTAGTAAACAAAATTAGAGCTCATGGGATTGGGTGGTGGGAGAATATACTGGCATGGATTGAGAACTGGTTAACAGACCGGAAACAGAGAGTAGAAATAAAAGAGTCCTTTTTGGATAGGCAAGCTGTGACTAGTAGGGTACCGCAAGTATCAGTGCTTATGCCCCAGCTTTTCACAATCGAGACTAATAATTTGGATGTGGGGCTTAAATGTAATATTTCCAAGTTTGCAGATGACATAAAACTGGGTGAAAGTGTGAGTTGTGAGGAGGATGCAAAGATGCTTCAAGGGGACTTAGAGTGGGCAAAAATTTGTCAGGTAGAATACAATGTAGAGAAATGTGAGATTATCCACATTGGTAGAAAAAACAGAAATACAGAGTATTTCTTAAATGGTGAGAGGCTGGGAAGTGTTGAATTTCAAAGGGATCTGGGTGTTCTTGTTTATGAGTCACTGAAAGCTAACATTCAGGTACAGCAAGCAATTAGGAAGGCAAATGGTACGTTGGCCTTTGTTACAAGAGGATTTGAGTACAGGAGTAAAGAAGTCTTGCTGCAATTGTATATAGCCTTGGTGAGACTGCACCTGGAGTATTGTGTGCAGTTTTGGTCTCCTTACCTAAGGAAAGATATACTTGCCATACAGGGAGTGCAACAAAGGTTCACCAAACCTTCCTGGGATGGTGGGATTTTCCTATGAGGAAATATTAAATAGACGGGGCCTTTATTCTCTGGAGTTTATAAGAATGAAAGGTGATCTCATTCAAACAAACAAAATTCTTACAGGACTCGACAGGGTTGATGCAGGAAGGATGTTTCCCTTGGCTGGAGAGTCCAGAAACTGGGGATGCAGTCTCAGAATAAGGGCAGACTATTTGAGGACTGAAATAAGGAGGAATTTCTTCACTCAAGAGGATGATGAATCTTTGGAATTCTCTGCCCCAGAGGGCTGTGGATGCTCAATCATTGAGTATGTTCAAGACTGAGATCAATTGCTACATATTAAAAATATCAAGGGATACGGATGGTGCAGGAGAATGGTGTTGAAGTAGAAGATCAGCCATGATCTCATTGAATGGCAGAGTGGGCTCGAAAGGCTGAATGCCTTACTCCTGCTTCTATTTCTTGTGTTCCTGTGAGTGCACTCTCTATATTCTACAGGCCACACCCCAACAGGGTGAGAGTGCATCTCCATGTTGTACAGACCATAACCCGACATAGTGAGAGTGCGTTCTCCATGTTGTACAGACTATAACCCAACAGGGCAAGAGTGTATTCTCCATGTTATACAGACCATAACCCAACAGGGTGAGAGTGCGCTCTCCATGTTGTACAGACTATAACCCAACAGGGCAAGAGTGTATTCTCCATGTTATACAGACCATAACTCGACATAGTGAGAGTGCGCTCTCCATGTTGTACAGACTATAACCCAACAGGGCAAGAGTGTATTCTCCATGTTATACAGACCATAACCCGACATAGTGAGAGTGCGCTCTCCATGTTGTACAGACTATAACCCAACAGGGCAAGAGTGTATTCTCCATGTTGTACAGACTAGAACCCAACAGGGCAAGAGTGTATTCTCCATGTTGTACAGACTAGAACCCAACAGGGCAAGAGTGTATTCTCCATGTTGTACAGACTAGAACCCAACAGGGCAAGAGTGTATTCTCCATGTTGTACAGACTATAACCCAACAGGGCAAGAGTGTATTCTCCATGTTGTACAGACTAGAACCCAACAGGGCAAGAGTGTATTCTCCATGTTATACAGACCATAACTCGACATAGTGAGAGTGTGCTCTCCATGTTGTACAGACTAGAACCCAACAGGGCAAGATTGCAATCTCCATGTTGTACAGACTATAACCCAACAGGTTGGAGCTGATCTGCAGTTATTTACTTTTGGCGATTCTGTGTTTTGGGTAACAGAATTCTCCAAAAAACTTAAGCTTTTTTTTCTTCAGCATATTTTTCTCTATCTGTGGTCAAAAAAATCTTTTGCATTTTAATTTTCCAGTACCTTTTTTGCCACAGATTTCCCTGCTACAAATAAGCAGTTCTTTAAATTAACAATTACATTTAATTTGGAACTGGAAATCTCATATTTCAATACCATCTTCTTCAACTTTAAATGATTCTTCAAAAATTGTTTTGGGACAGTGTTGAGGTAAATTTCATGTTTTCGGTTTCTTACAGTTAACTTGGTGGCGATTGTGATTTCGCCTCGAGGCAAGTGTGGTCTCTACAAATGTATCACTCGTTATCTGGTGGCCATGGCAACGGCGAATCGAATGATGGTTATCATCCATGTGATATTACACCGGATTAATATCATGCACTTTCTAATTAGCTACCTGTTTGTAACTCCTGTCTGTATGGTAAATCTTGCCACGTATATTGGGCTGAATGTAATTGTGGAACGCTTGTCGCGGAGTCGCCGCGATATTAAACATGGCAGCTCAGTTAAATGGCCGGGGCAGACTGCTCCCCGCCCCCCCCCCCCCCCACCGCCCGATGATGTGGAGGGGGCCGGCGGACCATTTCCGGCAACGGCATCCAGCACCATTGCACATTTTTAAAGGGCCCAGCCCTTCCATTCCATTTAAATATTTAAAGGAATAGGCATTTCATATTTAATTAAAAAAATTAAATATATATTTCTCGCCCCTCTCCCACACCCCCAATAACCACATTGTTCATTCCTTGCCCTGTTCCCCCCCAAATACTCACCTTGTGTACCTGACCTTCCCCCCCCCCCACCACAAAGTTCACAAACGTTTATCTTTAACCCTTCCCACCATCTCCTACATGAATCAAATCAGTTTGACCCCGCTCCCCGCTCCCGCCCTGAAATATTTACCTGCTCCCCCCACTCCGCCAGTGTCCTGCATCGGATCTCCGAACAGAGATCCAAAGGCATGGCAGTGCTGGCCGCTGCCTCCAATCTGGCACAGGAGTGGTTGGCGGGAGCAGGAAGGTATTTAATTCATTAATTTTAATTTTTTTCTTTATGTAAACGCCGCTCCTGTTGCTGACTGGGGGTGGGGGAGGGGATCCACCACGAGGCCTCACCGCCGTCGACAATATGGGGCTGGGCCTTCTCGTGTCGAGGCCTGTGGCTGACCTCTCCTGGAGCCATTTTCTGGGCCTTCCCGCCACAACCCCCAAAGTCAGGCAGCCTGAAAAATCCAGCCTATTGTAGCTGTAGAACGTTCTGTCTGGTTTACTGTTGTAAGCTTTGATAAAATATAGGTGGTTTATGCCCTCTTCTAAGGTGGGAACAGACTTGGCAGCACACAGCTTGATATGAACGGACTTTATTGAGATAAAGGTAAGGACAAGTTTATTAAGTTTTCAGATAAACTATTCGTCACAAACTCAGGCAGTAATAAACAGTCTAGCACAGATATTACCTGTATTAGAAACTAGACGGCAGAGTGCATGACTCTTTCTCTTGCGGATTTTGGTCTTCAAGTGTTTTTGGTCGGTCTTTCTCTCTCTTGTCTCTTGTTGTTCTTCGAAAATTCTCTGCCATATAGTGTCAAAGACAAGACTTCTTTTATCCCGGCAGCTTTCCAATTAACCTTCCCTTCTCCCAATCAATGATTATTCTTGTATTAAAGAATGCCTTTCTTAACTAACCAAGGATCATTTTGTGATGGTTGCTAACCTTTCAGATTTGGGCAAGTAGTACCCCTTTGTGTTCACAACTTTATCTCAGTACTTTTACGTTCTGAGGTTTCTATCTCATCATGAGACAAATCTACACAGAAGCTGTTTTCACTGTCTGTTCTCAAGGTCTCAATGTTTTGCTGGAAGGAAACATTTTAAAATTTGACATAATCTCCCAGAATCCCTCTATCTTTGACAGCTTGTCCATACTGTGCCCTATTTCCTAAGTTTTTTCCACTTTATTATAAAAAAGGGTTCTAATAAAGCTAAATGTTAGCTGATGATAATAAGTTAGTTGTTAGTCAATAATAGCTAGATTTTAACAATTAGTGCTTTGGTTAGTAACGTTTAGTAACCTAATAATCTTACAATTTCCACAGTTGAGGGGAAAATATCGTTATCGACCCCTCATTAATTATTTTACTATTTTCAAGAAAAGCCGCGAGCTCTAAACTTTGTGATTGTAACGCGCTTGTCATACAAGTAAAAAATAGCAAAGCATTAAGAGTCCTGCTACTAATATTATGGCCTGGGTTAGTATCATAAACATAGACAGAGTCCGGAGCCATGGGCATTGGCCTACATTAATATATAGTCTCCCACGGTTGGTGGTCACCTAGCCGTTGTATTTCCTGCATTCTACGGTCATTGCTCGGCATCATTTTTACTAAATGTTTCTGTGAGGTGGTGGTCCTTTCTATTATGGACCATAGGCTAAGGGACAAGGGAGGTATGGGGTGCCCAAAATTCATGACAGCTCGAAGGGTTTCTGCCTGCATGGAGAAATTAATTCTAAGTTTAGTGGGTCGCTACAGGAAACAGGGCATGGCCGCCTATAGTAGTTATCTGGGTGGGTTAAAAACAAAAGGTGCTGCCTGTGTGGAGTTTGCAAGTTCTCCCTGTGTCTGCGTGGGTTTTCTCCGGGTTCTCCGGTTTCCTCCCACAAGCCAAAAGACTTGCAGGTTGATAGGTAAATTGGCCATTATAAATTGTCACTAGTATAGGTAGGTGGTAGGGAAATATAGGGACAGGTGGGGATGTTTGGTAGGAATATGGGATTAGTGTAGGATTAGTATAAATGGGTGGTTGATGTTCGGCACAGACTCGGTGGGCCGAAGGGCCTGTTTCAGTGCTGTATCTCTAATCTAATCTAATCTAATCTAATCTAATCTAAAATGGGGCATTCTCTCCTTCCATGGATCGTTGTCTGAGCATTAGTTGTAATGCAGTACGTGCATATCCTAAGGTAAGCGTAGTTAGCGCTATTCCCACCCCTCCTGTGGATGCCTATGTTGCATGTTGGCGATTCTTGGTCCAAGGTAAACCCACACGCAGGCTTTCCTGGATTTTTGATGTCACACTGGCATATGAATGCCCCTCTCCTTTCTGATAACACTCGATATTTGGACTGTCCCATGTTAGATTTCTTTTGATTAACAGGGATGGATGGGATTCATAAGAGGTATGGACATCTTGGTCCATAGTCTCGATTGACTCTACATTAAAAACCTCCCACTCATCTTCTACCCATAGGCGGAACAACCACAATACCACTGGAACTATGGCTTCTTTCCCATAATTCCTATCTCCTTTAATCAAGTATGACAACCCGTGCTGTCTGGCCCCTGAAGCGTAATCATGGTCTGCGAGCCATCCATTAAGCATACTATCATTTATAAAAGAGGGGATGCGGTTGTTCCCAATATTCTCAAGTCCAGCCACTATCTGATCTAACATGTAACTCCCATACGTTGAACACATGATGGCCCAATCACAAAAACGTCATTTACATTCATTATAACATCACAATCCTTCCATCATGCACGGACTTAAAAGACTCTCCAGCTCTCTCTTTACCTGTATCCATCTTGTGGATAGTTCTTGCTAAATATTATTTTTCTTAGTCCTTCAACTGTCCCTCTGAACTTCAATTTTACTCCCTCTGACCATTACCAGTATGTTTAATTTATCCTCATTATTGTAAAGTAATTTCCTCCATGGAATATGTATCAATGCCGTGATAATTTAAAATGTTGTTTCACTCTGCTGGCCACATTAACCATTTCATGCCATGCTGTTTGTCAAGTTGGTGAACATGTCTGAGCCCTGCTCTTAAATGCATTTCACTATTCATTTTGTATGTTAGTTGCTTCACTTGTAACAAATCACACCTGCACACTTACACCAGTATCCCAATGTCATGCCACACATTCTCAACTCTCAGGCGATCTTCTCAAAAGATCAGGAAAGAGGGGGGAGGGTGATGTCTGTGTGAGATTTTTGCTTATCTTCCCCTGCAAATTTAAACCAAGCTGCTTGACTCTGATTGGTCAAGGCATTGCCCTGAGGAATAAACCAGCAAATGGCTGTCACTTATTTTGTTTAGCTGAAACAGGCGCAATGTGTGTACATGTTCTTTCTGTTCTTCATGCCTGGTTTAAATTTCAAACAAAGCTTGGAAGTTAACTGTCAGTCATCATAAACTGGTACATTCTCCATGGCAACGCTTCTACCAATCACGAGGCATGGAGAACAGAAAGAGCATGTACACACATTGCGCCTGTTTCAGCTAAACAAAATAAGTGACAGCCATTTGCTGGTTCATTCCTCAAGGCACTGCCTTGACCAATTAGAGTCAAGCAGCTGGGTTTAAATTTCAAACAAAACATGGCAGTAACTGTCAATCACCATAAACTGGTGCATTCTCCATGGCAACGCCTCTACCAATCAGAGTCCACTTGCCAACCAATCAGCACTCTCTTCTCATACAGTACAAATTTTTTGCTTTCCCTTACATTGGTATTCTTGCTAATTGTCCTGATGAGTGCAAGACGAAAAGCTTCGTCAAAATGTCTCTGTTTTCAGCAATACTCAAATTGTAATTCTATTTCATTCATGAGCACTGGAGACACTTTACAGTACCATATTCGTAATATCTTTAAAACAAAAATCAAACATTTCAATTTGATTCCTGGCATTACCACTTTTGTTTATGTTAGATGACATTTTAGTTTCTTAAACGTAACTTGCTAAATTACGTTGGACTTTTACAATCTCAAAATTATCCCAAATTCAAATAACAGTGTTTCTGGGGTTGCAGGTTTTGTTAATATTCCATTGATTTCTCCCCAAAAGAAACTTAAATTTTTTTTTTAAATTCTCAGGAACCACCTAGACTGCTTTTTCATCATTTTTTTGTTGAATAGAAATTTGATTATCCCCTTAAACTTCAAATAAATTCCCCTTTGAGTGCTTGAAATAACCACTCATATCAAATTATTTGATCTAATTCAAATCTCAGAAATAATTATGCCCAGGCTTGGTGCTATTGCATTAAAGACGGAAGTGCTTTCAACTATCTTTCCTTCTCAATCACATTGGATCGGAAGAGAAGAAAGAACAAAAGTTTTTGAAAAGGCAAAGCCTTTAGTCCAAATTGTGACTATGCTGTGACATTTGGGGCTGAATTTTACCAGCCCTTCGAAGTTGGGTGTTGTGGTGGGAGAGCCCGTAAAATACTTGTGGGAGTGGCCCGCCATGACCCCTGATGCAGAGAAGGCCCTGCCGCATTTTACCGGTGGCGGCGATGCCTTGGTGCGGGCCGCCTGCCCCCAAGCGGCAGGGCCTACATTTAAATAGTAAAATCAATGCTAATAAATTTACATCGACTTACCTTGTCCCGGCAGCCATCTCATGCTGATATTATGGCCGCCGGCTGCAACTCTCACGCCTTTGGAACTCTGTACAGAGTATTTGCTTTTATTATAGAAATTATTAGTAACATTATGAACTTCAAAGGAAAACATTTCCATTGGGGAAGACAGCATTTTAGATTAAACTCCAATTGTTTCCAAACTTTGTAACAACTTTTGTAAGAGGCTTCTAAACCAGGTATTTTTCTCGCAACAAGCAGTATGATTCCAAATTCCATTTCACGGCAATAAACATTTAAAAGAAAAACAGAAAATGCTGGAAATACTCAGCAGGTCAGGCAGCACCTTTGGGGAGAGAAGCAGAGTTAACGGGCTGTAGTTTTTGGTGCTGCTGCTGTAATTGGCAGCAGACGTAAACAACGGCAGGCCAACCATGCGGACCACACGTCGTGGAGCCGCCATGACATTTAGAGCAGCAGCTCATTTAAATGGCTGGGGTGGACTCCCCACCCCCTTGACGTGGAGGGGGTGGGCTGTCTGTCCCCGGCAATGGCATCAGCAGCCATTGAGCAGGCACTGACGCTATCTTTAAAGGGCTTTGAGCTCTTCCATTTAATTTAAATATTTGAAGAAAGAGGTTACAAAACATTTTAATAACATTTAATTTGCCTCTCTCCCCCATGACCATGCAATGCATTACTTGCCCTCTCCCCCCCAAAACACTTCCCTTGCCCAACTGACCTTCCCCCCCACCAAAGTTCATAATCTGTTCACTGTTACCCATTCCACCATCCCCTACACCAATCCAATGAGTTTGACCCCGCTGCCCCCCTCCCTTGCACTGGAAAACTTACCTGCTCCCTCCTCCCCACCAGTGTTCCGCCTTGGATCCCCCGACTGGAATCCAAAAGCATGGGAGTGCCAGCCACCGGCACCAATATCGCTCTGGGACGGACAGCGGAAGTGCGACGGTCATTAATTCAGGTATTTACATTATTTTACATATTGAAATTGGGCTCCCATCACCAAGTGGCCGGGGTGGGGGGGAGGGGGGCACCACAAGGCCTTATCGCCGCCAGCAATATGGGGCCGGGCCTTCCCGCCATCGAGGTCTGTGTTGGGCCTCTTCTAAAGGCATTTTCTGGCCTCCCCACCATGACCCCCGACGTCAAGGGGCTCTGTAATATTCAGGGTGATTAAAGATCACAGACCTGAAACGGTAGCTCTGCTTGTGTCTCCACAAATGCTGCCTGACCTGCTGAGTATTTCTAGCACTTTCTGTTTTTATTTCAGATTTCTAGTATTTGCAGTATGCCTGTCTTTTTGTGGGATATGTCGAACATTCCTTGTTCCAGTCCAACTCAGGCCCCCTCCCCCAACTCTTTTTCCAGTACATTGATGACTGTATTGGTGCCGTTTCCCGCTCCCGCCCTGAATTGGAAAACTTTATCAACTTTGCTTCTAATTTCCACCCTTCTCTCACCTTCACACGGTCCATCTCTGACATTTCTCTTCCCTTCCTCAACTTCCCTGTCTCCATCTCTGGGGATAGGTTGTCTACTAATATCCATTATAAGCTCACCGACTCTCACAGCTACCTGGACTACACTTCTTCACACCCTAGCTCCTGTAAGGACTCCATTCCATTCTCCCAGTTTCTCCGTCTCCGATTCATCTGCTCTGATAATACTACCTTCCACGACAGTGCTTTTGATATGTCTTTGTCCCCAACTAAGGATCCCCTCCACCCACCCCCCCGCCCCACAACTGTGATTGACAGGGCCCTCAACCATGTCCGGCCCATTTCCTGTACCTCTACCCTCACCCCTTCCTCTCCCTGCCAGAATGACGACAGGGTTCTCCTCGTCCTCACTTTCCACCCCACCAGCCTCTACATCCAAAGGATCATCCTCCGCCATTTCCACCACCTCTAGCGTGATGCCACTACCAAATGCATCTTCCCCTCCCTTCCCCTGTCAGCATTCCAAAGGGATTATTCCCTCTGCGACACCCTAGTCCACTCCTCCATTACCCCACCACCTCGTTCCCTTCCCACAGCACCTTCCCCTGCAATCGCAGGAGGTGTAATACCTGCCCATTTACCTCCTCTCTCCTCACTATCCAAGGCCCCAAGCACTCCTTTCAGGTGAATCAGCGATTTACTTGTACTTCTTTCAATTTAGTATACCGTATTCGCTGCTCACAATGTGGTCTCCTCTACATTGGGGAGACCAAACGGAGACTGGGTGACCGCTTTGCGGAACACCTCTGCTCAGTCCAAAAGCATGACCCCGAGCTTCCGATTGCTGGCCATTTCAACACTCCCCCCTGCTCTCATGCTCACATCTCTGTCCTGGGATTGCTGCAGTGGTCCAGTGAACATCAACGCAAGCTCGAGGAACAGCACCTCATTCACCGATTAGGCATGCTACAGCCTACCGGACTGAACATTAAGCTCAGTAATTTCAGAGCATGATGGGCCCCCCATTTTACTTTTATCTTTAGTTATTTTTTCTTCTTTGTTTTATATTTTGTGTTTATTTTATTTTAGTTTGTTCAGTTTGTTTCTACTGTGCCTACCCACTGTCTTTTTTCATGTTTGTGCTTGTGGTTGTTCAGTTTTCAGTCCATTAACACCCTATCTGTACGAATACTTTGTCTTTCAGCACACCATTAACATATTATTTGCCTTTGCTCTATGACCTTCTGGTCAGCTATTCTGTGACCTTGTCCTATCAACACCTTCTCTTTTGTTATCTTTTGCCCCACCCCCGCTTTACTTGCTTAAAATCTTTTACATTTCTTATATTTGCCAGTTCTGAAGAAGGGTCACTGACCTGAAACGTTAACTCTGCTTCTCTCCCCACAGATGCTGCCAGACCTGCTGAGTTTTTCCAGCACTTTCTGTTTTTATTTCAGATTTCCAGCATCCACAGTATTTTGCTTTTAATTCAATCTTAATCATTGACTGTTTAAATTTAATTTAAACGTCTATTACTTTTTAAAAATTTTAATTAGCTGTCAGGGCTTGAAGCCCTTTAAAAATGGCACTGGCGCCTGCGCAGTGGCGCTGGGTGCCATTGCTGGGGATGAAGTGCCCGCCCCCTCAATGTCATTGAGCATGGGCGCTCCACAACCCCCCATGTTAATGAGCTACCACGCGAAATATCACAGCGGCTCCATGGCGCACGACTTGTGCATGCACCGCGGACTTTTTGAAGCTCACCACCATTAAAATTGAGTCCACAGTGTCAAAGACAAGACTTCTTTTATCCTGGCAGCTTTCCAATTAACCCTCCCTTCTCCCAATCAACTATTCGTCTTGTATTAAAGAATGCCTTTCTTAACCAACTGAGGATCATTTTGTGATGGTTGCTAACCTTTCAGATTTGGGTAAGTAGTATCCCTTTTTGTTGACTACTTTAACTCAATGCTTTTACATTCCGAGGTTCCTATCTCATTATGAGACAAATCCACACAGAAGCTGTTTTCACTGTCTGCTCCCAAGGGGCTGAAATTTATACTTGGAGGTCGAAGAAAACAATGGCGGCCCGCCCATGGGGGCCGCACACAGAGGAGCCCACGTGATCCTAAGCGCAGTGGCTCATTTAAATAGCCGGGGTGGGCCGCCCCCCCACCCCCACTCCCCCCGCACCCGTTGACTTGGAGTCCATCCCCAGCAATGGCGTCAGCTGCCTGTGCTGAGGCACTGCCACCACTTTTAAAGGGCTTCGAGCCCTACTGTTCAATTTAAGTATTTAAGGAAACAGTTAATTCAAAAAAATACATTCATTTTGCCCCTGTCCCACCCCCAATAACCATAAAATTAATTACTTGCTCTCTCCCCCCACAAAATACTTACCTTGAGCACCTGACCTTACCCCCCCAAAAAAGTGCATAAACTTTAACCTAAATCCCCTACACCAATGATGTTTCTTTGACCCCGTTCCACCCCCACACTGAAAAACATACCTCCTCCCCCCCCCCCCCAACCAGTGTTCTGCCTTGTTTCCCTGGACGGGGATCCAAAGGTGCGGGAGCACCAGCCAGCGGCACGTAGATCACACAGGGACAGACGACTGGAATCTAAATATAATTAATTCATTGGTTTGAACTTATTTAAATCTTTAAATGCCGTTTCTGTCGCTGAGTGGCTGGGGTGGGGGGGGGTGGGGGGGCGTCACCAAGAGGCTCGCCACTGCCGACAATATTGGGCTGGGCCCTCCTGGTGGCGGGGTGCATGGCGGCCCTCTCCCGGAGGCACAAACCCCGACGTCGGGGGGGCGGGGGGGTCTGTAAAATTCAGCCCAAAGTCTCACCCTTTTGCTGCAAGTAAGCATTTTAAAACTTGACATTGTTTCCCAGAATCCCTCTACCTTGACATCTTGTTTATACTGTGCCCTATTTCCTAAGCTTTCCCACATTACCATCCTACAAAGAAGTCTTCTAATAAAACTAAATGTTAGTTTACAATAATAAGTTAGTTGTTAATCTATAATAGCTAAATTCTAACAATTAGGACTCCCGTTTGTAACTTTTAGTAACTTAATAATCTTACACTGTCGCCTTCACTTTGACTGCTTTGTAAAAATTTGCTGTCAGAAGCTACAATCAAAATATAGTACCCAGGAAACAGCGACAGTGGTTATTGTCACTGTGTCTGTGGTGAACTGCCTCAAGAGTTTGCCCTGTTACTATGCACTGGAGCCTGCATTTATAATTGACAACGTGTCTTGGTATTGTGTTCCCACAGCTGATTATCTCACCTCCCCCTTGTGGAGGGCATATGAGTATATCAACATCATCATAACCCCTCTATTACCAATCATTTTAATTCGGTTGTTCAATACTTTGGCCATAAGGCACATTATAGTGGCAAATAGAATCTGTAGGGGGCTCCGGAGCAACAGTGAGAATCAGAATGATCCGGAGGTGAGGAATCAGAGGAAATCCATGATTTCGCTTTTTACTATTTTTTCTGCCAATTTCATACTATTGTGGATGATGCATGTTTTGTATTCAGTAATCTGGCCAATGGAAAATTATTATTACACAGACAAATATTAACAGTAACCTGATATATATTACCCAACAAGTTGGGTTTATGCTGAAGCTTCTCAGTTCCTGCACAAACACTTGTATCTATGGACTGACACAGAGGGAATTCAAAGAGGAGCTGAAGAATGGGGTAAAATATTTGATTACACTGAATGGGAAATTGTGTCAATAACAAGTAGATGAACATTGATCTGGTGCAGGTCTTATGGGTTTATAAGTCACTTGCCTTTATATTCCTGAGATGCTTGTGTGCAGGTGAAGGACACTGAGAAGACTGATTATCTTTAACAAGATTTTGAATAGTGATGTATAATTCCAGAATATTAAAGATGAATATTAATGTAGGTAAATAAAACAGTATAACATGAAATATCCCAATGTTAATTTAACTGCTGGGTAGGTGGAGTTACAGCAACCCACACCATCAAAAGACCAGAAATTAATTCCCCGTAAAGAAGTAGTAACACTAAATTGCATATTCTGCACCCTTAGAACAACCTCAGGCAAGGATGTTCTGATGCTCATTACAATTCACTGTTGGATCAATGCATGACAACTATCTTTTTTTCAAGAATAAACCCACATGGCTAGAAAAGGCACAATTGCGGAAAAAAAGTTCCTCAAGAAAGAGCCCAAAATGGATTCAAATGTTAGCAAAACATCTAACCTTTGCTTGTACCTTGCCTGTCTCCTTCACTCATATTTGCTGTCCCTAGACCATGGGATACACTCTTGAGAGTTTCTACTCCACAACTGGTTTGTGTTGGACCACATGAAGTGGTCCTCTATGTGGTCATTTCTCCAGGGGCATCCTGGAATACATAGATATCCCCTGTGCCTCTTCTTCACTACCAACAGCCTTTATAAACCCCTCTCCCTTGCCTCCTCTTTTCTTACCTCCAACCACATATGTGAGAAACTCAGTGATTCCTTGCCTCAACTATTCACCTGCTCCTGTTGAAATCAGTCTTCGATTACCCACCAAGCCAACCCTTTCTGTCCTGAACCAACTGCTTTCACCAACCTCTCTCCTATTTCCCCTCAATCTCTATGCAAGTTTGTCGAGTCCATGAAAGCCACCTCCTGCAGCCTTCAGCTTATTTCCACTCAAATAATAACCGCTTCTGTTCCTGCTCCCCACATTAGTTGATATTTCATGTGTCCCTCTTCTCACCTTCTTCCCCGTCCCTTTCAAAACCACTCTTGTCACCCCTTCCTCAAAAGTCAAAACCGAAAACCTCTGTTCTTAAAAAAGCTACAGTCCCATTTCCTTTCCAAATTGCTTCAACATGTTGTTGCCTCCCAAATCCGTGTACATCCTTTTGACAATATTATATTTGTATCTCTTCAATCAAGTTTACACCCCTGCCACAATACTCAAATGGTCCCAAACAAAGTGAAACATTGCACTTTCTGAGACTGCTACTGTGGTGCACAATCCCTCCACAGGACCTCCTCAGTCTTTCGGCAATCTTTGCCTCGGTTGACCGTGCAATTCTCCTTCAATGCCTCTGATCCATTTGCCAGATAACTGGTGCTGTCCTCGTGTGGTTCTATTTATAGGCCATGCAATAGTAGCCTCACATTTTTCCTTGGAGCCTATAAGGATCTACTCTAGCCCTCCAGCTGTTCTTTCTCATCTCAATGCTGCCCTTTGTAGATATTATCAGAACACATAGGGTCATCTTCCACAAGTACGCTGATGACACCTACTTCTACCTCTCCATTACCACACCCAACCCTTACATTGCCACTGGGTTTCAGATTGCTTTAATGACGTGCAGTATTGATGATTCACAGTTTCCTCCAGTTAAAAATTGGGAGGACAGGAGCCACCATCTTCAAGTCCCCAGCACAAACTCTGTACCTTCCACTCTCTATTACTACTCCTTAGCCATTGTCTTAGCTGGACCAATAATATTTGCAGCCTTGGCTTTCTGTTCGACCCCACGATGAGCTTTGGGAACTCATACTCTCATCACAAAGACCACCTACTTACTCAAAGTCCTCCATTCACTCCGCAGTCGACGTGCTGCTGAAACTGTCATCCATGCTCTTGTTATCTTGAGACTCACTTTATCCAATGTCCTCCTGGTCGACATCCCATTTATTTTTATTTTTTATTTTAGAGAGACAGCACTGAAACAGGCCCTTCGGCCCACCGAGTCTGTGCTGACCAACAACCACCCATTTATACTAACCCTACAGTAATCCCATATTCCCTACCACCTACCTACACTCGGGGCAATTTACAAGAGTCAATTTACCTATCACCTGCAAGTCTTTGGCTGTGGGATGAAACCGGAGCACCTGACGAAAACCCACACGGTCACAGGGAGAACTTGCAAACTCCGCACAGGCAGTACCCAGAACTGAACCCAGGTCCCTGGAGCTGTGAGGCTGCGGTGCTAACCACTGCGCCGCTCATTCATGACTAACAAACCTCAGCTCCGCTAAAACCCTGCTGCACATATCTGGTCCCATCCAAGTGCCTCTGATCTGACAAGCATATTCTTGTTGAACCTCATTTGGTCCTAAGCCTCCAAAACCTCAAATTAAGTTCTGATCTTTGTAGATCTTTCTATATCAACAACATTCTCCAGTCCGACTAAACCCACCCTCCACTCACAAATCTCTTTTGCTCTGACACCCATATTAATGTTCCATCCCTTTGCCCTACCATTCGTGGTGATGCCTTCAGCCATCAAGGCTCTATCTGGGGATCTAAATGGCGATTAGATCTGAAGAATTAATCTTTATTTGTGCCACTAGTTCATCTATTTTATTATGAAGGCTTCACATTTTCAGAGAAAGAGCCTTTAATGTTATTATTATACTACTATTCTTTGCATGAATGTTATTCCAATGCGCTATTAGTGTTGAACTCTGTCCCTTTCTGTCCCACTCTGCTGTCTGTAGCTGAGTTGCTACACTGCTCTGTTGCCTCGACTTTTCTCTTTCGATTTCTAAATCTCCCTTCATCTGACGACTCCCCCACCCTTTTCCATTAAAACCCTGCCCAGATCCCTAGTTATACCATTCACCAGCCAGTGATCCCAGTCTGGTTTAAGTGGTGACCCATACCAGCTCCTTCTTTGCCCAGTAATGGTGCCAGTACCCATGAATTGAAGCCCCTCTTTTCCACACCATTCATTGAGCCACACGTTTAATTTTCTAATCTTCTTGATAATTGGTGTGTGGCTCAGGTAACATCAGAGATTATTACCTTTGAGGTTCTGCATTTTAATTTGGACCCTAAATTCTCAAACTCACTCCGTACAACATCATTCCTATTTCTACATATGTCATTTGCTCTTATGTGGACCATGACAACTGGATCCTCCCCCTCCCACTCCAGGATCCCCCCCAGCCACGAGGAGGTATCTTTCCAACATTTGGAACTCCAGGTCGCGGCTGCAGAGAAAAGTATCTATCCCCTGACTATACTGTCCCCTATCATTGTCACATTTTTCACCTCCCCCCCCACTTGAATGGCTTCCTGTACCATGGTGCTTTGCTCAGTTTGCTTGCAGTCCTTGTTCTCATCCACACAGTAGCAAGTACCTCACACCTGTTGCTCAAAGTCAAGGGCCAAAGCTGCTCCATCATTAAATACTGGATCCCCATACCTGTCTGACTCACAGTCACATCCTCCTTTCCTTGACGATTGACTAACTCCGAAGTGTAACTTAACCTAAGGGGTGTGACTGCCTCTTGGAACAATGTGTCCAGGTGACTCTCCCCCTCTCTGAGGGCGCACAATGTATGCAACTCAGACTCCACCTCAACAACTCGGAGACAAAGTTATTCGAGCTGCAGACACTTACTGCAGATCTGCTTGCCCAGAATTGCAATGCGGTCCACAATCTCCCACATGTTGCAGTTTCGGCACAACATCTGCACTGCCATGTCTGTCTAACCTTATTTATTTATTTGATTAGTTAACTACTCACAAATGTAGTCAAGTAATAGCAAGTTATGGTTTTGGACAGTTACAGATTTGGCACACCAGCAAAGTCTCTGATGGATAATGGAGGGGAATTTACCAATTACAAGTTCAGAGACATATGTGAAAATATGAACATCATGAGCATGAATACCGCAGCTGCAAGTCCTTTCAGCAATGGACACTGTGAAAGGAATCAGGTGATGGTCACTGAAATGCTGCAAGATGTTTTAGCTGATCAATCACACTGCAAGTTAACAACCACCCTGCCATGGGTGGTTCACACTAAGAATTCTCTTCGGATAGTTGGAGGCTATAGTCCTTATTAATTAGTCTATGGGTTGTTACGACTGAGGTGAGAGGAGTGCACTGTTAATTCAGTCCCACTTCTCCACAGGTCACAACATATATTTAAATGTTCCCATTTACCGATACAATCGATCATAGACTCTATTTTTATTCCAGAATAAGACACACCAACCAGGTTTCTTTAATGAACAACAAAATTATCAGTTTATTATAAAACAAGTCTTAACCAATAATAAAGTAAAACTTACACACACAAATTGAAAAATTAAAGCCCGTTATTTATCTTAGCCACACACACACACACACACACACACACATATCCCGGTTAACCTGAAAAATAAAAGGGATTTTTGTTTATAGTGCCGTTGCAAAGAAAACAAAAAGAAAACACTGAGGCGGAATACTTGTCCTTGTTTTGGTTTGGTGCCCCAAGTGCGTATAGATGGCTGTCACTGGGATTTTCCTGGAACAGTTCTTTCTCGGTGATGATGAAGATCAATTTGGGTGGGCTTTTGCATGCGCAACAAGGCAGATGATTTGAAGGCACAAATAGAGGTAAATGGGTATAATTTAATTGCCATTACAGAGACGTGGTGACAGGGTGACCAAGAAATGCAGCTACAAAGGCTTCAGATAGGTTTTACAGTAGAAATGCAGCAACAAGGTTTCAGTTCCCACAAATTCGATATACGGGGTTTCTTCAAATACAGTTGGAAATAGGAAACTGACACACTTTATGCAGGGTTTCTTTTCAAGAGAGAGAATTGGGTCTTCTTTGACAGGCAGAAACCAACTGTCTGTCTTAACAGTTCAAATTGAAACTAAAACATTCCAGAAATCAAGCCTCCTGACCTCTATAAATCTTGACCCGTCACTTCAAGTCAAAAAAACCCCTGCTGGGTGATTATCCACAGACAGGTCCCTCCCAGTAAAACTTGTTTACAAGCCAGGTCCAGGAACCTTCTGGTGACTTCTTTTGAAAAAAACACAAAGTTCAGCATTTCTTCAAGATTCCAGAAGATACTACAATTAGTTCCATTTTGCTTAATAATTGAAAATTCAAAGAGCATTGAGGCATTGTTTATGACCATCTGAGACAGACTTCAATTCAGGAGATTTAGTATCCAATAAAGGAGAGGGTCATTGGTAATGAAAGGATCCTGGGAATGTAATGGCTGGTGTTGGTAAGTCAATACTTATCAAACAGGGCAATCAAACCCTTAAGGTTCATTCATCAAAATAAATGTGAAATCTCGAACCCTGAGCAGCCAATAGAAGCAACCATGGCAACTTGTACCACAGATGCTCATGTGTTTTGTGATGAAGGTCCTGAGGAATTGTTAATCTGAGTGTTGCAGGAAGGGAAGAATGGAGGGAAGTAAAATTGGTAACAGAAAGTAGAAAAGTAGTAAGCGAAATTAGAAGACAGACAAAGCAAAGGCAAGCATCAAATAGGATCAGAATGCGGAATAATATCAAAAAGTCAAAGTTAACTGCACTCTATCTGAATGCACACTGCACGCACAACAAGGCAGATGATTTGAAAGCACAAATAGAGGTAAATGTGTATAATTTAATTGCCATTGCAGAGACGTGGTTATAGGGTGACCAAGACTGAAACACAGAATCACAGAATTGTTACAGCACAGAAGGTGGCCATTCGGCCCATTGTGTCTGTACTGGCTATCCTAACGAGCATTTCACTTAGTGCCACGCCTTCCCTGTAACCCTGCACATTCTTCCTTTTCATATAATTGTCTAATTCCCTTTTGAATGTCTTTATTGCACCTGCCTCCAGTGCATTCCAGATCTTAACCACTCGCTGTGTGAAAAAGTTTTTCCTCATGCCGCTTTTGTTTCTTTTATCAATTGCTTTAAATCTGTGCCCTCTCATTCTTGATCCTTTCACCAGTAGGATCAGTTTCTCCCTATCTACTCTGTCCAGACCCCTCATGATTTTGAATACTTTGATGCATCTACTCTCAGCCTTCTCATCTCCAAGGAAAACAGTCCTAACTTCTCCAATCTATCTTCATAACTGAAGTTCCTCAACCCTGGAATAATTCTTGCAAACCTTTTCTGCACCTTCTCGAAACGCTTTCACATCCTTTCTAAAATGCGGTGCCCAGAACTGGATGCAATACTCCAGCTGAGGCCAAACTACTACCTTATACAAGTTCAACATAACCTCCTTGCTCTTGTACTCTATGCCTCTAAAAATAAAGCCTGGGATACGGTATGCTTTATTAGCCACTCTCTCTACCTGTCCTACCACCTTCAATGACCTGTGCACATATACACCGAGGTCCCTCTGCTCTTGTACCCCCTTTAGAATTATACCCTTTATTTTACATTGTCTCTCCATGTTCTTTCTACCAAAATGAATCACTTCACATTTCTCTGCATTGAACTTTATCAACCACCTGTCCACCAACTTGTCTATGTCCTTTTGAAGTTCTACACTATCCTCCTCACAGTCCACAATTCCTCCAAGTTTCGTATCGTTTGAAGTTTTTCCCTGTACACCAAGGTCTAGGCCATTAATGTATATCAGGAAAAGCAAGAGTCCCAAGACTAAACTCTGGGGAACTCCACTACAAACCCTTCTCCAGCCCAAAAAACATCCATTAGCAACTTCTCTTGCTTCCTGTCACTCAGCCAATTCCATATCCATGTTGCTACTGTCCCACTTATTCCATGAGCTATAACTTTGCTCACATGTCTGTTGTATGGCACTGTATCAAACGCCTTTTGGAAGCCCATGTACTACACATCAACTGCATTAACCTCATCAACCCTCTCTGTTATCTCTTCAAAAAACTCCAGCAAGTTAGTTAAACATGATTTTCCCTTAAGAAATCCATGCTGGCTTTCTTTAATTAACCCACATTTGTCCATGTGACTATTAATCCTGTCCTGAATTATTTTTTCTAGTATTTTCCCCACCACCAACGTTAAACTGACTGGCCTGTGGTTGCTGGCCTTATCTTTGCACCCTTTTATGAACAAGGGTGTAACATTTTCAATTCTCCAGTCCTCTGGCACCACACCCAAGTATAAGTAAGACTGAAATATTATGGCCAGTACCTCCACAATTTCCATCCTCACTTCCCTCAGTATCCTTGGATGCATCTCATCTGGACCTGGAGCCTTAACCACTTTAAGTACAGACATCCTATCCAGCACATCCTCCTTATCAATTTTAAAGCCTTCCAGCATCTTCATCCTTAGTAAAGACAGGTGCAAGCTATTCATTTAATACCTCAGCTATGACCTCTGCCTCTATGCGCAAATCCCCTTTTTGGTTCCTAATCATCCCGACTCCTCCTTTTACCACCCTTTTACTATTTATATGTCTATAGAAAACTTTGGGATTCCCTTTTATGTTAACTGCCAGTCTCTTTTCATACTTTCTTTTTACTTCTCTTATTTGCTTTTCACTTCCCCTCTGAACCTTTTACATTCATCCTGGTTCTCAATAATATTTTCTACCTGGCATCTGTCGTAAGCACACTTTTCCTTCTTTTCTTAATCTTTATCTCTTTTGTCATTCAGTGAGCTCTGGATTTGTTTACCCTATGTTTCCCTTTCGAGGGAACATTCCTTGACTGTGCCCGAACTATCTTTTCTTTGAAGGTAGCCCATTGTTCAGCTACCATTTCTCCTGCCAATCTTCGACTCCAATTTATTCATCCCAGATCTGTTCTAACCCCATTGAACTTGGCTTTCTCCCAGTTAATTATTCTTACTCTGGATCGTTCTTTGTCCTTTTCCATAGTCAGCCTATACCTTATGGTACAATGATCACCATCCCCTAAATGTTCTCCTACTGATACTTGATCCACTTTTCCCACCTCATTCCTAAGAACCAGGTCTAGCAGTGCCTCCTTTCTCATTGGATTAGAAACATACTGCTGAATACACTCTAGGAACTCTTGGTCCTTACTGCCCTTTACACTACTAGTATCCCAGTCTATGTTTGCATAAGTAAAGTCTCCCATTATAACTACCCAATAATTTTTGCACCTCTCTGTAATTTCCTTGCAAATGTGTTCCTCTACATCCTTCCCACTAGTTGGTGGCCTATAGACAACACCGAGAAATGTAACTGCACCATTTTTGTTCCTTAGCTCTAGCCAAATAGATTCTGTCCTCGACTCCTCTGGGGCATCCTTCTTCTTCAGCACTACAATGCTCTCCTTAATCAATACCACCACCCTTTTTCCCCTTTCCTATCTTTCCTGAACACCTTGTATCCAGGAATATTTAACACCCAGTCCTTCCCTTCTTTTAGTCAAGTCTTCCGTGATAGCCACAGCATCATATTTCCACATGACAATCTGCGCCTGTAACTCACCAATCTTATTAGCAACACTCCCTGCATTCACATACATACACGTTAACCCTGATTTAGACTTTATTACTTTCTCCCTTACTCTGGCCCCACCTACTCTAGTGCTATCTAACTCTCCCAATATTCTGTGCACCTTGGTATTCCTCTCTGATATTTCCTCCTGGTTCCCACACCTCTGCCAAGTTAGTTTAAACCATCCCTAATAGCACTAGCAAATCATCCCACAAGGAAATTTATCCCAGCTCTGTTCAGCTGCAACCCATCTGGCCTGTACAGGCCCCACCTTCTGATGGTCCCAGCATCCGAGGAATCTACAGCCTTCCCTCCTGCACCATCTTTTCAGCCAGGCATTCATCTGCACGATCCTATTTCTATACTCATTTGCACGTGGTACTGGGAGTAATCCATAGATTACTACTTTCTTACCTAGCTCACTAAACTTTCTGCCAGATCACATTCCTCTTTGTATCTATGTTATTGATACCAATGTGGACCACCACTACAAGCAGTTCACCCTCCCCCCTCAGAGTGCTCTGCAGCTATTCAGTGACAGCCTTGACTCTGGCACCAGGGAGGCAACACAACATTCTGGATTCACATCTGCAGCCACAGAAATGCCTGTCTGTTCCCCTGACTATCAAATCTCCTATCACTATCGCTCTTACAGTATTCTTTGTGCCCACCTGTGCAGCTGAACCACCCCTGGTGCCATGGCTACACTCCCCAGATGAACCATCAGTTTTCACAGTATTCACAACTGAATATCAGTTGGAGAGTGAGATGCATTCAGGGGTTTCCTGCACTACCTGCCTGTTTCGTCTTGACTGTCTGGTGGTCACTCATTCCCTCTCGTCCTGTATACTTTTAAGCTGTGGAGTGACCACATATATAAATGTGTTATCCACAAAACTCTCAACCTCATGTATGCATCGCAGTGACACCAGCTGTTGCTCAAGTTCCGAAACCCAGAGCTCAAGCTACAGCAACGGACGACACTTCCTGCATATATGGCTATCCAGGATACGAGAAGCATCCTGGAGGTCCCAAGTAGCACAGGGTGTGCACTATAGAGGTTGAAGTAGCCCAGCCATTCCTTTATCTGCTAGTTAATAACCTTGCTCCAGCTAATAAACCTTTCCCAATACTAATAAACCTTACTACTATCAATACACCTTACTAATGCTCTTAAACCTCATTAACACTGATAAACCCTATTAATACTTAATACACCTTACTAGTAGTAATAAACCTTACTTTTAAAAAGAAAGATAAGACACACCAGTTTATTCCCCAGTTTAGATAAAAAGAACTAGGAAATACTCACCAGTCAATCACCTACCTACTTTCCTGTGATGTCACACCTCGATTTTTCTTACCGACCGTGGGTTCTGAAGCTACAGACTGGCAACGGCAGCAGCAGCAGCGGAGGCAACAGCAGTGGCTAGCCCTGCTCTGCTACTGTTATTTCCTGCCACTCTCTCAGTGATCTCTCTCTCTCTCACTCTCTCTCTCCTGGACTCTTTATGTCGTGCTCTGCCCCTGCTGCTTCCCACCGCTCTCAGGGAACTCTGTCTCTGTCTCCTGGGATCTTTATGCCCTGCTCTGCTCTCACAGTTTCTCGCTGCTCTCAGTGACCTCTCTGACTGGGAATTGAATATTCAAGGATATAAATCGTTTAGGAAGAACAGTCAAAAAGGAAAAGGAGGTGGGGTAGCATCTTAATAAGGGATGATATAAGAACATTAGTGAGAGAGAATCTTATATCAAAGGAACAAGATGTAGAAACAATTTGGGTGGAACAAAGTAATAGCAAGGGACAGCAAACATTGGTGGGAGTTGTTTATCGGCCACCTAACAGCAGTGGTAATGTTGGACATGGTATAAATCAGGAAATTAGAGGTGCATGTAACATGGGTAATACAGTAATAATGGGCAACTTCATTATACATATAGACTGGATAAACCCAATTAGCACTAATGCTGTGGAGGATGAATTCCTGAAGTGTGTACGAGATGGGTTTCTGGAGCAGTATGTTGAAGAACCAAACTAGGGATTGGACTATTTTAAATTTAGTATTACGTAATGAGAAAGGGCTAAATAATAACCTTGCTGTAAATGAGCTTTTGGGAAATACTGACTATAATATGATAGAATTTTACATTAAGTTTGAAAGTGCTTTCATTCATTTAGAAACTAGGATTTTAAGTCTGAGCAAAGGAAACTATGAAGGTATGAGAGGCGAGTTGGCAATGATGGATTGGGAAAATACATTAAAAGATTTGACAGTAGACAGGCAATGGCTAGTATTTAAAGAAGCATTGCATGGTCTACAAGCAATATACATTCCTCTAAGGCATAAACACCCAACAGGAAAGATGAACCAACCGTGGCTAACAAAAGAAGTTAAAGATTGCATTCGATCAAAGGAAGTGGCTTATAAGTTTGCCAGAAAAAGTGGTAAGCCCAAGGATTAGGAGCAATTTAGAATCCAGCAAAGGATGACCAAGAAACTGATAAAGAAAGGGAAAAGAGAATATGATTGCAAGCTATCGAGAAACATAAAGGTGAACTGTAAAAGATTCTTTCAGTATGTGAAAAGGAAAAGATTAGCATGGACAAATGTGGGTCCATTACACGTGGAGACAGGAGAATTTATAATAGAGAATAGGGAAATGGCGGAGAAAGATGATACAGAAAATCTCCCTGAAATACAAGGCAACCAAAGGACTTGTGAAATTGAGGAACTGAAAGAAATTAGTATTAATAAAGAGGTAGTACTCAGAAAATTAACTGGATTGAAGGTTGATAGATAGATGAGTTACATCCCAGAGTGTTGAAGGAGGTGATCTCACCAATGCCCTATACAACTGGAGCAAAACATCCCTACTTTTATATTCCATTACCCTTGCAATAAACGATAACATTCCATTTGCATCTTTATCACTTACTGTATCTGCATACAAACCTTTAGGGATTTATGTACCAGAACACCCAGATCCCTCTGTACCTCAGAGTTCTGCAATCTCTCTCCATTTAAATAATACGCTGCTTTACTATTCTTCCTGCCAAAGTGGATAACTTCACATTTTTCCACATTATACTCTATTTGCCAAATTTTTACCCACTCACTTAACCTATCTATAAAAGAAGTGGCTGCTGAGATAGTAGATGCAGACTCCTTGGGCTGAACTCTATAAGCCCGCTGCCAATTTAATGGCGGCCCACCCGCACGGGCTGCACACCACAGAGCTGCTGCGATTCCAAGTGTGGCAACTCATTTAAATAGCTGGGGTGGGCCCCTACCCCAGATCATGTGGAGGGGGCGGGCTGT
Source organism: Heterodontus francisci (assembly GCF_036365525.1). Lineage (NCBI taxonomy): Eukaryota > Metazoa > Chordata > Chondrichthyes > Heterodontiformes > Heterodontidae > Heterodontus > Heterodontus francisci. The sequence continues at coordinate 16,742,562 of NC_090390.1, read as the reverse complement.
CCATGCCCGGTAGTGGCATCAGCTGCCTGTGCGCAGGCGCTGATGCCATTTTTATCTACCTATATTTGTGTCATCAGTAAATTTAGCAACCATACATTGGTCTCTTCATCCAAGTCATTTATATAAATTGTAAATAGTTGAGGCTCCAGCACTGATCCCTGTGGCACTCCCCTTGCTAACCCTACTGTCTGCTTCTTGTTAGCCAACCAGTCATTTATCCATGCTGACATGTCACCCCCTACACCATGAGCTCTTATTTTGTTTATTAACCTTTGCTGGGGGAACCTTGTCAAATGCCTTCTGGAAATCTAAGTATAGCACATCAACAGGTTACCCTTTATCCATGTCGTTTGTTACTTCCTCAAAGAACTCCAATCAATTAGTTAAACACGATTTCCCTTTCATAAAACCATGTTGAATCTGCCTGATTACATTGAAATTTGCTAAGTGCCCCACTATAACCTCCTTAATAATAGATTCCAGCATTTTCCCTATAACAGATGTTAAGCTAACTGGCCTGTAGTTTCCTGCTTTCTGTCTTCCTCCTTTCTTGAATAGAGGAGTCACATTCGCTGTTTTCCAATCTGCTGGGACCTTTCCAGAATCTAGGGAATTTTGGAAAATTAAAATCACTGCATCTACTATCTCAGCAGCCACTTCTTTTAAGATCCTAGGATGAAGTCCATCAGAACCTGGGGAATTGTCAGCTTTCAGTTCTAATAATTTTTTCAGTACCCTTTCCCTGGTGATTGTAATTGTTTTAAGTTCCTCCCTGCCTTTCGCCTCCTGATTCACAATTATTTCTGGGATGTTATTTGTATCCTCTACAGTGAAGACAGATGCAAAAAATCTGTTCAATTCATCCACCCTCTCCTTATTTTTCATTATTAATTCCCCAGAGTCACTCTCGAGAGGACCAACACTCACTTTACTTGCTCTTTTCCTTTTTAAATACCTGGTAGAAACTCTTTCCATCTGTTTTTATATTTCTAGCTAGCTTTCTCTCGTATTCTAATTTCTCCTTCCTTGCTAATCTTTATATTCTGCCCAATCTTCTGACCTGCCACTCATCTTTGCAGAATTATATGCTTCTTTTAATTTGATATTATCTTTAACTTCCTTAGTTAGCCATGGATGGAGTGTCCTTCCTTTAGAGTCTTTCTTTCTCACTGGAATGTATCTTTTATGAGTATTCTGAAACATCTCCTTAAATGTCTGTCACTGCATCTCTACTGACCTATCCCTTAACCTAATTTGTCAGTTTACTTTAGCCAGCTCTGCCCTTCGTGCCCTCATAATGACCCTTATTTAAGTTTAAAACACGAGTCTTAGATTTGCACTTCTCGCCCTCAAATTGAATGTTATGATCACTGCTACTTAGGGGCCCCTTCACTATGAGGTCATTAATTAATCCTGTCTCATTGCACTGTACCAGATCTAGTATGGCCTGCTCTCTGGTTGGCTCTCGAATGTGCTGCTCCAAGAAACGGTCCTGAAAACACTCTATGAACTCATCATCCAGGCTACCTTTGCCACTTTGGTTCATCCAATCTATATGTAGATTAAAATCCCCCATGATTATCTTCATGCCCTTCGCACAAGTCCCCATTATTTCATCCTTTATACCCCATCCTACAGTGTGGTTACTGTTAGGGGGCCTATAAACCACTCCCTTACTTCTTACCTTTACTATTTCTCATCTCTACCCAAACTGATTCTATATCTTGATCTCCAGAACTAAGGTCATTTCTCTCTATTGTACCAATGCCATCCTTAATTAACAGAGCTACCCCTCTGCCTTTTCCTAGCTTCCTGTCCTTCCTAAATGTCATGTACCCTTGAATATTCAGGTCCCAGTCTTTGTCATCTTGCAGCCATGTCTCTGGAATGGCTATCAGATCACATGTATTTATTACTATTTGCACTGTCAAGTCATCTGCTGTGTCATGAATGCTACGTGCATTCAGATACAGAGCCTTTAGTTCTGTCTTTTTACTATGTTTGTAACCTCTAGTCTTACCTGCTGGTGTGCTCTTAGGTTTGTATATTCTGTCCCTTCCTGCCAAACTCTGATCATCATTTCTCTTGTTGCTACCTTGCTGTCTTGCCTTACTCTCACTACTTAATTTATCACATCTTCTCAATCCTGATCCCTTGCCCTACTACTTAGTTTTAAGGCTTCTCTACCACCCTAGTAATGCAACCTACGAAACACTGATACCAGCGTGGTTCAGGTTGAGACCGTCCCGACGGTACGGCTTCCACTTTCCCCAGTATTGGTGCCAGTGCTCCACAAATCAAAACCCACTTCTCCCATGTCAATCTTTGAGCCATGCGTTTAACTCTCTAATCTTATTTAGTTTAGTTTAGTTTAGAGATACAGCACTGAAACAGGCCCTTCAGCCCACCGGGTCAGTGCCGACCATTAACCACCCATTTATACTAATCCTACACTAATCCCATATTCCTACCACATCCCCACCTGTCCCTATATTTCCCTACCACCTACCTATACTAGGGGCAATTTCTAATGGCCAATTAACCTATCAACCTGCAAGTCTTTGGCATGTGGGAGGAAACTGGAGCACCCGGAGGAAACCCACGCAGACACAGGGAGAACTTGCAAACTCCACACAGGCAGTACCCAGAATTGAACCCGGGTCACTGGAGCTGTGAGGTTGCAGTGCTAACCACAGCGCCACCCCTATGACAATTTACCCTATGACAATTTTCTTGTGGCTCAGGTAATAATCCAGTTTATTAACTTTGAGGTTCTGCTTTTTAATGTAGTCCCTAGCTGCTCATACTCCATCAGAAGAAGCTCATTCCTAGTTCTACTTATGTCGCTGGCACCTACATGGACTACAACTACTGGATCCTCCCCCTCCCACTGAAAGTTCCTCTCCAGCCCAGAGCAGATGTCCTAAACCCTGGCACTGGGCATGCAACACAGCCATCTGGACTCTTGCTGTCAGCTGCAGAGAACTGTGTCTATTCCCCTGACTATGCTATCCCCTACTACCAGTACATTACAATTAACTCCTCCTGCACTCCACATGAATGGCTTCAAGATACCATAGTCAGTTCACTCAGTCACCTTGCATCCCCCACTTTCATCCATACAGGTTGCAAGAACTTTGAACCTGTTAGACAATTGCAAAGGCTGAGGCCCCTCCACTTCTGTACTGTGTGTTCCCAAACCTTCCTCACTTCCAGTCACACCCTCCTGTCCCTGACCATGGGCCAAATCAGAAGACCCCATTGTAAGGGGTGTGACCACCCTCTGGTGCAAAGAGTCCAGGTAGCATTCCCCCACCCTGATGTGTCACAGTGCCTGGAGCTTGGCCTTCAGCTCACAAACTCTGAGCCGAGGTTCCTGCAGCTGCAGACACTTACTGCAGACGTGTTTGCCTTGGATCACACTGACATCCAGGAGTTCCCAAATCATGCAGTCACAACCACCTGCCCTGCTAAGTTTATTATGAGATAATCAATTATTTTACTTAATTAACTTATAATATATAAATCCTACAACTCCCAATAAGCTTTAATACTGCTAGTAAACGTTACCGAGACTAATAAAACCTTACAATTACTGATTAATTACCTAGGTATTGAAAGATAAATGAGCAGAATAGTAAAATACTCACCAGCCAATCAATTTATGACTTTCCTGTGATGTCACACCTCGAGTTCCTGTGCTGCTTGTAAACTCTTTCTCTCAATGTGCTCTTTATACTACCACCTCCTAGTGTTCCCGCTCTTTATACTACCACCTCCTAGTGTTCCCGCTCTTTATACTACCACCAACTAGTGTTCCCGCTCTTTATACTACCACATCCTAGTTTTCCCGCTCTTTATACCACCACCAACTAGTGTTCCTGCTCTGTAAACTACCACTGCTCTGTGTTCCCACTCTTTATACTACCACATCCTAGTGTTCCCGCTCTTTATACCACCACCAACTACTGTTCCCGCTCTGTAAACTACCACTGCTCTATGTTCCCACTCTTGATACTACCACCGCCTAGTGTTCCCGCTCTTTCAACTACCATCGCTCTGTGTTCCCGCTCTTTATACCACCACCGCCTAGTATTCCTGCTCTTTATACTACCACTGCCTAGTGTTCCTGCTCTTTATACTGCCACTGCCTAGTGTTCCCGCACTATCTACCACCACCGCCTAGTGTTCCTGCTCTTTATACTACCACGGCCCAGTGTTCCCGCTTATTTGCCACCACTGCCTAGTGTTCCTGCTCTTTATTCCACCACCACCTAGTGTTCCCGCTCTTTATACCACCACTGCCTAGTGTTCCCGCTCTTTAAAACACCACTGCCTAGTGTTCCCGCTCATTATACCACCACCTCCTAGTGTTCCTGCTCTTTATACTACCACCAACTAGTGTTCCCGCTCTTTATACTACCACCTCATAGTGTTCCCGCTCTTTATACTACCACCAACTAGTGTTCCCGCTCTTTATACTACCACCGCTCTATGTTCCCGCTCTTTATACTACCACCAACTAGTGTTCCCGCTCTTTATACTACCACCAACTAGTGTTCCCGCTCTTTATACTAACACCTCCTAGTGTTCCCGCTCTTTATACTACCACCAACTAGTGTTCCCGCTCTGTAAACTACCACCGCTCTATGTTCCCACTCTTTATACTACCACATCCTAGTATTCCCGCTCTTTATACGACCACCAACTAGTGTTCCCGCTCTGTAAACTACCACCGCTCTATGTTCCCACTCTTTATACTACCACATCCTAGTGTTCCCATTCTTTATACTACCACCTCCTAGTGTTCCCGCTCTTTAAACTACCACCAACTACTGTTCCCGCTCTGTAAACTACCACCGCTCTATGTTCCCACTCTTTATACCAGCACATCCTAGTGTTCCCGCTCTTTATACTACCACCAACTAGTGTTCCCGCTCTGTAAACTACCATCGCTCTATCTTACCACTCTTAATACTACCACATCCTAGTGTTCCCGCTCTTTATACCACCACCAACTAGTGTTCCTGCTCTGTAAACTACCACTGCTCTGTGTTGCCACTCTTTATACTACCACATCCTAGTGTTCCCGCTCTTTATACCCCCACCAACTACTGTTCCCGCTCTGTAAACTACCACTGCTCTATGTTCCCACTTTTTATACTACCACCGCCTAGTGTCCCCGCTCTTTATACTACCACCGCCTAGTATTCCCGCTCTTTAAACTACCGCCGCTCTGTGTTCCCACTCTTTGTACCACCACCGTCTAGTGTTCCCGCTCTTTATACGACCACCGTCTAGTATTCCCGCTCTTTAAACTACCGCCGCTCTGTGTTCCCACTCTTTATACCACCACCGTCTAGTGTTCCCGCTCTTTAAACTACCACCAACTAGTGTTCCCGCACTTTATACTACCACCGCTCTATGTTCCCGCTCTTTATACTACCACCAACTAGTGTTCCCGCTCTTTATACTACCACCTCATAGTGTTCCCGCTCTTTATACTACCACCAACTAGTGTTCCCGCTCTTTATACTACCACCAACTAGTGTTCCCGCTCTTTATACTACCACCAACTAGTGTTCCCGCTCTTTATACTAACACCTCCTAGTGTTCCCGCTCTTTATACTACCACTGCCTAGTGGTCCCGCTCTACCTACCACCACCGCCTAGTGTTCCCGCTCTTTATACTACCACGGCCTAGTGTTCCCGCTCATTATACCACCACTGCCTAGTGTTCCCGCTCATTATACCACCACTGCCTAGTGTTCCTGCTCTTTATACCACCACCGACTAGTGTTCCCGCTCTTTATACTACCACGGGCTAGTGTTCCCGCTCATTATACCACCACTGACTAGTGTTCCTGTTCTTTATACTGCCACCGCCTAGTGTTCCTGCTCGTTAAACTACCACCGCTTAGTGTTCCCGCTCTTTAAACTACCACCGCCTAGTGTTCCCGCTCTGTAAACCACCACCCCCTCGTGCTCCCGCTCGTTAAACTACCACCGCGTAGTGTTCCCGCTCTTTAAACCACCACCGCCTCGTGTTCCCGCTCATTATACCACCACCGCCTAGTGTTCCCGCTCTCTAAACTACCACCGCCTAGTTTTCCCGCTCTCTATACCACCACCGCCTAGTGTTCCCGCTCTCTAAATTACCACCGCCTAGTGTTCCTGCTCTTTAAACCACCACAGCCTAGTTTTCCCACTCTTTCTACCACCACCGCCTAGTATTCCCGCTCTTTATACTACCGCCCCCTAGTGTTCCCGCTCGTTAAACCACCACCGCCTAGTGTTCCCGCTCATTATACCACCACCGCCTAGTGTTCCCGCTCTTTCTGCCACCACCGCCTAGTGTTCCCGCTCTTTATAATGCCGCCACTCAGCGTTCCCGCCCTTTATACTGCCACTGGTCTGTGTTCCCACTCTTTATACTGCCAGTACTGTGTTCCTGTTCATTAGATTGCCGCTGCACTGTGTTCCATCGATGCTACTACCGCTCTGTGTTCTCGCTCTTAATACTGCCATCGCTCTGTGTTCCCGCTCTTTACACTGCCGCTGCTCTGTGTTCCCGCTCTTTATACATCCATCGCTCTGTGTTCCCGTTCTTTACACTGCCGCTGCTCTGTGTTCCCGCTCTTTATACTGCCATCGCACTCTGTTCTCGCCCCTTATACTGCCACTGCTCTGTTCCCGATCTTTGTACTGCCACTGCTCTGTGTACCCGCTCTTTATACTGCCACTGCTCTGTGTTCACCGCTCTTTATACTGCCATCGCTCTGTGTTCCCGTTCTTTACACAGCCGCTGCTCTGTGTTCCCGCCCTTTATACTGCCATCGCTCTGTGTTCCCGCTCTTTACACTGCCACTGCTCTGTGTTCCCGCTCTTTATACTGCCATCGTTCTGTGTTCCCGCTCTTTATACTACCATCGCTCTGTGTTCCTGCTCTTTATACTACCATCGCTCTGTGTTCCTGCTGTTTACGCTGTCATCACTCTCTGTTCCCGCTCTTTATACTGCCGTCGCTCAGTGTTCCCGCTCTTTATACTGCCACTGCTCTGTGTTCCCGCACTTTACACTGCCTCTGCTCTGTGTTCCCGCTCTTTATACTGCCACTGCTCTGTGTTCCCGCTCTTTATACTACCATCGCTCTGTGTTCCTGCTCTTTATACTACCATCGCTCTGTGTTCCTGCTCTTTACACTGCCATCGCTCTCTGTTCCCGCTCTTTATACTGCCACTGCTCTGTACTCCCGCTCTTTATACTGCCACTGCTCTGTGTTCCCGCTCTTTATACTACCATCGCTCTGTGTTCCTGCTCTTTATACTGCCATCGCTCTCTGTTCCCGCTCTTTATACTGCCATCGCTCTCTGTTCCCACTCTTTATACTGCCACTGCTCTCTGTTCCCGCTCTTTATACTACCATCGCTCTGTGTTCCCGCTCTTTATACTGCCACTGCTCTGTGTTCCCGCACTTTACACTGCCTCTGCTCTGTGTTCCCGCTCTTTATACTGCCACTGCTCTGTGTTCCCGCTCTTTATACTACCATCGCTCTGTGTTCCTGCTCTTTATACTACCATCGCTCTGTGTTCCTGCTCTTTACACTGCCATCGCTCTCTGTTCCCGCTCTTTATACTGCCACTGCTCTGTACTCCCGCTCTTTATACTGCCACTGCTCTGTGTTCCCGCTCTTTATACTACCATCGCTCTGTGTTCCCGCTCTTTATACTGCCATCGCTCTCTGTTCCCGCTCTTTATACTGCCACTGCTCTCTGTTCCCGCTCTTTATACTACCATCGCTCTGTGTTCCCGCTCTTTATACTGCCACTGCTCTCTGTTCCCGCTCTTTATACTACCATCGCTCTGTGTTCCCGCTCTTTATACTGCCATCGCTCTCTGTTCCCGCTCTTTATACTGCCACTGCTCTCTGTTCCCGCTCTTTATACTACCATCGCTCTGTGTTCCCGCTCTTTATACTGCCATCGCTGTCTGTTCCCGCTCTTTATACTGCCACTGCTCTCTGTTCCCGCTCTTTATACTGCCACTGCTCTGTGTTCCCGCTCTTTATACTACCATCGCTCTGTGTTCCCGCTCTTTATACTGCCATCGCTCTCTGTTCCCGCTCTTTATACTGCCATCGCTCTCTGTTCCCGCTCTTTATACTGCCACTGCTCTCTGTTCCCGCTCTTTATACTGCCACTGCTCCCTGTTCCCGCTCTTTATACTGCCAACGCTCTCTGTTCCCGCTCTTTATACTGCCACTGCTCTCTGTTCCCGCTCTTTACACTGCCATCGCTCTCTGTTCCCGCTCTTTATACTGCCACTGCTCTGTGTTCCCGCTCTTTATACTGCCATCGCTCTGTGTTTCCGTTCTTTATACTACCATCGCTCTGTGTTCCTGCTCTTTATACTGCCATCGCTCTGTGTTCCCGTTCGTTATACTGCCACCACTCTGTGTTTCCACTCTTTTCTACCACCGCCTCACTCTGTTCCCGCTCTTTATACTGCCATCACTCTGTGTTCCCGTTCTTTAGACAGCCTCTGCTCTGTGTTCCCGTTCTTTACACTGCCGCGGTTATGTGTTCCCGCTCGTTATACTACCACCACTCTGTGTTCCCGCTCTTTACACTGCCATCACTCAGTGTTCCCGCTCTTTACACTGCCACTGCTCTGTGTTCCCGCTCTTTATACTGCCATCGCTCTGTGTTCCCGCTCTTTATACTGCCATTGCTCTGTATTCCCGTTCTTTATACTACCACCGCCTAGTGTTCCCGCTCATTATACCACCACCTCCTAGTTTTCCCGCTCTCTAAACTACCACCGCCTAGTGTTCCCGCTCTTTATACTACCACCGCCTAGTGTTCCCGCTCTTTCTACCACCACCGTCCAGTATTCCCGCTCTTTGTACTGCCACCACTCTGCGTTCCCGCTCTTTATACTGCCACCGGTCTGAGTTCCCACTCTTTATACTGCCGCTGCTCTGTGTTCCCGCTCTTTATACTGCTGCTGCTCTCTGTTCCCGCTCTTTATACCACCACCGACTAGTGTTCCCGCTCTTTATACTACCACGGCCTAGTGTTCCCGCTCATTATACCACCACTGACTAGTGTTCCTGCTCTTTATACCGCCACTGCCTAGTGTTACTGCTCGTTAAACTACCACCGCTTAGTGTTCCCGCTCTTTAAACTACCACCGCCTAGTGTTCCCGCTCTTTAAACCACCACCCCCTCGTGTTCCCGCTCGTTAAACTACCACCACGTAGTGTTTCCGCTCTTTAAACCACCACCGCCTAGTGTTCCCGCTCATTATACCACCACCGCCTAGTGTTCCCGCTCTCTAAACTACCACCGCCTAGTGTTCCCGCTCTCTAAACTACCACCGCCTAGTGTTCCTGCTCTTTAAACCACCACCGCCTAGTTTTCCCGCTCTCTATACCACCACCGCCTAGTGTTCCCGCTCTCTAAATTACCACCGCCTAGTGTTCCTGCTCTTTAAACCACCACAGCCTAGTTTTCCCACTCTTTCTACCACCACCGCCTAGTATTCCCGCTCTTTATACTACCGCCCCCTAGTGTTCCCGCTCATTAAACCACCACCGCCTAGTGTTCCCGCTCATTATACCACCACCGCCTAGTGTTCCCGCTCTTTCTGCCACCACCGCCTAGTGTTCCCGCTCTTTATAATGCCACCACTCAGCGTTCCCGCCCTTTATACTGCCACTGGTCTGTGTTCCCACTCTTTATACTGCCAGTACTGTGTTCCTGTTCATTAGATTGCCGCTGCACTGTATTCCATCGATGCTACTACCGCTCTGTGTTCTCGCTCTTAATACTGCCATCGCTCTGTGTTCCCGCTCTTTACACTACCGCTGCTCTGTGTTCCCGCTCTTTATACTGCCATCGCTCTGTGTTCCCGTTCTTTACACTGCCGCTGCTCTGTGTTCCCGCTCTTTATACTGCCATCGCACTCTGTTCTCGCTCTTTACACTGCCACTGCTCTGTGTTCCTGCTCTTTACACTGCCACTGCTAAGTGTTCCCGCTCTTTATACTGCCATCATTCTGTGTTCCCGCTCTTTACACTGCCATTGCTCTGTGTTCCCGCTCTTTATACTGCCATCTCTCTGTGTTCTCGCTCTTTATACTGCCACTGCTCTGTGTTCCCGCTCTTTATACTACCATCGCTCTGTGTTCCAGCTCTTTATACTGCCATCATTCTGTGTTCCCGCTCTTTACACTGCCACTGCTCTGTGTTCCCGCTCTTTATACTGCCATCTCTCTGTGTTCTCGCTCTTTATACTGCCACTGCTCTGTGTTCCCGCTCTTTATACTGCCACTGTCTGTGTTCCCGCACTTTACACTGCCACTGCTCTGTGTTCCCGCTCTTGATACTGCCACTGCTCTGTGTTCCCGCTCTTTATACTACCATCGTTCTGTGTTCCTGCTCTTTATACTACCATCGCTCTGTGTTCCTGCTCTTTACACTGCCATCGTTCTCTGTTCCCGCTCTTTATACTGCCACTGCTCTGTGTTCCCGCTCTTTATACTACCATCGCTCTGTGTTGCCGCTCTTTACACTGCCAACGCTCTCTGTTCCCGCTCTTTATACTGCCACTGCTCTGTATTCCCGCTCTTTGTACTGCCACTGCTCTGTGTTCCCGCTCTTTATACTACCATCGCTCTGTGTTCCCGCTCTTTATACTGCCATCGGTCTCTGTTTCCGCTCTTTCTACTGCCAATGCTCTCTGTTCCCGCTCTTTATACTGCCACTGCTCTCTGTTCCCGCTCTTGATACTACCATCGCTCTGTGTTCCTGCTCTTTATACTGCCATCGCTCTCTGTTCCCGCTCTTTATACTGCCACTACTCTCTGTTCCCGCTCTTTATACTGCCACTGCTCTGTGTTCCCGCTCTTTATAATACCATCGCTCTGTGTTCCCGCTGTTTGTACTGCCATCGCTCTCTGTTCCCGCTCTTTATACTGCCAACGCTCTCTGTTGCTGCTCTTTATACTGCCACTGCTCTCTGTTCCCGCTCTTTACACTGCCATCGCTCTCTGTTCCCGCTCTTTATACTGCCACTGCTCTGTGTTCCAGCTCTTTATACTGCCATCGCTCTGTGTTCCCGTTCTTTATACTACCATCGCTCTGTGTTCCTGCTCTTTATACTGCCATCGCTCTGTGTTCCCGTTCCTTACACTGCCATCGCTCTGTGTTCCCGTTCTTTACACTGCCGCGGTTATGTGTTCCCGCTCGTTATACTACCACCACTCTGTGTTTCCACTCTTTTCCACCACCACCTCACTCTGTTCCCGCTCTTTATACTGCCATCACTCTGTGTTCCCGCTCTTTACACTGCCACTGCTCTGTGTTCCCGCTCTTTATACTGCCACTGCTCCCTGTTCCCGCTCTTTATACTGCCAACGCTCTCTGTGCCTGCTCTTTATACTGCCACTGCTCTCTGTTCCCGCTCTTTATACTGCCACTGCTCTGTGTTCCCGCTCTTTATACTGCCATCGCTCTGTGTTCCCGTTCTTTATACTACCATCGCTCTGTGTTCCTGCTCTTTATACTGCCATCGCTCTGTGTTCCCGTTCCTTACACTGCCATCGCTCTGTGTTCCCGTTCTTTATACTACCATCGCTCTGTGTTCCTGCTCTTTATACTGCCATCGCTCTGTGTTCCCGTTCTTTTCACTGCCGCGGTTATGTGTTCCCGCTCGTTATACTGCCACCACTCTGTGTTTCCACTCTTTTCCACGACCACCTCACTCTGTTCCCGCTCTTTTTACTGCCATCACTCTGTGTTCCCGTTCTTTATACAGCCTCTGCTGTGTGTTCCCGTTCTTTACACTGCCGCGGTTATGTGTTCCCGCTCGTTATACTACCACCACTCTGTGTTTCCACTCGTTTCCACCACCACCTCACTCTGTTCCCGCTCTTTTTACTGCCATCACTCTGTGTTCCCGCTCTTTACACTGCCACTGCTCTGTGTTCCCGCTCTTTATACTGCCAACGCTCTGTGTTCCCGCTCTTTATACTACCATTGCTCTGTATTCCCGTTCTTTATACTACCACCGCCTAGTGTTCCCGCTCATTATACCACCACCTCCTAGTTTTCCCGTTCTCTAAACTACCACCGCCTAGTGTTCCCACTCTTTATACCACCACCGCCTAGTGTTCCCGCTCTTTCTACCACCACCGCCCAGTGTTCCCGATCTTTGTACTGCCACCACTCTGCGTTCCCGCTCTTGATACTGCCACCGGTCTGTGTTCCCACTCTTTATACTGCCACCGCTCTGTGTTCCCGCTCTTTATACTGCCACCGCTCTGTGTTCCCGTTCTTTATACTGCCGCTGCTCTGTGTTCCCGCTCTTTATACTGCCGCTGCACTCTGTTCACTCTCTTTATACTGCCGCTGCTCTGTGTTACCGCTCTTTATACTGCTGCTGCTCTCTGTTCCCGCTCTTTATACTGCCGCTATTCTGTGTTCCCGCTATTTATACTGCCGCTGCTCTGTGTTCCCGTTCTTTATACTACCATCGCTCTGTGTTCCCGCTCTTTATACTGCCACTGCTCTGTGTTCCCGCTCTTTATACTGCCATCGCTCTGTGTTCCCGTTCTTTATACTGCCACCTTCTAGTGTTCCCGCTCGTTAAACTACCACCGCCTAGTGTTCCCGCTCTTTAAAAAACCACTGCCTAGTTTTCCCGTTCTTTATACCACCACTGCCTAGTGTTCCCGCTCTTTCTACCACCACCGCCTAGTGATCCGACTCATTATACCAGCACCGCCTAGTGTTCCCGCTCTCTAAACTACCACCGCCTAGTGTTCCCGCTCTTTAAACCACCACCGACGAGTTTTCCCGCTCTTTATACCACCACTGCACAGTGTTCCCGCTATTTCTGCCACCACCGCCTCGTGTTCCCGCTCTTTATACTTCCACCACTCTGCGTTCCCGCCCTTTCTACTGCCACTGGTCTGTGTTCCCACTCTTTATACTGCCAGTACTGTGTTCCTGCTCATTAGATTGCCGCTGCACTGTGTTCCATCGATGCTGCTACCGCTCTGTGTTCTCGCTCTTAATACTGCCCACGTTCTGTGCTCCTGCTCTTTATACTGCCACCGCTCTGTGTTCCCGTTCTTTATACTACCATTGCTCTGTGTTCCTGCTCTTTATACTGCCATCGCTCTGTGTTCCCGTTCTTTTCACTGCCGCGGTTATGTGTTCCCGCTCGTTATACTGCCACCACTCTGTGTTTCCACTCTTTTCCACGACCACCTCACTCTGTACCCGCTCTTTTTACTGCCATCACTCTGTGTTCCCGTTCTTTATACAGCCTCTGCTCTGTGTTCCCGTTCTTTACACTGCCGCGGTTATGTGTTCCCGCTCGTTATACTACCACCACTCTGTGTTTCCACTCTTTTCCACCACCACTTCACTCTGTTCCCGCTCTTTTTACTGCCATCACTCTGTGTTCCCGCTCTTTACACTGCCACTGCTCTGTGTTCCCGCTCTTTATACTGCCATCGCTCTGTGTTCCCGCTCTTTATACTACCATTGCTCTGTATTCCCGTTCTTTATACTACCACCGCCTAGTGTTCCCGCTCATTATACCACCACCTCCTAGTTTTCCCGCTCTCTAAACTACCACCGCCTAGTGTTCCCGCTCTTTATACCACCACCGCCTAGTGTTCCCGCTCTTTCTACCACCACCGCCCAGTGTTCCCGCTCTTTGTACTGCCACCACTCTGCGTTCCCGCTCTTGATACTGCCACCGGTCTGTGTTCCCACTCTTTATATTGCCACCGCTCTGTGTTCCCGCTCTTTATACTGCCACCGCTCTGTGTTCCCGTTCTTTATACTGCCGCTGCTCTGTGTTCCCGCTCTTTATACTGCCGCTGCACTCTGTTCACGCTCTCTATACTGCCGCTGCTCTGTGTTACCGCTCTTTATGCTGCTGCTGCTCTCTGTTCCCGCTCTTTATACTGCCGCTATTCTGTGTTCCCGCTATTTATACTGCCGCTGCTCTGTGTTCCCGTTCTTTATACTACCATCGCTCTGTGTTCCCGCTCTTTATACTGCCACTGCTCTGTGTTCCCGCTCTTTATACTGCCATCGCTCTGTGTTCCCGTTCTTTATACTGCCACCCTCTAGTGTTCCCGCTCGTTAAACTACCACCGCCTAGTGTTCCCGCTCTTTAAAAAACCACTGCCTAGTTTTCCCGTTCTTTATACCACCACTGCCTAGTGTTCCCGATCTTTCTACCACCACCGCCTAGTGATCCGACTCATTATACCAGCACCGCCTAGTGTTCCCGCTCTCTAAACTACCACCGCCTAGTGTTCCCGCTCTTTAAACCACCACCGCCGAGTTTTCCCGCTCTTTATACCACCACTGCCTAGTGTTCCCGCTCTTTCTGCCACCACCGCCTCGTGTTCCCGCTCTTTATACTTCCACCACTCTGCGTTCCCGCCCTTTATACTGCCACTGGTCTGTGTTCCCACTCTTTATACTGCCAGTACTGTGTTCCTGCTCATTAGATTGCCGCTGCACTGTGTTCCATCGATGCTGCTACCGCTCTGTGTTCTCGCTCTTAATACTGCCCACGTTCTGTGCTCCTGCTCTTTATACTGCCACCGCTCTGTGTTCACGCGCTTTATATTGCTGCCGCTCTCTGTTGCCGCTCTTTATACTGCCACCATTCTGTGTTTCCGCTCTTTTCTACCACCACCTCTCTATGTTCCGGCTCTTTATACTGCCACCATTCTGTGTTTCCGCTCTTTTCTACCACCTCTCTCTGTTCCCACTCTTTATACTGCCACAGCTCTGTGTTCCCGTTCTTTACACTGCCGCGGTTATGTGTTCCCGCTCGTTATACTACCACTACTCTGTGTTTCCACTCTTTTCTACCACCACTCTGTGTTTCCACTCTTTTCTACCACCACCTCACTCTGTTCCCGCTCTTTATTCTGCCATCACTCTGTGTTCCCGTTCTTTATACTGCCGCTGCTCTGTGTTCGCGCTCTTTACACTGCCACTGCTCTGTGTTCCCGCTCTTTATACTGCCACCCCCTAGTGTTCCCGCTCTTTAAAGCACCACTGCCTAGTGTTCCCGCTCATTATACCACCACCTCCCAGTTTTCCCGCTCTCTAAACTACCACCGCCTAGTGTTCCCGCTCTTTATACTGCCATTGCTCTGTGTTCCCGTTCTTTATACTGCCACCCCCTAGTGTTCCCGCTCTTTAAAGCACCACCGCCTAGTGTTCCCGCTCTTTCTCCCACCACCGCCTAGTGTTCCCGCTCTTTGTACTGCCACCACTCTGCGTTCCCGCTCTTGATACTGCCACCGCTCTGTGTTCCCGTTCTTTATAATGCTGCTGCTCTGTGTTCCCGCTCTTTATACTGCCACTGCTCTGTGTTCCTGCTCGTTATACTACCACCACTCTGTGTTTCCACTCTTTTCTACCACCACCTCATTCTGTTGCCGTTCTTTATACTGCCACTGCTCTCTGTTCCCGCTCTTTATACTGCCACTGCTCTCTGTTCCCGCTCTTTATACTGCCATCGCTCTGTGTTCCCACTCTTTATACTGCCACTGCTCTGTGTTCCCGTTCTTTATACTGCCATCGCTCTGTGTTCCCGCTCTTTATACTGCCACCGCTCTGTGTTCCCTTCTTTATACTGCCATCGCTCTGTGTTCCCGCTCTTTGTACTGCCATCGCTCTGTGTTGCCGTTCTTTATGCTGCCACTGCTCTCTGTTCCCGCTCTTTATACTGCCGCTGCTCTGTGTTCCCGCTCTTTATACTGCCACTGCTCTGTGTTCCCGCTCTTTTTACTGCCATCGCTCTGTGTTCCCACTCTTTATACTGCCACTGCTCTGTGTTCCCGCTCTTTATACTGCCACTGCTCTGTGTTCCCGCTCTTTATACTGCCACCCCCTAGTGTTCCCGCTCATTAAACTACCTCCGCCTAGTGTTCCCGCTCTTTAAAAAACCACTGCCTTGTTTTCCCGTTCTTTATACCACCACCGCCTAGTGTTCCCGCTCTTTCTACCACCACCGCCTAGTGTTCCCTCTCATTATACCACCACCGCCTCGTGTTCCCGCTCTCTAAACTACCACCTCCTCGTGTTTCCGCTCTCTAAACTACCACCGCCTAGTGTTCCCGCTCTTTATACCACCACCGCCTAGTGTTCCCGCTCCTTCTACCACCACCGCCTAGTGTTCCTGCTCTTTTTACTGCCAGCACTCTGCGTTCCCCCTCTTTATACCACCACCGCCTAG
This sequence comes from Heterodontus francisci, assembly GCF_036365525.1. Classification (NCBI taxonomy): domain Eukaryota; kingdom Metazoa; phylum Chordata; class Chondrichthyes; order Heterodontiformes; family Heterodontidae; genus Heterodontus; species Heterodontus francisci. The sequence goes on along the minus strand of NC_090390.1, from coordinate 16,726,278 downwards.
TGTTCCTGCTCTTTATACTGCCACTGCTCTCTGTTCCCGCTCTTTATGCTGCCGCTGCTCTGTGTTCCCGCTCTTTATACTGCCACTGCTCTCTGTTCCCGCTCTTTATACTGCCATTGCTCTGTGTTCCCACTCTTTATACTGCCGCTGCTCTGTGTTCCCGCTCTTTATACTGCCACTGCTCTCTGTTCCCGCTATTTATACTGCCACTGCTCTCTGTTCCCGCTCTTTATACTGCCGCTGCTCTGTGTTCCCGTTCTTTACACTGCCACTGCTCTCTGTTCCCGCTCTTTATACTGCCGCTGCTCTGTGTTCCCACTCTTTATACTGGTACTGCTCTCTGTTCCCGCTCTTTATACTGCCATCACTCTGTGTTCCCGTTCTTCATACAGCCTCTGCTCTGTGTTCCCGTTCTTTACACTGCCGCGGTTATGTGTTCCCGCTCGTTATACTACCACCACTCTGTGTTTCCACTCTTTACCACCACCACCTCACTCTGTTCCCGCTCTTTATACTGCCATCACTCTGTGTTCCCGCTCTTTACACTGCCACTGCTCTGTGTTCCCACTCTTTATACTGGTACTGCTCTCTGTTCCCGCTCTTTATACTGCCATCACTCTGTGTTCCCGTTCTTTATACAGCCTCTGCTCTGTGTTCCCGTTCTTTACACTGCCGCGGTTATGTGTTCCCGCTCGTTATACTACCACCACTCTGTGTTTCCACTCTTTACCACCACCACCTCACTCTGTTCCCGCTCTTTATACTGCCATCACTCTGTGTTCCCGCTCTTTACACTGCCACTGCTCTGTGTTCCCGCTCTTTATACTGCCACTGCTCCCTGTTCCCGCTCTTTATACTGCCAACGCTCTCTGTGCCCGCTCTTTATACTGCCACTGCTCTCTGTTCCCGCTCTTTACACTGCCATCGCTCTCTGTTCCCGCTCTTTATACTGCCACTGCTCTGTGTTCCCGCTCTTTATACTGCCATCGCTCTGTGTTCCCGTTCTTTATACTACCATCGCTCTGTGTTCCTGCTCTTTATACTGCCATCGCTCTGTGTTCCCGTTCCTTACACTGCCATCGCTCTGTGTTCCCGTTCTTTATACTGCCATCACTCTGTGTTCCTGCTCTTTATACTGCCATCGCTCTGTGTTCCCGTTCTTTTCACTGCCGCGGTTATGTGTTCCCGCTCGTTATACTGCCACCACTCTGTGTTTCCACTCTTTTCCACGACCACCTCACTCTGTTCCCGCTCTTTATACTGCCATCACTCTGTGTTCCCGTTCTTTATACAGCCTCTGCTCTGTGTTCCCGTTCTTTACACTGCCGCGGTTATGTGTTCCCACTCGTTATACTACCACCACTCTGTGTTTCCACTCTTTTCCACCACCACCTCACTGTGTTCCCGCTCTTTATACTGCCATCACTCTGTGTTCCCGCTCTTTACACTGCCACTGCTCTGTGTTCCCGCTCTTTATACTGCCATCGCTCTGTCCTCCCGCTCGTTATACTGCCATTGCTCTGTATTCTCGTTCTTGATAATACCACCGCCTAGTGTTCCCGCTCATTATACCACCACCTCCTAGTTTTCCCGCTCTCTAAACTACCACCGCCTAGTGTTCCCGCTCTTTATACCACCACCGCCTAGTGTTCCCGCTCTTTCTACCACCACCGCCCAGTGTTCCCGCTCTTTGTACTGCCACCACTCTGCGTTCCCGCTCTTGATACTGCCACCGGTCTGTGTTCCCACTCTTTATACTGCCACCGCTCTGTGTTCCCGCTCTTTATACTGCCACCATTCTGTGTTTCCGCTCTTTTCTACCACCTCTCTCTGTTCCCACTCTTTATACTGCCACAGCTCTGTGTTCCCGTTCTTTACACTGCCGCGGTTATGTGTTCCCGCTCGTTATACTACCACTACTCTGTGTTTCCACTCTTTTCTACCACCACTCTGTGTTTCCACTCTTTTCTACCACCACCTCACTCTGTTCCCGCTCTTTATTCTGCCATCACTCTGTGTTCCCGTTCTTTATACTGCCGCTGCTCTGTGTTCGCGCTCTTTACACTGCCACTGCTCTGTGTTCCCGCTCTTTATACTGCCACCCCCTAGTGTTCCCGCTCTTTAAAGCACCACTGCCTAGTGTTCCCGTTCATTATAACACCACCTCCCAGTTTTCCCGCTCTCTAAACTACCACCGCCTAGTGTTCCCGCTCTTTATACTGCCATTGCTCTGTGTTCCCGTTCTTTATACTGCCACCCCCTAGTGTTCCCGCTCTTTAAAGCACCACCGCCTAGTGTTCCCGCTCTTTCTCCCACCACCGCCTAGTGTTCCCGCTCTTTGTACTGCCACCACTCTGCGTTCCCGCTCTTGATACTGCCACCGCTCTGTGTTCCCGTTCTTTATAATGCTGCTGCTCTGTGTTCCCGCTCTTTATACTGCCACTGCTCTGTGTTCCTGCTCGTTATACTACCACCACTCTGTGTTTCCACTCTTTTCTACCACCACCTCATTCTGTTGCCGTTCTTTATACTGCCACTGCTCTCTGTTCCCGCTCTTTATACTGCCACTGCTCTCTGTTCCCGCTCTTTATACTGCCATCGCTCTGTGTTCCCACTCTTTATACTGCCACTGCTCTGTGTTCCCGTTCTTTATACTGCCATCGCTCTGTGTTCCCGCTCTTTATACTGCCACCGCTCTGTGTTCCCTTCTTTATACTGCCATCGCTCTGTGTTCCCGCTCTTTGTACTGCCATCGCTCTGTGTTGCCGTTCTTTATGCTGCCACTGCTCTCTGTTCCCGCTCTTTATACTGCCGCTGCTCTGTGTTCCCGCTCTTTATACTGCCACTGCTCTGTGTTCCCGCTCTTTTTACTGCCATCGCTCTGTGTTCCCACTCTTTATACTGCCACTGCTCTGTGTTCCCGCTCTTTATACTGCCACTGCTCTGTGTTCCCGCTCTTTATACTGCCACCCCCTAGTGTTCCCGCTCGTTAAACTACCTCCACCTAGTGTTCCCGCTCTTTAAAAAACCACTGCCTTGTTTTCCCGTTCTTTATACCACCACCGCCTAGTGTTCCCGCTCTTTCTACCACCACCGCCTAGTGTTCCCTCTCATTATACCACCACCGCCTCGTGTTCCCGCTCTCTAAACTACCACCTCCTCGTGTTCCCGCTCTCTAAACTACCACCGCCTAGTGTTCCCGCTCTTTATACCACCACCGCCTAGTGTTCCCGCTCCTTCTACCACCACCGCCTAGTGTTCCTGCTCTTTATACTGCCACCACTCTGCGTTCCCCCTCTTTATACCACCACCGCCTAGTGTTCCCGCTCTTTATACTGCCACTGCTCTCTGTTCCCGCTCTTTATGCTGCCGCTGCTCTGTGTTCCCGCTCTTTATACTGCCACTGCTCTCTGTTCCCGCTCTTTATACTGCCATTGCTCTGTGTTCCCACTCTTTATACTGCCGCTGCTCTGTGTTCCCGCTCTTTATACTGCCACTGCTCTCTGTTCCCGCTATTTATACTGCCACTGCTCTCTGTTCCCGCTCTTTATACTGCCGCTGCTCTGTGTTCCCGTTCTTTACACTGCCACTGCTCTCTGTTCCCGCTCTTTATACTGCCGCTGCTCTGTGTTCCCACTCTTTATACTGGTACTGCTCTCTGTTCCCGCTCTTTATACTGCCATCACTCTGTGTTCCCGTTCTTTATACAGCCTCTGCTCTGTGTTCCCGTTCTTTACACTGCCGCGGTTATGTGTTCCCGCTCGTTATACTACCACCACTCTGTGTTTCCACTCTTTTCCACCACCACCTCACTCTGTTCCCGCTCTTTATACTGCCATCACTCTGTGTTCCCGCTCTTTATGCTGCCGCTGCTCTGTGTTCCCGCTCTTTATACTGCCACTGCTCTCTGTTCCCGCTCTTTATACTGCCATTGCTCTGTGTTCCCGCTCTTTATGCTGCCGCTGCTCTGTGTTCCCGCTCTTTATACTGCCACTGCTCTGTGTTCCCGCTCTTTATACTGCCACTGCTCCCTGTTCCCGCTCTTTATACTGCCAACGCTCTCTGTGCCCGCTCTTTATACTGCCACTGCTCTCTGTTCCCGCTCTTTACACTGCCACTGCTCTGTGTTCCCGCTCTTTATACTGCCATCGCTCTGTGTTCCCGTTCTTTATACTACCATCGCTCTGTGTTCCTGCTCTTTATACTGCCATCGCTCTGTGTTCCCGTTCCTTACACTGCCATCGCTCTGTGTTCCCGTTCTTTATACTGCCATCACTCTGTGTTCCTGCTCTTTATACTGCCATCGCTCTGTGTTCCCGTTCTTTTCACTGCCGCGGTTATGTGTTCCCGCTCGTTATACTGCCACCACTCTGTGTTTCCACTCTTTTCCACGACCACCTCACTCTGTTCCCGCTCTTTATACTGCCATCACTCTGTGTTCCCGTTCTTTATACAGCCTCTGCTCTGTGTTCCCGTTCTTTACACTGCCGCGGTTATGTGTTCCCGCTCGTTATACTACCACCACTCTGTGTTTCCACTCTTTTCCACCACCACCTCACTCTGTTTCCGCTCTTTATACTGCCATCACTCTGTGTTCCCGCTCTTTACACTGCCACTGCTCTGTGTTCCCGCTCTTTATACTGCCATCGCTCTGTCCTCCCGCTCGTTATACTGCCATTGCTCTGTATTCTCGTTCTTGATAATACCACCGCCTAGTGTTCCCGCTCATTATACCACCACCTCCTAGTTTTCCCGCTCTCTAAACTACCACCGCCTCGTGTTCCCGCTCTTTATACCACCACCGCCTAGTGTTCCCGCTCTTTCTACCACCACCGCCCAGTGTTCCCGCTCTTTGTACTGCCACCACTCTGCGTTCCCGCTCTTGATACTGCCACCGGTCTGTGTTCCCACTCTTTATACTGCCACCGCTCTGTGTTCCCGCTCTTTATACTGCCACCGCTCTGTGTTCCCGTTCTTTATACTGCCGCTGCTCTGTGTTCCCGCTCTTTATACTGCCGCTGCACTCTGTTCACGCTCTTTATACTGCCGCTGCTCTGTGTTACCGCTCTTTGTACTGCCGCTGCTCTGTGTTTCCGCTCTTTATACTGCCGCTGCTCTGTGTTCCCGCTCTTTATACTGCTGCTGCTCTCTGTTCCCGCTCTTTATACTGCCGCTATGCTGTGTTCCTGCTATTTATACTGCCGCTGCTCTGTGTTCCCGTTCTTTATACTACCATCGCTCTGTGTTCCCGCTCTTTATACTGCCACTGCTCTGTGTTCCCGCTCTTTATACTGCCATCGCTCAGTGTTCCCGTTCTTTATACTGCCACCCTCTCGTGTTCCCGCTCGTTAAACCACCACCGCCTAGTGTTCCCGCTCTTTAAAAAAATACTGCCTAGTTTTCCCGTTCTTTATACCACCACTGCCAAGTGTTCCCGCTCTTTCTACCACCACCGCCTAGTGATCCGACTCATTATACCAGCACCGCCTAGTGTTCCCGCTCTCTAAACTACCACCGCCTAGTGTTCCCGCTCTTTATACTGCCATTGCTCTGTGTTCCCGTTCTTTATACTGCCACCCCCTCGTGTTCCCGCTCTTTAAAGCACCACCGCCTAGTGTTCCCGCTCTTTCTCCCACCACCGCCTAGTGTTCCCGCTCTTTGTACTGCCACCACTCTGCGTTCCCGCTCTTGATACTGCCACCGGTCTGTGTTCCCACTCTTTATATTGCCACCGCTCTGTGTTCCCGCTCTTTATACTGCCGCCGCTCTGTGTTCCCGTTCTTTATACTGCTGCTGCTCTGTGTTCCCGATCTTTATACTGCCACTGCTCTGTGTTCCTGCTCGTTATACTACCACCATTCTGTGTTTCCACTCTTTTCTACCACCACCTCACTCTGTTGCCGTTCTTTATACTGCCACTGCTCTCTGTTCCCGCTCTTTATACCGCCGCTGCTCTGTGTTCCCGCTCTTTATACTGCCACTGCTCTGTGTTCCCGCTCTTTATACTGCCATCGCTCTGTGTTCCCACTCTTTATACTGCCACTGCTCTGTGTTCCCGCTCTTTATACTGCCACTGCTTTGTGTTCCCGCTCTTTATACTGCCACTGCTTTGTGTTCCCGCTCTTTATACTGCCACTGCTCTGTGTTCCCGCTCTTTATACTGCCACTGCTCTGTGTTCCCGCTCTTTATACTGCCGCTGCTCTGTGTTCCCGTTCTTTATACTGCTGCTGCTCTGTGTTCCCGATCTTTATACTGCCACTGCTCTGTGTTCCTGCTCGTTATACTACCACCACTCTGTGTTTCCACTCTTTTCTACCACCACCTCACTCTGTTGCCGTTCTTTATACTGCCACTGCTCTCTGTTCCCGCTGTTTATACCGCCGCTGCTCTGTGTTCCCGCTCTTTATACTGCCACTGCTCTGTGTTCCCGCTCTTTATACTGCCATCGCTCTGTGTTCCCACTCTTTATACTGCCACTGCTCTGTGTTCCCGCTCTTTATACTGCCACTGCTCTGTGTTCCCGCTCTTTATACTGCCACTGCTCTCTGTTCCCGCTCTTTATACTGCCATCGCTCTGTGTTCCCACTCTTTATACTGCCACTGCTCTGTGTTCCCGCTCTTTATACTGCCATCGCTCTGTGTTCCCGTTCTTTATACTGCTGCTGCTCTGTGTTCCCGCTCTTTATACTGCCACTGCTCTGTGTTCCTGCTCGTTATACTACCACCACTCTGTGTTTCCACTCTTTTCTACCACCACCTCACTCTGTTGCCGTTCTTTATACTGCCACTGCTCTCTGTTCCCGCTCATTATACTGCCGCTGCTCTGTGTTCCCGCTCTTTATACTGCCACTGCTTTGTGTTCCCGCTCTTTATACTGCCACTGCTCTGTGTTCCCGCTCTTTATACTGCCACTGCTCTGTGTTCCCGCTCTTTATACTGCCGCTGCTCTGTGTTCCCGCTCCTTATACTGCCACTGCTCTCTGTTCCCGCTCTTTATACTGCCATCGCTCTGTGTTCCCACTCTTTATACTGCCACTGCTCTGTGTTCCCATTCTTTATACTGCCATCGCTCTGTGTTCCCGCTCTTTATACTGCCATCGCTCTGTGTTGCCGTTCCTTATACTGCCACTGCTCTCTGTTCCCGCTCTTTATACTGCTACCCCCTAGTGTTCCCGCTCGTTAAACTACCCCCGCCTAGTGTTCCCGCTCTTTAAAAAACCACTGCCTTGTTTTCCCATTCTTTATACCACCACCGCCTAGTGTTCCCGTTCTTTCTACCACCACCGCCTAGTGTTCCCGCTCATTATACCACCACCGCCTCGTGTTCCCGCTCTCTAAACTACCACCTCCTCGTGTTCCCGCTCTCTAAACTACCACCGCCTAGTGTTCCCGCTCTTTATACCACCACCGCCTAGTGTTCCCGCTCCTTCTTCCACCACCGCCTAGTGTTCCCGGTCTTTATACTGCCACCCCCTAGTGTTCCCGCTCTTTAAAGCACCACCGCCTAGTGTTCCCGCTCATTATACCACCACCTCCTAGTTTTCCCGCTCTCGAAACTACCACCGCCTAGTGTTCCCGCTCTTTATACTGCCATTGCTCTGTGTTCCCGTTCTTTATACTGCCACCCCCTAGTATTCCCGCTCTTTAAAGCACCACCGCCTAGTGTTCCCGCTCTTTTTCCCACCACCGCCTAGTGTTCCCGCTCTTTGTACTGCCACCACTCTGCGTTCCCGCTCTTGATACTGCCACCGGTCTGTGTTCCCACTCTTTATATTGCCACCGCTCTGTGTTCCCGCTCTTTATACTGCCGCCGCTCTGTGTTCCCGTTCTTTATACTGCTGCTGCTCTGTGTTCCCGCTCTTTATACTGCCACTGCTCTGTGTTCCTGCTCGTTATACTACCACCACTCTGTGTTTCCACTCTTTTCTACCACCACCTCACTCTGTTGCCGTTCTTTATACTGCCACTGCTCTCTGTTCCCGCTCTTTATACTGCCGCTGCTCTGTGTTCCCGCTCTTTATACTGCCACTGCTCTGTGTTCCCGCTCTTTATACTGCCATCGCTCTGTGTTCCCACTCTTTATACTGCCACTGCTCTGTGTTCCCGCTCTTTATACTGCCGCTGCTCTGTGTTTCCGCTCTTTATACTGCCACTGCTCTCTGTTCCCGCTCTTTATACTGCCATCGCTCTGTGTTCCCGTTCTTTATACTGCTGCTGCTCTGTGTTCCCGCTCTTTATACTGCCACCGCTCTGTGTTCCTGCTCGTTATACTACCACCACTCTGTGTTTCCACTGTTTTCTAACACCACCTCACTCTGTTGCCGTTCTTTATACTGCCACTGCTCTCTGTTCCCGCTCATTATACTGCCGCTGCTCTGTGTTCCCGCTCTTTATACTGCCACTGCTCTGTGTTCCCGCTCTTTATACTGCCACTGCTCTGTGTTCCCGCTCTTTATACTGCCACTGCTCTGTGTTCCCGCTCTTTATACTGCCGCTGCTCTGTGTTCCCGCTCTTTATTCTGCCACTGCTCTCTGTTCCCACTCTTTATACTGCCACTGCTCTGTGTTCCCGCTCTTTATACTGCCACTGCTCTGTGTTCCCGCTCTTTATACTGCCACCCCCTAGTGTTCCCGCTCGTTAAACTACCTCCGCCTAGTGTTCCCGCTCTTTAAAAAACCACTGCCTTGTTTTCCCGTTCTTTATACCACCACCGCCTAGTGTTCCCGCTCTTTCTACCACCACCGCCCAGTGTTCCCGCTCATTATACCACCACCGCCTAGTGTTCCCGCTCTCTAAACTACCACCTCCTCGTGTTCCCGCTCTCTAAACTACCACCGCCTAGTGTTCCCGCTCTTTATACCACCACCGCCGAGTGTTCCCGCTCCTTCTACCACCACCGCCTAGTGTTCCCGCTCTTTATACTGCCACCACTCTGCGTTCCCGCTCTTTATACCACCACAGTCTAGTGTTCCCGCTCTTTATACTGCCAGTACTGTGTTCCTGCTCATTAGATTGCCCCTGCACTGTGTTCCATCGATGCTGCTACCGCTCTGTGTTCTCGCTCTTAATACTGCCCACCTTCTGTGCTCCTGCTCTTTATATTGCCACCACTCTGCGTTCACGCGCTTTATATTTCTGCCGCTCTCTGTTGCCGCTCTTTATATTGCCACCACTCTGTGTTCTCGCTCTTTTCTACCACCACCTCTCTATGTTCCGGCTCTTTATACTGCCACCATTCTGTGTTTCCGCTCTTTTCTACCACCTCTCTCTGTTCCCACTCTTTATACTGCCATCGCTCTGTGTTCCCGCTCTTTATACTGCCACCGCTCTTTGTTCCCGTTCTTTATACTGCCACTGCTCTCTGTTCCCGCTCTTTATGCTGCCGCTGCTCTGTGTTCCCGCTCTTTATACTGCCACTGCTCTCTGTTCCCGCTCTTTATACTGCCATTGCTCTGTGTTCCCACTCTTTATACTGCCGCTGCTCTGTGTTCCCGCTCTTTATACTGCCACTGCTCTGTGTTCCCGCTCTTTATACTGCCGCTGCTCTGTGTTCCCGCTCCTTATACTGCCACTGCTCTCTGTTCCCGCTCTTTATACTGCCATCGCTCTGTGTTCCCACTCTTTATACTGCCACTGCTCTGTGTTCCCATTCTTTATACTGCCATCGCTCTGTGTTCCCGCTCTTTATACTGCCATCGCTCTGTGTTGCCGTTCCTTATACTGCCACTGCTCTCTGTTCCCGCTCTTTATACTGCTACCCCCTAGTGTTCCCGCTCGTTAAACTACCCCCGCCTAGTGTTCCCGCTCTTTAAAAAACCACTGCCTTGTTTTCCCATTCTTTATACCACCACCGCCTAGTGTTCCCGTTCTTTCTACCACCACCGCCTAGTGTTCCCGCTCATTATACCACCACCGCCTCGTGTTCCCGCTCTCTAAACTACCACCTCCTCGTGTTCCCGCTCTCTAAACTACCACCGCCTAGTGTTCCCGCTCTTTATACCACCACCGCCTAGTGTTCCCGCTCCTTCTTCCACCACCGCCTAGTGTTCCCGGTCTTTATACTGCCACCCCCTAGTGTTCCCGCTCTTTAAAGCACCACCGCCTAGTGTTCCCGCTCATTATACCACCACCTCCTAGTTTTCCCGCTCTCGAAACTACCACCGCCTAGTGTTCCCGCTCTTTATACTGCCATTGCTCTGTGTTCCCGTTCTTTATACTGCCACCCCCTAGTATTCCCGCTCTTTAAAGCACCACCGCCTAGTGTTCCCGCTCTTTTTCCCACCACCGCCTAGTGTTCCCGCTCTTTGTACTGCCACCACTCTGCGTTCCCGCTCTTGATACTGCCACCGGTCTGTGTTCCCACTCTTTATACTGCCACTGCTCTGTGTTCCCGCTCTTTATACTGCCACTGCTCTGTGTTCCCGCTCTTTATACTGCCACCCCCTAGTGTTCCCGCTCGTTAAACTACCTCCGCCTAGTGTTCCCGCTCTTTAAAAAACCACTGCCTTGTTTTCCCGTTCTTTATACCACCACCGCCTAGTGTTCCCGCTCTTTCTACCACCACCGCCCAGTGTTCCCGCTCATTATACCACCACCGCCTAGTGTTCCCGCTCTCTAAACTACCACCTCCTCGTGTTCCCGCTCTCTAAACTACCACCGCCTAGTGTTCCCGCTCTTTATACCACCACCGCCGAGTGTTCCCGCTCCTTCTACCACCACCGCCTAGTGTTCCCGCTCTTTATACTGCCACCACTCTGCGTTCCCGCTCTTTATACCACCACAGTCTAGTGTTCCCGCTCTTTATACTGCCAGTACTGTGTTCCTGCTCATTAGATTGCCCCTGCACTGTGTTCCATCGATGCTGCTACCGCTCTGTGTTCTCGCTCTTAATACTGCCCACCTTCTGTGCTCCTGCTCTTTATATTGCCACCACTCTGCGTTCACGCGCTTTATATTTCTGCCGCTCTCTGTTGCCGCTCTTTATATTGCCACCACTCTGTGTTCTCGCTCTTTTCTACCACCACCTCTCTATGTTCCGGCTCTTTATACTGCCACCATTCTGTGTTTCCGCTCTTTTCTACCACCTCTCTCTGTTCCCACTCTTTATACTGCCATCGCTCTGTGTTCCCGCTCTTTATACTGCCACCGCTCTTTGTTCCCGTTCTTTATACTGCCACTGCTCTCTGTTCCCGCTCTTTATGCTGCCGCTGCTCTGTGTTCCCGCTCTTTATACTGCCACTGCTCTCTGTTCCCGCTCTTTATACTGCCATTGCTCTGTGTTCCCACTCTTTATACTGCCGCTGCTCTGTGTTCCCGCTCTTTGTACTGCCACTGCTCTCTGTTCCCGCTCTTTATACTGCCACTGCTCTCTGTTCCCGCTCTTCATACTGCCGCTGCTCTGTGTTCCCGTTCTTTACACTGCCACTGCTCTCTGTTCCCGCTCTTTATACTGCCGCTGCTCTGTGTTCCCACTCTTTATACTGGTACTGCTCTCTGTTCCCGCTCTTTATACTGCCATCGCTCTGTGTTCCCACTCTTTGCACTGCCACTGCTCTGTGTTCCCGCTCTTTATACTGCCACTGCTCTTTGTTCCCGCTCTTTATACTGCCACTGCTCTCTGTTCCCGCTCTTTATACTGCCACTGCTCTGTGTTCCCGCTCTTTATACTGCCACTGCTTTCTGTTCCCGCTCTTTATACTGCCACTGCTCTGTGTTCCCGCTCTTTATACTGCCACTGCTCTGTGTTCCCGTTCTTTATACTGCCGCTGCTCTGTGTTCCCGCTCTTTGTACTGGTACTGCTCTGTGTTCCCGCTCTTTATACTGGTACTGCTCTCTGTTCCCGCTCTTTATACTGCCACTGCTCTGTGTTCCCGCTCTTTATACTGCCACTGTTCTGTGTTCCCGCTCTTTATACTGCCATCGCTCTGTGTTCCTGCTGTTTATACTGCCGCTGCTCTGTGTTCCTGCTGTTTATACTGCCATCGCTCTGTGTTCCCGCTCTTTATACAGCCACTGCTCTGTGTTCCTGCTCGTTATACTACCACCACTCTGTTTCCACTCTTATCTACCACCACCTCACTCTGTTCCCGCTCTTTATACTGCCGTTGCTCTGTGTTCCTGCTCTTTATACTGCCGCTGCTCTGTGTTCCTGCTCTTTATACTGCCATCGCTCTGTGTTCCCGCTCTTTATACTACCACCGCTCTGTGTTTCCACTCTTTTCTACCACCACCTCACTGTGTTCCCGCTCTTTATACTGCCACCACTCTGTGTTCCCGCTCTTTATTATACCACCACCTCTCTGTATTCCCGCTCTTTATACTGCCACCACTCTGAGTTCCCACTCTTTATACTACCATCGCCTCACTGTTTTCCGGCTCTTTATACTACCACCACTCTGTGTTTCCACTATTTTCTACCACCACCTCACTCTGTTCCCACTCTTTATACTGCCACTGCTCTGTGTTCCTGCTCGTTATACTACCACCGCTCTGTGTTTCCACTCTTTTCTACCACCACCTCACTGTGTTCCCGCTCTTTATACTGCCACCACTCTGTGTTCCCGCTCTTTATTATACCACCACCTCTCTGTATTCCCGCTCTTTATACTGCCACCACTCTGAGTTCCCTGCTGTTTATACTACCATCACCTCACTGTGTTCCCGCTCTTTGTACTGTCACCGCTCTGTGATCCCACTCTTTATACTACCCCTACCACCCAGAAGGACAAGGGCAGCAGCTGAATGGGAACACCACCACCTGCATGTTCCCCTCCAAGTCACACACCATCGTGACTTGGAACTATATCATCATTCCTTCACTGTCGTTGGGTCAATATCCTGGAACTCCCTTCCTAACCGCACTGTTTGTGTACCTACCTCACATGGACTGCAGACTCTCAAATAGGCAGCTCACCACCAGTTTATCAAAGGCAATTAGGGATGGGCAATAAGTGCTGTCCTAGCCACTGGTGCCTACGTGCCTTGAATGAATAATATCCTTTGTGGTGTTTTATATACTGACTGTCTCTGCCAGTGCATTGTGTTATATACTGACTGTCTCCATCCAGTGTGGTGTATTATATATTGACTGTTTTTATTTAATCTGGTGTGTTACATACACTGACTGTCTCTCTGCAGTACAATGTGTTATATACTGACTGTCCCTATTCGGTTCATTGTGTTATATACTGACTGTCACTATCCAGTCTGGTGTGTTATACACTGACTGTCTCTATCCATTACAGTGTGTTGTGTACTGACTGCTTCTATCCTGTGCAATGTGTTATGTACTGACTCTCCCTATCCAGTGCAGTGTGTTTTATACTGACTGTCTCTATCCAATGTAGTGTGTTATATATTGACTATCTCTATCCCGAGTGTTGTGTTATATACTGATTGTCTTGATCAGTTACACTGTAATTGACTTTATCTATCCATTTTTCTATCCGTTTTATGTACTGACTGTCCCTGTCCAGTGCAGTGTGTTATGTACTGACTGTCTCCATCCAATGTGGTGCATTGTATCTTTATTGTTTCTATCGAATATGGTGTGTTATATATGGACTGTCTCTATGCAGTGCACTGTGTTATATACTGACCATCCCTGTTCAGTTCATTTTGTTATGTACTGACTGCCACTATCCGTTACGGTGTGTTATATTCTGACTGTCTGTATCCATTGTGTTGTGTTTTATACTGCCTGTCTCTATTCATTATGGTGTGTTATATACTGACTGTCTCGATTCAGTGTGGTGTGCTATATACTGCCTGTCTCTATTCATTACGCTGTGTTTTATACTGCCTGTCTCTCTTCATTACGGTGTGTTATCTACTGACTGCCTCTATACAGAGCAGTGTTTTATATTCTGACTGACTCTATTCAGAGTGGTGTGATCTTTACTATCTATCCATTGTGCTGTGTTTATACTGCCTGCCTCTATCAATTACAGTGTGCTATATACTGTCTGTCTCTATCCAATGTGTGGTATTATATACTGACTATCTTGATCAGTTGCACTGTGTTATATACTGACTGTCTCACTCCAGTGCCGTGTGTTTTATACTGACTGTCTCCATCCAGTGTGGTGTGTGTCATGATTCTTTTTTTCCCCTGGGAAATATGCGGTGTGCCTTTAAGGCTGTAAGAGATCAGTACTTCTTTAAGACAGCTAGCTCCAGAGACTGAGTGAAAGTGCATTCCAGTTGCCGGGCAACAACCATACAAACCGAGAAGAGACGAGATACAGTGTTGCCGATTTTGAAAAACTGGCTAACTGGTTTGTTCAGACAGACTTGCTGTGCCAGCATGTACTGAAGGAAATCGGAGAGCTCTCTCAGTCTATTTAAACCCTACTTATTGTACTCTCTCAACATTTTAAAGAAGCTTCAAGCCATATTGATTTCTTAAAGAAAATAACCAATTATTGAACTGCTGAATTCCCGCTGGAAAAAAAAATTTAATTCTTCAATACTAAACTGTAATTGCTGCGTTCATCACTGGAAAGAAGAGTTTGATTTTTCAACTGCTGAACTGAACTACCGAATTCCTAGCATCAGATCCCATCGGACAACTGCGAAGACTTCAAGCAACCTTGGACTGTGTCTACATTGAAGATTCCATTTCGTAAGGAATGTAAATCAACAAAGACTTTGTTATTTGTATGTTTCGGGCAGATGATTAAACACCAAACTACCGATAATTTTGGTACATGTATGTGAATGCGGGAGTTAGATTCTTTAAATAAGTTATAAGGTCTTTTGATATTGGTTTATCTTAGTAGTGTTTAAGATTTTAGTTGTTTTTTAATAAACAGTTAATTTGTTGATATCTAAAGATACTTGGTTTGGTCCACCTCATTCAGGGGTTACCAGATTAGTTCAATTCAGCTGTGGCTTTCTTTGATTTGGAAAGCTTTAAGAATATGTATGAGGCAACCTGTGGAGCGACTGGACTGAATTGACAGTGCGTTGCTCCCACTGCAGTCAGAATTATATATATTGATTGGGGGCTTTGTCTTGAGCGGTTGTACCATAACATCTGTTATATATTGACTGTTTCTATCGAGTATGATGTTTTATATACTGACTGTCTCTATCCAGTACAATGTGCTATATGCTGACTGTCCCTATTCGGTTCATTATGTTATATACTTACTGTCATGATCCTGTGATGAAATATAGGTATACTAGGGATAATTAGGAAATTATATACTTTATTAGGAAGAATTCATGTATAATTAATACATTACACTTTAGGAATAAAGATTCATTTAATGCAATTAAAGATTGAATAAATTGTCAGTTTTCAAGATTCTGGAATTCCTTTAAAAAGCAGGTTAAAAATTCATAACCCTTCTAGTTAGAAATCTATCACAACATCTCTGCTAATTCATGGTCTTTTTTGTTAATATCCATCGCAATGTCTCTGCTACATGGCACTGTGTGAGCTAATGGACATGCGACACACTGTACATGGTACACACTCATAACTATAGTCCTAATTAGCTGATACTGATATATAATATAGACAGACTGTTTTAACAAGGTGGTACAGAATATTATGAACCATTATGTATGATCAATCACAAAATGGAACTTCACTTATATAAAACAGATGTCATCTAACCCTAACTTAACTCAAAAGAAAAAAAGAGAAGTTACTGCACAATGTTTGTTAGGAAGCTTTTAAGAATAAAACATATTTATGAAAATAAGTAACAAATAAACTAAAGCCATAGTGTTACTATTAAACACTGCAAACATTTTGACCAGATAACTTCGCAACTTCATGATAAGGGAATTCTCAACAATTAAATAATTAAGAATAATAGTGAATGATACAACCTTATATAAATAATGAAAGAGGGAAGAACATTCAGAGAGATGACGCCAACATTTGCAAGGGATGAGCTAATCAGATTGGAACCATTATAAACATAGGAACTTTACAATTTAAAAATTAGAAGTACTGAATTGCTCAACAATGCTTCTCAACTCATGGTAAAGGAAGCTAACCCTGCATGACAGGATAATTCTATACTCCTAACCAAGGGGCCTTTGTCTTGTTAGGCAGGAGGATAACTTGGGGAATTTAAGATAACGATTTACTTTGAATTTCGATGGATATTCAAAGATATATTGCTGTAACATTGTCAAGGTTGAGTTTTTGGATTCTATTTGTGAAATAAGATGATGTTGTCCATCTTTTCGTAATCTGTAATGTTGTGATATACTTAGCCACTTAAAGTGTATTGCATGTTCAATTCTTTAATGAATTTTAAAATAATTTAGTAAATCGTCTCATGTAGTATTCTGTACACAACATCAAAGGACCCCTCTCGGTACCTTCTTAAGTGGGGTGATGCATATTGAAGACAGAATCCCTGACCTTGATAATTTCTGGGATATTTATGATCTAGCTGATAGTTAGTTAGTTAGAGATACAGCACTGAAACAGGCCCTTCGGCCCACCAAGTCTGTGACGTCCATCAACCACCCATTTATACTAATCCTACACTAATTCCATATTCCTATCACATCCCCACCTGTCCCTATATTTCCCTACCACCTATCTATACTAGGGGCAATTTATAATGGCCAATTTACCTATCAACCTGCAAGTCTTTTGGCATGTGGGAGGAAACCTGAGCACCCGGAGGAAACCCACACAGACACAGGGAGAACTTGCAAACTCCACACAGGCAGTACCCAGAATTGAACCCGGGTCGCTGGAGCTGTGAGGCTGCGGTGCTAACCACTGCGCCACTGTGCCGCCCTAAATACTTATTAAAAATAGGCTATGCGAAAGATGGTAATACTCTCTGCTGATTTCATCCTAGTCCAGTTCTTCAGACCCAATCAAGTGGCAGTGAGATCTGGCTGGTTTAAACTTAAGTGAGGGAGATTAGCTCGGAAGTGTTGCTGATTTGGTTTAGCTCCTGTAAGGGGTTAAGGTCATAAATCACTTGAACCCATTACAGTGTGTTATATTATGAAGGTCTCGAGCCATTGTATTGTGTTTTATACTGACTGTCTCTATCCATTATTGTGTGTTACATACTGATTGTCTCTGTTCAGTGCCGTGTGTTATATACTGACTATCTCTATACAGTGCAGTGTTTTATATTCTGACTGACTCTATTCAGCGTGGTGTGTTTTATACTGTCTCTATCCATTGTGCTGTGCTTTATACTACCTGTCTATCAATCATGGTGTGCTATATACTGACTGTTTCTATCCAGTGCGGTTTGTTATGAACTCACTGTCTCCAGCCATTTCGGTATGTTATATACTGGCATGATCCTGTCTTTTTTTTCCCTCCGGGAAATATGTGGTGTGGCTTTAAGACATCAAAGGATCAATACTGCTTTAAGAACAAGCAGGCCTCAGGAGTTACCGAGAAGGTGCATTCTTGTTGCCTTGGATACAGCCACTTGCACTGAGCATCGAGAGATATATTTGTTACAATTTAATTTTGAACTGGCTTATAGTGCAAACAGGCTGTTCTAAGAGAGGACACAGAAAGACAGCTTGTGTTAGCACCTGAAAGAAGAGCTCTCAGCTAATTTATAGTGAAGGAAGAGAATTTAGTCTGTTTATATAATTTTTATCTCTCAAAATTCGAAAAAAAAGTCAAGCCAAAACAGAGATCCCTGATAATTTAAACTGAAGGAAGGGAAGTTAGATGGTGACAATCTTTTATCTCTCGAAAAATTATAAAGTCAAATTGATTCATTTAAAAAGTGTTTGCAAGTTGTTAATTGTGGAAATTCATCGCTGGAGAAGGAAAGCATCACTTACTGCCGGAATTAGACTAGGGACTGTTTTATTATCGAAGAAACTTTATCTCCCCCATCAGACAGCTGTGAGGACTTCAAGTAACCTTGGACTTTTTCATCTCCAGCAGGATCGTAAATTTGCAAGGACTCTAATTTTTTCTATTTTAAATGTTGTTTATATCTTAGTAGTGTTTCAGAATTTAGTTTTTCTAATTAAACAGCTAATTTGTTGATTTTAAGACACCTGGTTGGTTAGCCTCATTCAGGGGTTAATAGATGGTACAATTTGGCTGCGTCTTTCTTTAATTTGGAAAGTTTTAAATGATATGTTAGGTGATCTGTGGAGGGACAGGATTGAATTAACAGTGTGTTTCTCCCACCAAAATCAGAATCATATATTTTGATTGGGGGCTTTGACTGGTCGTAACATATTAATTGGGGGCTCACTTGAGATTTGAATCACATATTAATTGAGTTTTTCATTTGTAATTTTGAATCATATCTTAATTGGGGGCTCGCTTGCCGTTGAATCATATTTAATTTGGTGGCTCGTGTCTGGGATCAGAATCAGACTAATCTGGAGCGTTCACATTTGGAATCATATTAATTACTCATTTCTGAGATAACATATTTAAATTGGGGTCTTGTGTTTGGCATCCTATTTAATTTTTCTCAAGTCTGGGATTATATCAATTGGAAATTCAATTGTTGAGATCTAAATCTAATGCCAATTACAAAGAAATAAAAGAACCAGGTCCCTTATACAATAAGGTACAGTTTATACCATTGTAATGGCATTAGTGGTTGTAGCAGAGTTTTGGGGAAAGCAGAATGTTTCCCTGAGTGACTTGATAACTTTGACTAAGAATAAATTAAAAGAAATGGCAGCAAAATTGGGGTTGGAATTGAAATCAGGTGCCAAAAAGGCAGAGATAATTGACATAATAGCTGAACATCTGGAATTAGTAGAAGATGATGATGATGATGATACAGATGAAGGGCAATATGAGGAACAGGAAAGGGAATACGAGAGACATGAAGGTAGTAGCTCTGAGAGTGATGCAGTGGAATTGGCTAGGATTCAGTTAGAAATGAAAAACTTGAGGCAGAAAAATAATTAAGAAAACTTGAATTGCAAAAGAGGAAAGGGAAAAAGAAAAAGCTATAGCATTAAGAAAACTTGAACTTCAGAGAAAGAGTGAAAGAGAAGAGAGGAAATTTAAATTAAAAGCGATAGAACTAAGACAAACGGGTAGTCTTAAATCCAGGGAAAATTCGGATCAGGAAGAATTTGAATTTAGATCAGGCCCCAGTGAGAAGTTGTTTCAATTTATACAGGCTCTTCCTATGTTCGAGGAAAGGGACGTAGAGGCATTTTTCATATCTTTTGAAAAAATAGCCAAACAGATGAAATGGCCAAAAGAAAGCTGGATATTGCTCATGCAGGGCAGGTTGATAGGCAGGGCTCATGAAGTTTATGCCATGCTTCCTGAAGAGGTTTCTGCAGATTATGAGATGGCAAAAAAGGCTATTCTTGCTGTGTATGAGTTAGTCCCTGAAGCTTGCCATCAGAAGTTTAGGAACTTACAGAGATTGGCCGGGTAGACATATTTAGAATTTGAGAGGGTGAAGCAAATAAATTTTGACTGTTGGATACGTGCATTAAAGAATGAAACCACAAATGAGAACCTTCTACAATTGATTCTCTTAGAAGAGTTTAAAAACTCCATTCCTTCTGTAGTGAGAACTCATATAGATAACCTGAAAGATTTGAAAGCTAGGCAAGCAGCAGAGATTGTTGATGATTTTGAGCTTGTGAATAAGCCAGCCTATTTTGTCCATCACCCCCATAAATCCGAGAAGAATAGAAAGTGGGAGAGTGAAAGGAAGGCAAGTAGGCGGGGACAAGAAGGAACAGCTGGGAATGCCTCTGGATCATCTCCTCAGGTCAGAAAGGAAGGTTCTGAGGGTAGAAGTGAGGTTCATGAGCCAAAGTGTTATCATTGCAACAAAATGAGTCATCTTTGTTCAGAGTGCTGGAAATTGCGAGGTAAACCCATAGGACTTGTTGGGGTATGCAAAATGTGCTTTTAAAAATTAAACCCTGTTACGGTTAATCCAGGCAAAGGCTGAGAGGGAACTCCGAGACCCTTTTCTCACCTGGTCGTAACTGAAATTTGGGGGCTACTGTCCTGGATTTGACCAAAAGACAAATGAGAACATTGAAAGTGGGAAGTCAAATTGATCCCAAACAAAAAGAGGAAAGGTTTCAATGTAGGTTTTCTTGTGATTGTGTGTACTAGAATACTAACATGTCTGTGACTGAAACCAATTGCTCCCCAAGCCAGAATGAAGTATCTTGGGATAAATTAAAAGCACTGTCTATAGAGGAGTTGAGGAAAATGGCTGAGCAGTGTGGGATCACTGTATATGGCAAGGCTAAGAAGTCTAAACTCCTAAGACTAGTGGCCAACCATTTTTCCCTTGAATCTGAAGAAGCAGAACCAGGGTTAGAAATAGACTCTGACAGGGTATTGTTAGCAAAGATACAATTGGAACAGAGGAAACTTGAATTAGAGGACAGGGAAAGAGAAAGAGAGAGACAGTACAGAGAGAAAGAAAGAACCTTCCAGAAAGAATGCAAAGAGAGAGAGCTGAGGCAACTTGAGTTAACTAGGGGGCGACAGAGTAATCCCAGTGAAAGCATGGCCAATATGGAGGATCGTAATTCAGGGCTGGGCACAGAATTGTTAAAACTCTCCCAACTGATCCTAAAATTCAATGAGGGAGACGTGGGAATGTTTTTTGTGTCTTTTGAAAAACTGGCAAGGCAGTTAAAGCGGCCAGCTGAGGCTTGGACTCTGCTGATACAGAGCAAATTAATAGGAAAAGCTCATGAGGTTTATTCCCTGTTGCCAGATGAGAGTTCATCCAATTATTAACTGACAAAAAATGCTATCCTCGGGGCATATGAATTAGTACCCGAAGCCGATTGCCAAAAGTTTAGAACCCTCAAGAAGCAAGTTGGTCAAACTTACCAGGAGTTTGAGAGAAGTAAGCAGCTGGCTTTTGACCAGTGGCTGAGGGCTCTTAAAGTGGAGCTCAGCTATGAAAATCTCAGAGAAGTAATTTTGCTAGAGGAATTTAAAACTCTCTCCCACTCTCCATAAATACACATGTAGAGGAACAGAAAGTTCATAGAGCCCAGCAGGCAGCAGTTCTGGCTGATGAGTTTGCTCTCATTTATAATTCGGTTTCCCAGCGGAAAACCTTTCCTAATCACCGACACAAATCTGAAAAGGACAAAGGATGGGAAGGTGATCGAAGCCCAAGCAGTCCTGGAAGGGAAAGAAAAGCAGGAGACACAGAGGGCCCTCCTCCAGCCAAAAAGGAAAGTGCTGTAAGTAGGAGTGAGACCTAGAGATCTGTGTACCTCTATTGTAATAAAGCAGGGCATCTAAGACTGACTGCTGGAAACTAAAGGAAAAACATGTAGGGTTAATCAGGGCACACCCGTTCAGTGATGGAGAAGGGACCTTGATGGAAAGCACAGCAGAACAAGCTGTGGCTTTAATGGCAGTAAGAGTGAGACCCAGGAAGTCGACCACTGCAAGTGCAGGAAAATTTAGTAGGATTCTTGAAGGTTATCAGGGTTTTGTGTCAGAAGGGAGAGTAACTCCATACCCTTCAAGTGGGGCAAGCAAGCCCATAGTATTTCTCAGAGACAGAGGGGCCACTGGATTCCTTTTACTGGGAAAAGGTCTGACCTTTCCCCCAGAGAGTGCAGTAAACACCAGAATGGTGGTGAATGGTATTGGAGGGCAGTGTATACCTGTACCTTTACACTGAGTGCACCTGGAGTGCGACCTAGTTTCGGGACTGGTGACCGTAGGGATTGTCCCTAGTTTAGCTGTGAACGGGGTTGACCTGCTTCTAGTAATGATCTGGTGGGGACGAAGGTGGTAGCCCACCCCCACCCCCCAGTAGTGAAAGCAAGACCGCAGGAGGTCCGAGAGACAGGGCAGTGGCAGGAGACGGTCCCCTGCAGTTTCCCTGAATATGTAGTGGATCAGGCCATGATCAAACCAGCTCCCCCAGAGAAGACTGAATTAGCACTGCAGGCAGATGACCATGAGGTCTGTCTGTCTGAGACTTTCTTTGGAAAGTTAGGAGACCCAGGGAATGAGTTAAATGAATCTTCCCTAGCTGAGGCTCAGCATGCTGACCCAGTGTTGAGAAAGTTACCACAGGCTGCCCAGACTGAAATTGAAGGAAAAGGAGTCCTTGATTGCTGCTATTTAAAGAATGAGGTACTGATGAGGAAGTGGGAGACCTGAGAGCAAGGAGTGGACAGTGGTTCACCAGTTAATGGTGCCGCAGAGGTACTGGAGAGAAATATTAAGAATGGCCCATGAGATTACAGCGGCTGTACATATCGGTATACAAAAAACCAAAGCCTGCATAAGACAACGGTTTGACTGGCCAAAACTCCACAAGGATGTGGTGGAGTACTGTAGGAGTTGCCACATGTGCCAGGTTGAGGGAAAACTGCAACCTACAGTGAAACCTGCACCTCTAAATCCTGTATTCGTGTTTGGAGGCCCCTCCAGTAGAGGGCTGGTGAACTGTAATGGACCCCTGTTGAGAACAAATGCGGGCAGGCAGGCAAAGGCTGGCAAGAGATTAGAAAATAAAGGGGAAAAAGGGACCAAGAGGACAGGTTAAAGAAAGTCCAGGAGGAATCCCAAATGGAAATCCCTACTGTCCTGACAGCCATCCCTGAAATATTTGAAATGTTAGACCCTACATCCTCCTATGTAAATGCAGACAATAGAAACACCCCACCAGGTTTGCTGACAGCATTTACAGGAACCTGCAGAGACAAAGAAAGCCCTCAAGAGCAGAGAAACTGTGATGGTGATGCCTCACCTAGTCAAAGTGCTGCAGGGGATTGCAGTAGAATCTGGACAAATACTTGCAAGTAGGAGTGTCCCAGAGGACAAAAGCAAGGAATTCTCTCCCACAGTCAGGAGAAAAGGGAACCAACTTTCCCCTAAGGTGAAAAGCCCTTGCATGACTCATCAAAGCACTGAAAGAAAGTTCAGAGTAGAACCACCCACTGCCAACACCCATGAGCAAAACTCCCACTTCGGGCTAATTAAATATAACCCTTCCCCTGCAGACCTCAACAAATACAAAGACACCCTCAGGTAGACATGGAAATGTGCAAACTAAAAAACTTTCCTAAAAACCACATGTTTATTGGGATGCCAAAAAGGGCAGTTTAAAGCAGCACTGCTACCAAGAAAAGATAGGCTATAACAACCTTTAGTATTTCTGAATGAATGATAGAGATGTATGTGTGTTTTCCTGTACTTCTCTTCTCTCTAGTCCCATTTATTGAAATGCTTTTTTTAAAAAAAACACATTTCATTCTGCAGGGTGTGGAGGTGTCATGAAGACCCCCACCTGTCAAGAATGAGGGATATTAATTTTGTCATATGAACATTAAATGTAAACTCTTGCTGGAGTGAAGAAATGCCTTGATTTACAAGAGCTCACCAGACACTTGGCTGGAGGACATTTGTATACTAAAAGACAGTGCTTGGAGAGACAAATGAATTGCTCACTGATTCAGTTAACAGAAGTTGGTCTAGGCAATGGTGATCTACATCTTGTCGGTGTAAGAGACAGCACCACACCACCACATACACCACACACCCCCCCACCCCACCCCCCTACCCAGCCCCCCCTCAACAGCTGAGAGCTTTGCAATCCACAAACGCAAGAGTTTGTTGAAAAAACTTAGTCACATGAATAACCTGCCAGCCAACTTGAAGGTTTGAATTGTGCTCACAGGACAGTTTGACCAGACTGACAATTGTAACTGAACCTGGAACAAGCCAGCCTCTCTCCTGGCTGTCTCTCTCTCGCTTTCTCACAAGCCTCTGGGCCCACTGAAGTCACTTAAACCTCAACAGAGAAAAGACTCCTACGCTGAAACAAGTTGAAGCGTGCACTGGGCCCCAACAAACAGCAAAACGTACCGGCAACCAAAGACTCCACATTGAACTTAAAGGAATGTAAATAACTACAGATATTGCCTCAAACTTTTCCCCTTTACTGCTTCCACTTTTTCTGTCTCCATCTGCATGTGTGTTCATTGCCTATGCATGCTCGCGTTGTCATGTCACGTATTCATAGTCCTTACCCGAATTAGAGTTTAAGATTAATAAACTTCCACCTTTCTTGTTTAAATCTAAGAAAACCTGCCTAATTGATTTCTTTGCTTTACAATTGGAAAGAGGTAAGTGAACAAGGATTCACTGAGGGGGAGCGAAAAAAATGTGCTTTTAAAAATTAAACCCTGTTACGGTTAAACCAGGCATAGGCTGAGAGGGAACACATAGAACATTTTCTCACCTGGTTGTAACACTATCCAGTGTGTGTTATATAGTGACTGTCACTATGCAGGTTGATGTGTTATATAATGCCCGTCTCTATTCAGTGTGTTGTGTTATACACTGACTGTCTCTATCCTGTGTGATGTGTTAGATACAGAATGTCTCTATCCAGTGTGCTGTGCTATACACTGAGTGTCTCAATTCAGGTCAGAGTTTCATATACTGCTGTCTTACACACTAACTGCCTCTAGCCAGTTTGGTGTGTTATACACTGACTGTTGCTATCCTGTGCAGTGTGTTAAGTACTGCCAGCCTCCATCCAGCATGGTGTGTTATATACCGAATTATCTATCAAGGGTGGTGTGTTATGTACAGACTGTCTCATCCGGTGTGGCCTGTTATATAGAGACCATCTCATCCAGTGTGGCCTGTTATACACAGACCACCGAGTCTGTGCCGACCAACAACCACCCATTTATACTAATGCTACATTAATCCCATATTCCCTACCACCTGCCTACACTAGGGGCAATTTACAACAGACAATTTATCTATCAACCTGCAAGTCCTTGGCTGTGGGAGGAAACCGGAGCACCCGGCGAAAACCCACGCGGTCATAGGGAGAGCTTACAAACTCCACACAGGCAGTACCCAGAATTGAACCCGGGTCCGTGGAGCAGTGAGGCTGCGGTGCTAACCACAGTGCCACTGTGCTGCCCTTATAGACCAACAGTTTCAATACAGAGCATTCAGTTAAGTACTAACTGTCTGTATTCATTATGGTGTGCTATATACTGACGGTCTCTATCCAGTGCGTTGTGTTATAAACTGACTGTATCTATTCAGTATGGTGTGCTATACACTGACTGACTCTCTTCAGTTTGGTGTGTTATACAGTGACAGTCTCTATTCAGGATGGTGTGCTGTATACTGACCATTTCAATATAGTGCAGTGTGTTAGATAATGACTGCCTCTGTTCAGTGTCGTGCGTTATATACTGAATTTCTCTATCGAGTGCAGTGTTTTCTATACAGACTGTTTTGATCCATGTGGCCTGTTATATACAGATTGTCTCTATCCAGTGCTGTGTGTAACATACTGACTGTCTCTTTCCAGTGTGGTATGTTATATACTGATTGTCGCTATCCAGTTCGGTGTGTTATTTACTGACTGTTTCTATACAGTCCATTATGTTATGTACTGAATGTCTCAATTCATTATGGTGTGCAATATATTGACTGTCTCTATCCAGTGTCATGTGTTATATACTGACTGTTTCTATTCAGTTTGGTGTGCTAGACACTGACTGGCTGTATCCTGTGTGGTGTGTTACATACTGACTGTCTCTATCCAGTGTGGTGTATTATATACAGACTGTTTCTGTCCAGTGCATTGTGTTATATACTAACTGTCCCTATTCATTATGGTGTGCTATAAACTGACTGTCTCTATCCAGTGCGGCGTGTTATATACTGACTGTCTCTATTCAGTATGGCGTGCTATACACTGACTGTCTGTATCGAGTGTGGTGTCTTAGATAATGACTGCCTCAATTCAGTGTGGTGTGTTATATACTGAATTTCTTGATCGAGTGCAGTGTGTTATATACAGACTGTTTCTATCCAATGTGGCCGGTTATATGCAGTCTGTCTCTAGACAGTGTGGTGTGTTATATACTGTCTGTCTCTATCCAGTGTGGTGAGTTACATACAGACTGTCTCTATTCCGTGTGGTGTGTTATATACTGACAGTCTCTAATCAGTATGGTGGACGGTAAACTAACTGCCTCCATTCAATATGGTGTGTTCTATATCCTAACTGTCTCTATCCAGTGTGGTGTGTTATATACTGACTGTCTCTATTCAGTATGGTGTGCTATAAACTGACTGGCTCTATTCAGTGTGGTTTCGTATATACTGACTGTCTCTATTCAGTATGGTGTGCTATAAACTGACTGGCTCTATTCAGTGTGGTTTCGTATATACTGACTGTCTCTATTCAGTATGGTGTGCTATATACAGACCATTTCCATATAGTGCAGTCTGTTAGATAATGACTGTCATTATTCAGTGTGGTGTGTTATATACTGAATTGCTTTAATGAGTGTGGTGTGTTATATACAGACTGTTTTCATCCAGTGTGGCCTCTTTTATACAGACTGCCTCTATCCAGTGTAGTGTGTTATATACTGACTGTTTTTATACAGTGCATTGTGTTATAGACTAACAGTCCCAATTCAGTGTGATGTGTTATATACTGACTGTCTCTAACCAGTGCGGTGTAATATACTGACTGTCTCGAATCAGTATGGTGTGCTATACACTGACCATCTCTATCCAGTGCGGTGTGTTATGAACTGACTGTCTCTATTCAGTATGGTGTGCTATATACTGACCTTTTCCATATAATGCCATGTGTTAGATAATGACTGTCTCAATTCAGTGTGTTGTGTTATATACTGACTGTCTCTAACCAGTGCGGTGTAATATACTGACTGTCTCGAATCAGTATGGTGTGCTATACACTGACCGTCTCTATCCAGTGCGGTGTGTTATGAACTGACTGTCTCTATTCAGTATAGTGTGCTATATACTGACCTTTTCCATATAATGCCATGTGTTAGATAATGACTGTCTCAATTCAGTGTGGTGTGTTTTTTACTGACTTTCTCTATTCAGTGTGGTGTGTTATATATTAACTGTCTCTATTCAGTGTGGTGTGTTATATACTAACTTTCTCTATTCCGTGTGGTGTGTTATATACTAACTTTCTCTGTTCAGTGTGGTGTGTTATATACTAACTGTCTTTATTCAGTGTGGAGTGTTATATACAAACAGTCTCTATACGGTGTGGCGTGTTCTGCAATAACTGTCTCTATTCGGTGTGGCGTGTTCTGCAATAACTGTCTCTATTCAGTGTGGTGTGTTAGATACTAAATGTCCTTTACAGTATGGTGTGTTATATACTGACTGTCTCTATTTAGTGTGGTGTGTTATATTATGACTGTCTCTATTCAGTTTGGTGTGTTATATACTGACTGTCTCTATTCAGTGTGATGTATTATATACCAGCTGTCTCGATCCAGTGTGGTGAGTTACATACTGACTGTCTCTATTCCGTGTGGTGTGTTATATGCTAACTGTCTCAATTCCGTGTGGTGTGTTATATACTGACAGTCTCTAATCAGTATGGTGGACGGTAAACTAACTGCCTCTATTCAATATGGTGTGTTCTATATCCTAACTGTCTCTATCCAGTGTGGTGTGTTATATACTGACTGTCTCTATTCAGTATGGTGTGCTATAAACTGACTGGCTCTATTCAGTGTGGTGTGGTATATACTGACTGTCTCTATTCAGTATGGTGTGCTATATACAGACCATTTCCATATAGTGCAGTCTGTTAGATAATGACTGTCATTATTCAGTGTGGTGTGTTATATACTGAATTGCTTTATTGAGTGTGGTGTGTTATATACAGACTGTTTTCATCCAGTGTGGCCTCTTTTATACAGACTGCCTCTATCCAGTGTAGTGTGTTATATACTGACTGTTTTTATACAGTGCATTGTGTTATAGACTAACAGTCCCAATTCAGTGTGATGTGTTATATACTGACTGTCTCTAACCAGTGCGGTGTAATATACTGACTGTCTCGAATCAGTATGGTGTGCTATACACTGACCATCTCTATCCAGTGCGGTGTGTTATGAACTGACTGTCTCTATTCAGTATGGTGTGCTATATACTGACCTTTTCCATATAATGCCATGTGTTAGATAATGACTGTCTCAATTCAGTGTGTTGTGTTATATACTGACTGTCTCTAACCAGTGCGGTGTAATATACTGACTGTCTCGAATCAGTATGGTGTGCTATACACTGACCGTCTCTATCCAGTGTGGTGTGTTATGAACTGACTGTCTCTATTCAGTATAGTGTGCTATATACTGACCTTTTCCATATAATGCCATGTGTTAGATAATGACTGTCTCAATTCAGTGTGGTGTGTTTTTTACTGACTTTCTCTATTCAGTGTGGTGTGTTATATATTAACTGTCTCTATTCAGTGTGGTGTGTTATATACTAACTTTCTCTATTCCGTGTGGTGTGTTATATACTAACTTTCTCTGTTCAGTGTGGTGTGTTATATACTAACTGTCTTTATTCAGTGTGGAGTGTTATATACAAACAGTCTCTATACGGTGTGGCGTGTTCTGCAATAACTGTCTCTATTCGGTGTGGCGTGTTCTGCAATAACTGTCTCTATTCAGTGTGGTGTGTTAAATACTAAATGTCCTTTACAGTATGGTGTGTTATATACTGACTGTCTCTATTTAGTGTGGTGTGTTATATTATGACTGTCTCTATTCAGTTTGGTGTGTTATATACTGACTGTCTCTATTCAGTGTGATGTATTATATACCAGCTGTCTCGATCCAGTGTGGTGAGTTACATACTGACTGTCTCTATTCCGTGTGGTGTGTTATATGCTAACTGTCTCAATTCCGTGTGGTGTGTTATATACTGACAGTCTCTAATCAGTATGGTGGACGGTAAACTAACTGCCTCTATTCAATATGGTGTGTTCTATATCCTAACTGTCTCTATCCAGTGTGGTGTGTTATATACTGACTGTCTCTATTCAGTATGGTGTGCTATAAACTGACTGGCTCTATTCAGTGTGGTGTGGTATATACTGACTGTCTCTATTCAGTGTGGTGTGTTATATACAGACCATTTCCATATAGTGCAGTCTGTTAGATAATGACTGTCATTATTCAGTGTGGTGTGTTATAAACTGAATGACTTTATTGAGTGTGGTGTGTTATATACAGCCTGCTTTCATCCAGTGTGGCCTCTTTTATACAGACTGCCTCTATCCAGTGTAGTGTGTTATATACTGACTGTTTTTATACAATGCATTGTGTTATAGACTAACAGTCCCAATTCAGTGTGATGTGTTATATTCTGACTGTCTCTAACCAGTGCGGTGTAATATACTGACTGTCTCGAATCAGTATGGTGTGCTATACACTGACCATCTCTATCCAGTGCGGTGTGTTATGAACTGACTGTCTCTATTCAGTATGGTGTGCTATATACTGACCTTTTCCATATAATGCCATGTGTTAGATAATGACTGTCTCAATTCAGTGTGTTGTGTTATATACTAACTGTTTCTATTCAGCATGTTGTGTTATATACTGACTGTTTCTATTCAGTGTTGTATGTTATATACTAAATGTCCTTTTTCAGTGTGGTGGCTATATACTGATTGTTCCTATTCAGTGTGGTGTATTATATACTAAATGTCCTTATTCAGTGTGGTGGCTATATGCTGACTGTCTCTATTCAGTGTTGTTTGTTATATACTAAATGTCCTTATTCAGTGTGGTGGCTATATGCTGACTGTTTCTATTCAGTGTTGTATGTTATATACTAAATGTCCTTATTCAGTGTGGTGGCTATATGCTGACTGTTTCTCTTCAGTGTGGTGTGCTATATATTAACTGTCTCTATTCCTTCTGGTGTGTTATATACTGACTGTCTCTATTCAGTGTGGTGTGTTATATACTGACTGTCTCTATCCACAATGGTGTGTTACATACTGACTGTCTCTATTCAGTGTGCTGTGTTATATACTGACTATCTGCATCCAGTGTGCTGTGCTATACACCTACTGTCTCTATCCAATGTGGTGTGTTACACACTGACTGTCTCCATCCAGTGATGTGTCTTATATACTGACTGTTTCTATACAGTGCATCGTGTTAGATACTAACTGTCTCTAATCAGTAAGGTGTGCTATACACTGGCCGTCTCTATCGAGTGCGGAGTGTTATATACAGATGGTTTCTATCCAGTGTGGCCTGTTATATACAGACTGTCTCTATTCAGTGTGGTGTGTTATATATTAACTGTCTCTATTCGGTGTGGTGTGTTATATACTAACTTTCTCTATTCGTGTGGTGTGTTATATACTAGCTGTCTCTATTCAGTGTGGTGTGTTACATACTGACTGTCTCTATCCAGTGTGGTGTGCTATACACTGACTGTGTCTATCCAGTGTGGTGTGTTATATACTGTCTGTATCCAGTGTGTTATGTTATATACTGACTCTGTGCATCTAGTGTGCTGTGCTGTACACCTACTTTCTCTATCCAGTGTGGTGCTATACATACTGACTGTCTCCATCCAGTGAGGTGTCTTATATACTGACTGCTTCTATACAGTGCTTTGTGTTAGATACTGACTGTCTCTATTCAGTGTGGTGTGTTCTGTACTGACTGTCTCTATTCAGTGCATTCTGTTATACACGAACTGCCCCTGTTCAGTGTGGTGTGTTATATTCTGACTGTATGTATTCAATGTGGTGTGTTATATACTGACTGTCTCTATTCAGTGTGGCGTGTTCTGCAATAACTGTCTCTATTCAGTGTGGCGTGTTCTGCAATAACTGTCTCTATTCAGTGTGGTGTGTTAGATACTAAATGTCCTTTACAGTATGGTGTGTTATATACTGACTGTCTCTATTCAGTGTGGCGTGTTATATTATGACTGTCTCTATTCAGTGTGGTGTGTTAGATACTAAATGTCCTTTACAGTATGGTGTGTTATATACTGACTGTCTCTATTCAGTGTGATGTATTATATACTAGCTGTCTCTCTCCGGTGTGGTGTGTTACATACTGACTGCTCGATCCAGTGTGATGTGTTGTGTATTGAGTGTTTCTATGCAGTGCATTCTGTTATACACGAACTGTCCCTGTTCAGTGTGGTGTGTTATATTCTGACTGTATGTATTCAATGTGGTGTGTTATATACTGACTGTCTTTATTCAGTGTGGAGTGTTATATACTAACAGTCTCTATTCGGTGTGGCGTGTTCTGCAATGACTTTCTCTATTCAGTGTGGTGTGTTAGATACTAAATGTCCTTTTCAGTATGGTGTATTATATACTGACTGTCTCTATTCAGTGTGGTGTGTTATATTATGACTGTCTCTATTCAGTTTGGTGTGTTATATACTGACTGTCTCTATTCAGTGTGATGTATTATATACTAGCTGTCTCTCTCCGGTGTGGTGTGTTACATACTGACTGCTCGATCCAGTGTGATGTGTTGTGTATTGAGTGTTTCTATGCAGTGCATTCTGTTATACACAAACTGTCCCTGTTCAGTGTGGTGTGTTATATTCTGACTGTATGTATTCAATGTGGTGTGTTATATACTGACTGTCTTTATTCAGTGTGGAGTGTTATATACTAACAGTCTCTATTCGGTGTGGCGTGTTCTGCAATGACTTTCTCTATTCAGTGTGGTGTGTTAGATACTAAATGTCCTTTTCAGTATGGTGTATTATATACTGACTGTCTCTATTCAGTGTGGTGTGTTATATTATGACTGTCTCTATTCAGTTTGGTGTGTTATATACTGACTGTCTCTATTCAGTGTGATGTATTATATACTAGCTGTCTCTATCCGGTGTCCTGTGTTACATACTGACTGCTCGATCCAGTGTGATGTGTTGTGTATTGACTGTTTCTATGCAGTGCATTCTGTTATACACGAACTGTCCCTGTTCAGTGTGGTGTGTTATATTCTGACTGTATGTATTCAATGTGGTGTGTTATATACTGACTGTCTTTATTCAGTGTGGAGTGTTATATACTAACAGTCTCTATTCGGTGTGGCGTGTTCTGCAATAACTATCTCTATTCAGTATGGTGTGTTATATACTGACTGTCTCTATTCAGTGTGTTGTGTTATATACTAACTGTTTCTATTCAGCATGTTGTGTTATATACTGACTGTTTCTATTCAGTGTTGTATGTTATATACTAAATGTCCTTATTCAGTGTGGTGGCTATATACTGATTGTTCCTATTCAGTGTGGTGTATTATATACTAAATGTCCTAATTCAGTATGGTGGCTATATGCTGACTGTTTCTATTCAGTGTTGTATGTTATATACTAAATGTCCTTATTCAGTGTGGTGGCTATATACTGATTGTTCCTATTCAGTGTGGTGTATTATATACTAAATGTCCTTATTCAGTGTGGTGGCTATATGCTGACTGTTTCTATTCAGTGTTGTATGTTATATACTAAATGTCCTTATTCAGTATGGTGGCTATATGCTGACTGTTTCTATTCAGTGTTGTATGTTATATACTAAATGTCCTTATTCAGTGTGGTGGCTATATGCTGACTGTTTCTATTCAGTGTTGTATGTTATATACTAAATGTCCTTATTCAGTGTGGTGGCTCTCTACTGACTGTTTATCTGCAGTGTGGTGTGCTATATATCATTTGTCTCTATTCATTTTTGTGTGTCATATACTGACTATCTCTATTCAGTGTGGTGTGTTAGAAACTAAATGTATTTATTCAGTGTGGTGTGTTATATACTAACTGTCTCTATTCATTCTGGTGTGTTATATACTGACTGTCTCTATTCAGTGTGGTGTGTTATAGACGAAATGTCCTTACCAGTGTGGTGCATTCCATACTGACTCTTTCCTTTCAGTGTGGTGTGAAATATACTAACTGTCTCTATTCATTCTGGTGTGTTATATACTAACTGTCTCTATTCAGTGTGGTGTGTTATATTCTAACTGTCTCTATTCAGTGTGGTGTGTTATATTCTAACTGTCTCTATTCAGTGTGGTGTGTTATATACTAACTGTCTCTATTCAGTGTGGTGTGTTATATTCTAACTGTCTCTATTCAGTGTGGTGTGTTATATTCTAACTGTCTCTATTCAGTGTGGTGTGTTATATTCTAACTGTCTGTATCCAGTCTGGTGTGTTATATACTAAATGGCCTTGTCCAGTGTGGTGTGTTCTAGACTGACTGTTTCCTTTCAGTGTGGTGTGAAATATACTAACTGTCTCTATTCATTCTGGTGTGTTATATACTAACTGTCTCTGTTCAGTGTGGTGTGTTATATTCTAACTGTCTCTATTCAGTGTGGTGTGTTATATTCTAACTGTCTCTATTCAGTGTGGTGTGTTATATTCTAACTGTCTGTATCCAGTCTGGTGTGTTATATACTAAATGGCCTTGTCCAGTGTGGTGTGTTCTATACTGACTGTTTCCTTTCAGTGTGGTGTGTTATATACTAACTGTCTCTATTCAGTGTGGTGTGTTATATTCTAACTGTCTGTATCCAGTCTGGTGTGTTATATACTAAATGGCCTTGTCCAGTGTGATGTGTTCTATACTGACTGTTTCCTTTCAGTGTGGTGTGTTATATACTGACTGTCTCTATTCAGTGTGGTGTGTTTAGATTAGAGATACAGCACTGAAACAGGCACTTCGGCCCAGCGAGTCTGTGCCGACCATCAACCACCCATTTATTCTAATCCTACACTAATCCCATATTCCTACAAAACATCCCCAACTGTCCCTGTATTTCCCTACCACCTACCTATACTAGTGACAATTTATAATGGCCAATTTACCTACCAACCTGCAAGTCTTTTGGCTTGTGGGAGGAAACCGGAGCACCCGGAGAAAACCCACGCAGACACAGGGAGAACTTGCAAACTCCACACAGGCAGTACCCAGAATCGAACCCGGGTCCCTGGAGCTGTGAGGCTGCGGTGCTAACCACTGCGCCACTGTGCCGCTGTGTTCTATACTCGCTGTCTCTATTCAGTGTTGTGTGTTATATTCTGACTGTCTCTATTCAGTGTGGTGTGTTCTATACTCACTGTCTCTATTAAGTGTCGTGTGTTATATTCTGACTGTCTCTATTCAGTGTGTTCCGTTCTGTACTCACTGTCTCTATTCAGTTTGGTTTGATATATACTGACTGTCATTTTTCGATGTGGTGTGTTATATACTGACTGTCTCTATTCAATGTGGCCTGTTATATACAGACTGTCTCTATTCAGTGTGGTGTGTTATATACTAACTGTCTCTATTCAGTGTTGTGTGTTATATACAAACTGTCGCTATTCAGTGGGTTATATACTGACTGCCTCTATTCAGTGTGGTCTGTAATACACTGACTGTTTCTATTCAGTGTGGTGTGTTATATACTAACTATCTCTATTCAGTGTGGTCTGTTATAGACTGTCTCTATCCAGTGTGGTGTGTTATATAATGACTGCCTCTATTCACTATGGTGTGCTATACACAGACTGTCTCTATCCACTGTGGTTTTTTTTAAACTGACTATCTATATCCAGTATGGTGTGTTATATACTAACTGCCCCGATTCAGTGTGATGTGCTATATACTGACTGTCTCTATCCAGTGTGGCGTGTTATATACTGCCTGCCTCTATTCACTATGGTGTGCTATATTCTGACTGTCTCTATCCAGTGTGGTCTGTTATATACGGACTGTTTCTATACAGTGCATTGTGTTATATACTAAGTGTCTCGATTCATTATGGTGTGCTATATACTGACTGTCTCTATCCAGTGTGGTGTGTTATATACTAACTGTCTCTATTCACTATGGCGTGCTATACACAGACTGTCTCTTTCCAGTGTGTTGTGTTACACACTGACTGTCTCTATCCAGTGTGGTCTGTTATATATGGACTGTTTCTATACAGTGCATTGTGTTATATACTAAGTGTCTCGATTCATTATGGTGTGCTATACACTGACTGTCTCTATCCATTCTGGTGTGTTATGTACTGACTGTCTCTGTCCAGTGTGGTGTGTTATTTACTGACTGTCTCTATCCAGTGTGATGTGCTCTATATTGACCATTTCCATATAGTGCACTGTGTTAGGTAATGACTGCCTCTATTCAGTGTAGTGTGTTATATACTGTCTATCTCTATCCAGTATGCTGTGCCAGACACCTACTGTCTCTATCCATGTGGTGCGTTACATACTGACAATCCCTATTCAGTCTGGTGTGTTATATACTGACTGTCTCTATTCAGTGTGGTGTGTAATATAGTAACTGTCTCTATTCAGTGTGGTGTTTTATATACTAACTGTCTCTATTCAGTCTGGTGTGCTACATACTGACCGTCTCTATTCACTACGGTGTGCTGTACACTGACTGTCTCTATTCAGTGCGGCGTGTTATATACTGACTTACTCTATTCAGTATCGTGTGCTATACACTGACTGTCTGTGTCCAGTGTTGTGTGTTGTATACTGACTGTGCTATACACTGCGTGTCTCTATCCATTGTGGTCTGTTATATGCTGACGGTCTCTATTCGGTATGGTGAGCTATATACTGACCATTTGCATTTCGTGCAGTGTGCTAGATAATGACTGCCTCTATTCAGTGCGGTGTGTTATTTACAGACAGTTTCCTTCCAATGTGGCCTGTGATATAGAGACTGTCTCTATACATTGGATGTGTTATATACTGATTGTCTCTATCCAGTGTGCTGTGTTATATACTGACAGTTTCTATACAGTGCAATCTGTTGTACACGAACTGTCTCTATCCAGTGTGGTGTGTTAGATACTAACTGTCTCTATTCAGTGTGGTGTGTTATATACTAACTGTCACCATCCAGTGTGGTATGTTATATATGGACTGTTTCAGTACAGTGCATTGTATTATTTACGAACTGTCTCTATTCATTATGGTGTGCTATATACTGACTGTCTCTATCCGGTGCAGTGCGTTACGTACTGACTGTCGATATTCAGTATTTTGTGCTCTACACTGACTGTCTCAATCTGGTGTGGTATGTTACATACTGAATGTCTCTATACATAGTGGTGTGTTATATACTGAATATCTGTATCCAATGTGGTGTGCTATGCACTGACTGTCTCTATCCAGTGCAGTCTGTTATATGCGGACAGTTTTTATACAGTGCATTGTGTTATATAATGTCTCTATTCATTATGGTGTGCTATATATTGGCAGTCTCTATCCAGTGCTGTGTGTTATATACTAACTATCTCTGTTCAATATGGTGTGCTATACACTGACTGTCTCTATCCAGTGTGGTGTGTTATATACTGACTGTTTTTGTACAGTGCAATCTGTTATTCACGAACTGTCCCGATTCAGTCTGGTGTGTTATATACTGACTGTCTCGATTCAGTGTGGTGTGTTATATACTAACTGTCTCTATTCAGTGTGGTGTGTTATATACCAACTATCTCTATTCAGTGTGGTGTGTTATATGCTGATGGTGTGTTATACAGTAACTGTCTCTGTTCAGTGTGGTGTTTTATATACTGACTGTCTCTATTCAGTGTGGTGTGTTATACAGTAACTGTCTCTATTCAGTCTGGTGTTTTATATACTGACTGTCTCTATTCAGTGTGGTGTGTTATACAGTAACTGTCTCTATTCAGTCTGGTGTTTTATATACTGACTGTCTCTATTCAGTAGGATGTGTTATATACTAACTGTCTCTATTCAGTGTGGTATGTTATATACCAACTGTCTCTATTCAGTGTGGTGTGTTATATGCTGATGGTGTGTTATACAGTAACTGTCTCTGTTCAGTGTGGTGTTTTATATACTAACTGTCTCTATTCAGTCTGGTGTGTTATACAGTAACTGTCTCTATTTAGTGTTGTGTTTTATATACTAACTGTCTCTATTCAGTGTGGTGTGTTATATACTGACTGTCTCTATTCAGTCTGGTGTGTTATACAGTAACTGTCTCTATTCAGTGTGGTGTGTTATACAGTAACTGTCTCTATTCAGTCTGGTGTTTTATATACTGACTGTCTCTATTCAGTGTGGTGTGTTATACCATAACTGTCTCTATTCAGTCTGGTGTTTTATATACTGACTGTCTCTATTCAGTGTGGTGTGTTATACAGTAACTGTCTCTATTCAGTCTGGTGTTTTATATACTGACTGTCTCTATTCAGTGTGGTGTGTTATACAGCAACTGTCTCTATTCAGTGTGGTGTGTTATACAGTAACTGTCTCTATTCAGTGTGGTGTGTTATACAGTAACTGTCTCTATTCAGTGTGGTGTGATATACAGTAACTGTCTCTATTTAGTGTTGTGTTTTATATACTGACTGTTTCTATACAGTGCATTCAGTTATACACTAACTGTCCCTATTCAGTGTGGTGAGCTATATACTGATCATTTGCATATCGTGCAGTGTGCTAGATAATGACTGCCTCTATTCAGTGCGGTGTGTTATATACAGACAGTTTCCCTCCAATGTGGCCTGTGATATAGAGACTGTCTCTATACATTGGATGTGTTATATACTGATTGTCTCTATCCAGTGTGCTGTGTTATATACTGACTGTTTCTATACAGTGCAATCTGTTGTACACTAACTGTCTCTATCCAGTGTGGTGTGTTAGATACTAACTGTCGCCATCCAGTGTGGTATGTTATATATGGACTGTTTCAGTACAGTGCATTGTATTATTTACGAACTGTCTCTATTCATTATGGTGTGCTATATACTGACTGTCTCTATCCGGTGCAGTGCGTTACGTACTGACTGTCGATATTCAGTATTTTGTGCTCTACACTGACTGTCTCAATCTGGTGTGGTATGTTACATACTGAATGTCTCTATTCAGTGTGGTGTGTTATACAGTAACTGTCTCTATTCAGTGTGGTGTGTTATACAGTAACTGTCTCTATTCAGTGTGGTGTGTTATACAGTAACTGTCTCTATTCAGTCTGGTGTGTTATACAGTAACTGTCTCTATTCAGTGTGGTGTTTTATATACTGACTGTCTCTATTCAGTCTGGTGTGTTATACAGTAACTGTCTCTATTCAGTGTGGTGTTTTATATACTGACTTACTCTCTTCAGTATCGTGTGCTATACACTGGCTGTCTCTATCCAGTGTGGTGTGTTATATACTGACTGTCTCTATTCAGTATGGTGTGCGATACACTGACTGTCTCTATCCAGTGTGGTGTGTTATATACTGACTGTCTCTATTCAGTATGGTGTGCGATACACTGACTGTCTCTATTCTGTGTCGTGTGTTATATACTGACTGTTTCTATACAGTGCATTCTGTTATACACTAACTGTCCCTATTCAGTGTGGTGTGTTATATACCGACTGTCCCTCTTCAGTGTGGTGTGTTATGTACTGACTGTCCCTCTTCAGTGTGGTGTGTTATATACTGACTGTCTCTATTTTGTGTGTTTTGTTATATACCAACTGTCTCTATCCAGTGTTGTGTTTTATATACTGACTGTTTCTATACAGTGCATTGAGTTGCACGCTAACTGTTTCAATTCAGTGTGGTGTTTTGTATACTGACTGTCCCTATTCAGTGTGGTGTGTTATACAGTAACTGTTTCTATTCAGTTTGGTGTGTTATATACTAACTGTCTCTGTTCAGTGTGGTGTATTTTATACTAACTGTTTTTATTCAGTGTGGTGTGTTATGTACTGACTGTCTCTATTCAGTGTGGTGTGTTATATAATGACTGCCTCTATTCACTATGGTGTGCTATACACAGACTGTCTCTATCCACTGTGGTTTTTTTTAAACTGACTATCTATATCCAGTATGGTGTGTTATATACTAACTGCCCCGATTCAGTGTGATGTGCTATATACTGACTGTCTCTATCCAGTGTGGCGTGTTATATACTGCCTGCCTCTATTCACTATGGTGTGCTATATTCTGACTGTCTCTATCCAGTGTGGTCTGTTATATACGGACTGTTTCTATACAGTGCATTGTGTTATATACTAAGTGTCTCGATTCATTATGGTGTGCTATATACTGACTGTCTCTATCCAGTGTGGTGTGTTATATACTAACTGTCTCTATTCACTATGGCGTGCTATACACAGACTGTCTCTTTCCAGTGTGTTGTGTTACACACTGACTGTCTCTATCCAGTGTGGTCTGTTATATATGGACTGTTTCTATACAGTGCATTGTGTTATATACTAAGTGTCTCGATTCATTATGGTGTGCTATACACTGACTGTCTCTATCCATTCTGGTGTGTTATGTACTGACTGTCTCTGTCCAGTGTGGTGTGTTATTTACTGACTGTCTCTATCCAGTGTGATGTGCTCTATATTGACCATTTCCATATAGTGCACTGTGTTAGGTAATGACTGCCTCTATTCAGTGTAGTGTGTTATATACTGTCTATCTCTATCCAGTATGCTGTGCCAGACACCTACTGTCTCTATCCATGTGGTGCGTTACATACTGACAATCCCTATTCAGTCTGGTGTGTTATATACTGACTGTCTCTATTCAGTGTGGTGTGTAATATAGTAACTGTCTCTATTCAGTGTGGTGTTTTATATACTAACTGTCTCTATTCAGTCTGGTGTGCTACATACTGACCGTCTCTATTCACTACGGTGTGCTGTACACTGACTGTCTCTATTCAGTGCGGCGTGTTATATACTGACTTACTCTATTCAGTATCGTGTGCTATACACTGACTGTCTGTGTCCAGTGTTGTGTGTTGTATACTGACTGTGCTATACACTGCGTGTCTCTATCCATTGTGGTCTGTTATATGCTGACGGTCTCTATTCGGTATGGTGAGCTATATACTGACCATTTGCATTTCGTGCAGTGTGCTAGATAATGACTGCCTCTATTCAGTGCGGTGTGTTATTTACAGACAGTTTCCTTCCAATGTGGCCTGTGATATAGAGACTGTCTCTATACATTGGATGTGTTATATACTGATTGTCTCTATCCAGTGTGCTGTGTTATATACTGACAGTTTCTATACAGTGCAATCTGTTGTACACGAACTGTCTCTATCCAGTGTGGTGTGTTAGATACTAACTGTCTCTATTCAGTGTGGTGTGTTATATACTAACTGTCACCATCCAGTGTGGTATGTTATATATGGACTGTTTCAGTACAGTGCATTGTATTATTTACGAACTGTCTCTATTCATTATGGTGTGCTATATACTGACTGTCTCTATCCGGTGCAGTGCGTTACGTACTGACTGTCGATATTCAGTATTTTGTGCTCTACACTGACTGTCTCAATCTGGTGTGGTATGTTACATACTGAATGTCTCTATACATAGTGGTGTGTTATATACTGAATATCTGTATCCAATGTGGTGTGCTATGCACTGACTGTCTCTATCCAGTGCAGTCTGTTATATGCGGACAGTTTTTATACAGTGCATTGTGTTATATAATGTCTCTATTCATTATGGTGTGCTATATATTGGCAGTCTCTATCCAGTGCTGTGTGTTATATACTAACTATCTCTGTTCAATATGGTGTGCTATACACTGACTGTCTCTATCCAGTGTGGTGTGTTATATACTGACTGTTTTTGTACAGTGCAATCTGTTATTCACGAACTGTCCCGATTCAGTCTGGTGTGTTATATACTGACTGTCTCGATTCAGTGTGGTGTGTTATATACTAACTGTCTCTATTCAGTGTGGTGTGTTATATACCAACTATCTCTATTCAGTGTGGTGTGTTATATGCTGATGGTGTGTTATACAGTAACTGTCTCTGTTCAGTGTGGTGTTTTATATACTGACTGTCTCTATTCAGTGTGGTGTGTTATACAGTAACTGTCTCTATTCAGTCTGGTGTTTTATATACTGACTGTCTCTATTCAGTGTGGTGTGTTATACAGTAACTGTCTCTATTCAGTCTGGTGTTTTATATACTGACTGTCTCTATTCAGTAGGATGTGTTATATACTAACTGTCTCTATTCAGTGTGGTATGTTATATACCAACTGTCTCTATTCAGTGTGGTGTGTTATATGCTGATGGTGTGTTATACAGTAACTGTCTCTGTTCAGTGTGGTGTTTTATATACTAACTGTCTCTATTCAGTCTGGTGTGTTATACAGTAACTGTCTCTATTTAGTGTTGTGTTTTATATACTAACTGTCTCTATTCAGTGTGGTGTGTT
Organism: Heterodontus francisci; assembly: GCF_036365525.1. Classification (NCBI taxonomy): domain Eukaryota; kingdom Metazoa; phylum Chordata; class Chondrichthyes; order Heterodontiformes; family Heterodontidae; genus Heterodontus; species Heterodontus francisci. The sequence goes on along the minus strand of NC_090390.1, from coordinate 16,685,262 downwards.
ATATACTGACTGTCTCTATTCAGTCTGGTGTGTTATACAGTAACTGTCTCTATTCAGTGTGGTGTGTTATACAGTAACTGTCTCTATTCAGTCTGGTGTTTTATATACTGACTGTCTCTATTCAGTGTGGTGTGTTATACCGTAACTGTCTCTATTCAGTCTGGTGTTTTATATACTGACTGTCTCTATTCAGTGTGGTGTGTTATACAGTAACTGTCTCTATTCAGTCTGGTGTTTTATATACTGACTGTCTCTATTCAGTGTGGTGTGTTATACAGCAACTGTCTCTATTCAGTGTGGTGTGTTATACAGTAACTGTCTCTATTCAGTGTGGTGTGTTATACAGTAACTGTCTCTATTCAGTGTGGTGTGATATACAGTAACTGTCTCTATTTAGTGTTGTGTTTTATATACTGACTGTTTCTATACAGTGCATTCAGTTATACACTAACTGTCCCTATTCAGTGTGGTGAGCTATATACTGATCATTTGCATATCGTGCAGTGTGCTAGATAATGACTGCCTCTATTCAGTGCGGTGTGTTATATACAGACAGTTTCCCTCCAATGTGGCCTGTGATATAGAGACTGTCTCTATACATTGGATGTGTTATATACTGATTGTCTCTATCCAGTGTGCTGTGTTATATACTGACTGTTTCTATACAGTGCAATCTGTTGTACACTAACTGTCTCTATCCAGTGTGGTGTGTTAGATACTAACTGTCGCCATCCAGTGTGGTATGTTATATATGGACTGTTTCAGTACAGTGCATTGTATTATTTACGAACTGTCTCTATTCATTATGGTGTGCTATATACTGACTGTCTCTATCCGGTGCAGTGCGTTACGTACTGACTGTCGATATTCAGTATTTTGTGCTCTACACTGACTGTCTCAATCTGGTGTGGTATGTTACATACTGAATGTCTCTATTCAGTGTGGTGTGTTATACAGTAACTGTCTCTATTCAGTGTGGTGTGTTATACAGTAACTGTCTCTATTCAGTGTGGTGTGTTATACAGTAACTGTCTCTATTCAGTCTGGTGTGTTATACAGTAACTGTCTCTATTCAGTGTGGTGTTTTATATACTGACTGTCTCTATTCAGTCTGGTGTGTTATACAGTAACTGTCTCTATTCAGTGTGGTGTTTTATATACTGACTTACTCTCTTCAGTATCGTGTGCTATACACTGGCTGTCTCTATCCAGTGTGGTGTGTTATATACTGACTGTCTCTATTCAGTATGGTGTGCGATACACTGACTGTCTCTATCCAGTGTGGTGTGTTATATACTGACTGTCTCTATTCAGTATGGTGTGCGATACACTGACTGTCTCTATTCTGTGTCGTGTGTTATATACTGACTGTTTCTATACAGTGCATTCTGTTATACACTAACTGTCCCTATTCAGTGTGGTGTGTTATATACCGACTGTCCCTCTTCAGTGTGGTGTGTTATGTACTGACTGTCCCTCTTCAGTGTGGTGTGTTATATACTGACTGTCTCTATTTTGTGTGTTTTGTTATATACCAACTGTCTCTATCCAGTGTTGTGTTTTATATACTGACTGTTTCTATACAGTGCATTGAGTTGCACGCTAACTGTTTCAATTCAGTGTGGTGTTTTGTATACTGACTGTCCCTATTCAGTGTGGTGTGTTATACAGTAACTGTTTCTATTCAGTTTGGTGTGTTATATACTAACTGTCTCTGTTCAGTGTGGTGTATTTTATACTAACTGTTTTTATTCAGTGTGGTGTGTTATGTACTGACTGTCTCTATCCAGTGTGGTGTGCTAAAAATTGACCATTTCCGTATAGTGCACTGTGTTAGGTAATGACTGCCTCTATTCTGTGTAGTGTGTTATATACTGAAATTCTCTATCGTGGGTGGTGTGTTATATACAGACTGTTTCTATCCAGTGTGGCCTGTTATATACAGACTGTCTCTATACAGTATAGTGTGTTACATGCTGTCTATCTCTATCCAGTATGCTGTGCTATGTTATATACTAACTGTCTCTATCCATGTGGTGTGTTACATACTGACTGTCTCTATTCAGTCTGGTGTGTTTTATACTGACAATCCCTACATAGTCTGGTGTGTTATATACTCACTGTCTCTATTCAGTGTGGTGTGTTATACAGTAACTGTCTCTATTCAGTCTGGTGTTTTATTAAAAACGGTCTCTATTCAGTCTGGTGTGCTACATACTGACTGTCTCTATTCACTATGGTGTGTTATACACCAACTGTCTCTATCCAGTGTGGTGTGTTACATACTGACTGTCTCTATCCAGTGTGGCCTGTTATATACAGACTGTCTCTATACAGTATAGTGTGTTACATGCTGTCTATCTCTATCCAGTATGCTGTGCTATGTTATATACTAACTGTCTCTATCCATGTGGTGTGTTACATACTGACTGTCTCTATTCAGTCTGGTGTGTTTTATACTGACAATCCCTACATAGTCTGGTGTGTTATATACTCACTGTCTCTATTCAGTGTGGTGTGTTATACAGTAACTGTCTCTATTCAGTCTGGTGTTTTATTAAAAACGGTCTCTATTCAGTCTGGTGTGTTACATACTGACTGTCTCTATCCAGTGTGGTGTGCTATACATTGACTGTCTGTATCCAGTGTGATGTGTTATAGACTGACTATCTCTATCCTGTGTGGTGTGTTATATACTCACTGTTTCGAAACAGTGTATGTGTTATATACTAACTGTCTCTATCCAGTGTGGTGTGTTATATACTGACTACCTCAATTTAGTATGGTGTGCCATACATTGACTGTCTCTTTCCAATGTGGTGTGTTACACATTGACTGATTCTATTCAGTATGGTGTGCTATATACTGGCCATTTCAATCTAGTGGTGTGTTAGATGATGACTGCCTCTATTCGGTGTGGTGTGTTATATACTGAATTTTTCTATCGAGTGTGGTGTGTTATATATAGACTGTTTCTATCCAGTGTGGCCTGTTATATACAGACTGTCTCTCTGCAGTGTGGTGTGTTATATACTGAATTTCTCTATCGAGTGCAGTGTTTTATATACAGACTGTCTCTATCCAGTGTGGCCTGTTATATACAGACTGTCTCTATAAGTGTGGTGTGTTATATATGGACTGTTTTTATCCAGTGTTGTGTGCAAAACAGTGAATGTCACTATCCAGTGTATTGTGTTTTATACTGACTGTTTCTATACAGTTCTTCGTGTTAGAGACTAACTGTCCCTATTCAGTGTGGTGTATTACATACTGACCATCTCTATTCAGTGTGGTGTGTGATATACTAAATGTCCCCATTCAGTGTGTTTTGTTATAAACTAGCTGTCTCTATTCAGTGTGCTGTGTTCTATACTGTCTCTGTCCAGTAGGGTGTGTTATATACTGACTATCTGTATCCCGTGTGCTGTGTTATATACTGACTGTCTTTGTCCAGTGTGGTGTGTTATATACTGACTGTCTCTATCCAGTGTGGTGTGCTATACACTGAATGTCTCTATCCTGTATGGTTTGTTCCATACTAACTGTCTCTATCCAGTATGGTGTGTTATATACTGACTGTTTCTATACAGTGCATTGTGTGATATACTGACTGTCGCTATTCACTATGGTGTGCTATAAACTGACTGTCTCTATATAGTGTGGTGTGTTATATACTGACTGCCTCTATATAGTGTGGCGTGTCATATACCGACTGCCTCAATTCAGTCTGGGTTGCTATACACTGATTGTCTCTATCCAGTGTGGTGTGTTATACATTGATTGTCTCTATTCATTGTTGTGTGTTATATACAGACTGCTTCTATACAGTGCATTGTGTTATGTTTTAACTATCTCTACTCATTATGGTGTGCTATATACTGACTGACTTTATCCACTGCGGTGTGAATATACAGACTCTCTCTATTCAGTATGGTGTGCTATACACTGACTGTCTCTATCCAGTGTGGGGTGTTATATAATGAATGTCTCTGTTCAGTATGGTGTGCTATATACTGACCTTTTACAGATAGTGCAGTGTGTTAGATCATGACTATCTTTATTCAGTGCGGTGTTTTATACACTGAATTTCTCTATCGTGTGCGTTGTGTTATATACAGACTGTTTCTAACCATTGTGGCATGTTATATACAGACTGTCTCTATACAGTGTTGTGTGTTACATACTGACTGTCTCTATCCAGTGTGGTGTGTTATATGCTGATTGCGTCTATACAGTGCATTGTGTTATAGACTAACTGTCTCTATTCAGTGTGGTGTGTTATATACTAACCATCCCTATTCAGTGTGGTGTGTTATATAGGGACTGTCTCTATTCTGTGTGGTGCGTTATATACTAACTGTCTCTATTCAGTGTGGTGATTTATATAGGGACTGTCTCTATTCTGTGTGGTGCGTTATATACTAACTGTCTCTATTCAGTGTGGTGTGTTGTGTGCTAACGGTCTCTATTCAGTCTGGTGTGCCACATACTGACTGTCTCTATCCAGTGTGGGGTGTTATATACTGACTGTTTCTATTCAGTGCATTGTGTTCTTTACTAACTGTCACTATTCAGTGTGGTGTGTTGTATACTGACTGTTTCTATACAGTGCATTGAGTTATGTACAAACTGTCTCTATTCAGTATGGTGTGCTATGTACTGACCATTTACATACAATGCAGTGTGTTAGATACAGTCTGAATTTCTCTATCGTGTGCTGTATGTTATATATGGACTGTTTCTAACCATTGTGGCCTGTTATATACAGACTGTCTCCATACAGTGTGGTGTGTTATATACTGACTGTTTCTATCCAGTGTGGTGTGTTATATGCTGATTGCTCGATACAGCGTATTGCTTTATACACTAACTGTCCCAATTCAGTGTGGTGTGTATATATATTAACTGTCTCTATTCGGTGTGCTGTGTTATATAATAACTGTCTCTATTCAGTGTGCTGTGGTATACACCTGCTATCTCTATCCAGTGTGGTTTTTTATATAGGGACTGTCTCGATTCAGTGTGGTGTGCTAAACACTGACTGTCACTATCTAGTATGGTGCGTTACATACTGTCTGTCTCTATCCAGTGAGGTGAGTCATATACTGACTGCTTCTATACACTGCATTGTGTTATGAACTAACTGTCTCTATTCTGTATGGTGTGATCTATACCAACTGTCTCTATCCAGTGTGGTGTCCTACATACCGACTGTCTCTATTCAGTGTGGTGTGTTATATACTGACTGTCTCTATCCAGTGTGGTGTGCTATACAATGACTATCTCTATTCAGTGTGCTTAATATACTAACTCTCTCTATTCGGTGTCGTGTGTTACGTACTGACTGTCTCTATTCAGTGTGGTGTGTTATATACTGACTGTTTCGATACAGTGCTTTGTGTTATGTACTAACCACCCCTTTTCAGTGTGGTGTGTTGTATACGGTCTGTCTCTATTCAGTGTGGTGTGTTATATGCTGATTGCTTCGATACAGTGCATTGTGTTATACACTAACTGTCTCTATTCAGTGTGGTGTGTTATATGCCAACTATCACTATTCAGTGTGGTGTGTTATATACTAACTGTCTCTATTCAGTGCGGTGTATTATATACTGAATTTCTCACTCGTGTGCGGTGTGTTATATGCAGACTGTTTCGATCCAGTGTGGTGCGTTATATACTGATTTGTTCTATACAGTGCATTGTGTTATACACTAACTGTCCTTATTCTGTGTGATGTGTTATATACTGACTGCCTCTATTCAGTGTGCTGTATTATATTCTAACTGTCTCTATTCAGTCTGGTGTGTTATATACTAACTGCCTCTATCCAGTAGGATGTGTTATATACTGACTGTCTCTATCCAGTGAGCTGTTCTATACACCTTTTGTCTCTATCCAATGTGGTGTGCTATATACTGACTGTCTCTATCTATTTCGGTGTGTTATATACAAACTGTCTCTATGCAGTATGGGGTATTACATACTGACCATTTCCATATAGTGCAGGGTGTTAAATAATGACTGCCTCTATTCAGGTTGGTGTGTTACATACTGAATTTCTCTATCGAGTGCGGGGTGTTATATACTAACTGTCTCTATTCAGTGTGGTGTCTTCTAAACTAACTGTCTCTATTCAGTGTGGTGTGTTATATACTAACTGTCTCTATTCAGTGTGGTGTGTTATATACTAACTGTCTCTATTCAGTGTGGTGTGGTATATACTAACTGTCTCTATTCAGTGTGGTGTGTTATATACTAACTGTCTCTATTCAGTGTGGTGTGTTATATACTAACTGTCTCTATTCAGTGTGGTGTGTTATATACGAATTGTCTCTATTCAGTGTGGTGTGTTATATACTAACTGCCTCTATCCAGTAGGATGTGTTATATACTAACTGTCTCTATTCAGTGTGGTGTGTTATAGACTAACTGTCTCTATTCAGTGTGGTGTGTTATATACGAACTGTCTCTATTCAGTGTGGTGTGTTATATACTAACTGCCTCTATTCAGTGTGGTGTGTTATATACGAACTGTCTCTATTCAGTGTGGTGTGTTATATACTAACTGCCTCTATCCAGTAGGATGTGTTATATACTAACTGTCTCTATTCAGTGTGGTGTGTTATATACGAACTGTCTCTATTCAGTGTGGTGTGTTATATACTAACTGCCTCTATCCAGTAGGATGTGTTATATACTAACTGTCTCTATTCAGTGTGGTGTGTTATATACTAACTGCCTCTATTCAGTGTGGTGTGTTATATACGAACTGTCTCTATTCAGTGTGGTGTGTTATATACTAACTGCCTCTATCCAGTAGGATGTGTTATATACTAACTGTCTCTATTCAGTGTGGTGTGTTATAGACTAACTGTCTCTATTCAGTGTGGTGTGTTATATACGAACTGTCTCTATTCAGTGTGGTGTGTTATATACGAACTGTCTCTATCCAGTAGGATGTGTTATATACTAACTGTCTCTATTCAGTGTGGTGTGTTATGTACTAACTGTCTCTATTCAGTGTGGTGTGTTATATACTAACTGTCTCTATTCAGTGTGGTGTGTTATATACGAACTGTCTCTATTCAGTGTGGTGTGTTATATACTAACTGCCTCTATTCAGTGTGGTGTGTTATATACGAACTGTCTCTATTCAGTGTGGTGTGTTATATACTAACTGCCTCTATCCAGTAGGATGTGTTATATACTAACTGTCTCTATTCAGTGTGGTGTGTTATATACTAACTGTCTCTATTCAGTGTGGTGTGTTATGTACGAACTGTCTCTATTCAGTGTGGTGTGTTATATACTAACTGCCTCTATCCAGTAGGATGTGTTATATACTAACTGCCTCTATTCAGTGTGGTGTGTTATATACGAACTGTCTCGATTCAGTGTGGTGTGTTATATACTAACTGTCGCTATTCAGTGTGGTGTGTTATATACTAACTGCCTCTATCCAGTAGGATGTGTTATATACTAACTGTCTCTATTCAGTGTGGTGTGTTATATACTAACTGTCTCTATTCAGTGTGGTGTGTTATATACTAACTGTCTCTATTCAGTGTGGTGTGTTATATACTAACTGCCTCTATCCAGTAGGATGTGTTATATACTAACTGTCTCTATTCAGTGTGGTGTGTTATATACGAACTGTCTCTATTCAGTGTGGTGTGTTATATACTAACTGCCTCTATCCAGTAGGATGTGTTATATACTAACTGTCTCTATTCAGTGTGGTGTGTTATATACGAACTGTCTCTATCCAGTAGGATGTGTTATATACTAACTGTCTCTATTCAGTGTGGTGTGTTATATACTAACTGTCTCTATTCAGTGTGGTGTGTTATATACGAACTGTCTCTATTCAGTGTGGTGTGTTATATACTAACTGCCTCTATCCAGTGTGGTGTGTTATATACTAACTGCCTCTATTCAGTGTGGTGTGTTATAGACTAACTGTCGCTATTCAGTGTGGTGTGTTATATACTAACTGTCTCTATTCAGTGTGGTGTGTTATATACTAACTGTCTCTATTCAGTGTGGTGTGTTATATACTAACTGTCTCTATTCAGTGTGGTGTGTTATATACTAACTGTCTCTATTCAGTGTGGTGTGTTATATACTAACTGTCTCTATTCAGTGTGGTGTGTTATATGCGAACTGTCTCTATTCAGTGTGGTGTGTTATAGACTAACTGTCTCTATTCAGTGTGGTGTGTTATATACTAACTGTCTCTATTCAGTGTGGTGTGTTATAGACTAACTGTCTCTATTCAGTGTGGTGTGTTATATACTAACTGTCTCTATTCAGTGTGGTGTGTTATATACTAACTGTCTCTATTCAGTGTGGTGTGTTATATACTAACTGTCTCTATTCAGTGTGGTGTGTTATAGACTAACTGTCTCTATTCAGTGTGGTGTGTTATATACTAACTGTCTCTATTCAGTGTGGTGTGTTATAGATTAACTGACGCTATTCAGTGTGGTGTGTTATATACTAACTGCCTCAATCCAGTAGGATGTGTTATGTACTAACTGTCTCTATTCAGTGTGGTGTGTTATATACTAACTGTCTCTATTCAGTGTGGTGTGTTATATACTAACTGTCTCTATCCAGTGTGGTGTGTTATATGCTGATTGCTCGATACAGCGTATTGCTTTATACACTAACTGTCCCAATTCAGTGTGGTGTGTATATATATTAACTGTCTCTATTCGGTGTGCTGTGTTATATAATAACTGTCTCTATTCAGTGTGCTGTGGTATACACCTGCTATCTCTATCCAGTGTGGTTTTTTATATAGGGACTGTCTCGATTCAGTGTGGTGTGCTAAACACTGACTGTCACTATCTAGTATGGTGCGTTACATACTGTCTGTCTCTATCCAGTGAGGTGAGTCATATACTGACTGCTTCTATACACTGCATTGTGTTATGAACTAACTGTCTCTATTCTGTATGGTGTGATCTATACCAACTGTCTCTATCCAGTGTGGTGTCCTACATACCGACTGTCTCTATTCAGTGTGGTGTGTTATATACTGACTGTCTCTATCCAGTGTGGTGTGCTATACAATGACTATCTCTATTCAGTGTGCTTAATATACTAACTCTCTCTATTCGGTGTCGTGTGTTACGTACTGACTGTCTCTATTCAGTGTGGTGTGTTATATACTGACTGTTTCGATACAGTGCTTTGTGTTATGTACTAACCACCCCTTTTCAGTGTGGTGTGTTGTATACGGTCTGTCTCTATTCAGTGTGGTGTGTTATATGCTGATTGCTTCGATACAGTGCATTGTGTTATACACTAACTGTCTCTATTCAGTGTGGTGTGTTATATGCCAACTATCACTATTCAGTGTGGTGTGTTATATACTAACTGTCTCTATTCAGTGCGGTGTATTATATACTGAATTTCTCACTCGTGTGCGGTGTGTTATATGCAGACTGTTTCGATCCAGTGTGGTGCGTTATATACTGATTTGTTCTATACAGTGCATTGTGTTATACACTAACTGTCCTTATTCTGTGTGATGTGTTATATACTGACTGCCTCTATTCAGTGTGCTGTATTATATTCTAACTGTCTCTATTCAGTCTGGTGTGTTATATACTAACTGCCTCTATCCAGTAGGATGTGTTATATACTGACTGTCTCTATCCAGTGAGCTGTTCTATACACCTTTTGTCTCTATCCAATGTGGTGTGCTATATACTGACTGTCTCTATCTATTTCGGTGTGTTATATACAAACTGTCTCTATGCAGTATGGGGTATTACATACTGACCATTTCCATATAGTGCAGGGTGTTAAATAATGACTGCCTCTATTCAGGTTGGTGTGTTACATACTGAATTTCTCTATCGAGTGCGGGGTGTTATATACTAACTGTCTCTATTCAGTGTGGTGTCTTCTAAACTAACTGTCTCTATTCAGTGTGGTGTGTTATATACTAACTGTCGCTATTCAGTGTGGTGTGTTATATACTAACTGTCTCTATTCAGTGTGGTGTGTTATATACTAACTGTCTCTATTCAGTGTGGTGTGTTATATACGAACTGCCTCTATCCAGTAGGATGTGTTATATACTAACTGTCTCTATTCAGTGTGGTGTGTTATATACTAACTGTCTCTATTCAGTGTGGTGTGTTATATACGAACTGCCTCTATCCAGTAGGATGTGTTATATACTAACTGTCTCTATTCAGTGTGGTGTGTTATATACTAACTGTCTCTATTCAGTGTGGTGTGTTATATACGAACTGCCTCTATCCAGTAGGATGTGTTATATACTAACTGTCTCTATTCAGTGTGGTGTGTTATATACTAACTGTCTCTATTCAGTGTGGTGTGTTATATACTAACTGTCTCTATTCAGTGTGGTGTGTTATATACTAACTGCCTCAATCCAGTAGGATGTGTTATATACTAACTGTCTCTATTCAGTGTGGTGTGTTATATACGAACTGTCTCTATTCAGTGTGGTGTGTTATATACTAACTGCCTCTATCCAGTAGGATGTGTTATATACTAACTGTCTCTATTCAGTGTGGTGTGTTATATACGAACTGTCTCTATCCAGTAGGATGTGTTATATACTAACTGTCTCTATTCAGTGTGGTGTGTTATATACTAACTGTCTCTATTCAGTGTGGTGTGTTATATACGAACTGTCTCTATTCAGTGTGGTGTGTTATATACTAACTGCCTCTATCCAGTGTGGTGTGTTATATACTAACTGCCTCTATTCAGTGTGGTGTGTTATAGACTAACTGTCGCTATTCAGTGTGGTGTGTTATATACGAACTGTCTCTATCCAGTAGGATGTGTTATATACTAACTGTCTCTATTCAGTGTGGTGTGTTATATACTAACTGTCTCTATTCAGTGTGGTGTGTTATATACTAACTGTCTCTATTCAGTGTGGTGTGTTATATACTAACTGTCTCTATTCAGTGTGGTGTGTTATAGACTAACTGTCTCTATTCAGTGTGGTGTGTTATAGACTAACTGTCTCTATTCAGTGTGGTGTGTTATATACGAACTGTCTCTATTCAGTGTGGTGTGTTATAGACTAACTGTCTCTATTCAGTGTGGTGTGTTATAGACTAACTGTCTCTATTCAGTGTGGTGTGTTATAGACTAACTGTCTCTATTCAGTAGGATGTGTTATATACTAACTGTCTCTATTCAGTGTGGTGTGTTATATACTAACTGTCTCTATTCAGTGTGGTGTGTTATAGACTAACTGTCTCTATTCAGTGTGGTGTGTTATATACTAACTGTCTCTATTCAGTGTGGTGTGTTATATACTAACTATCTCTATTCAGTGTGGTGTGTTGTAGACTAACTGTCTCTATTCAGTGTGGTGTGTTATATACTAACTGTCTCTATTCAGTGTGGTGTGTTATATACTAACTGTCTCTATTCAGTGTGGTGTGTTATAGACTAACTGTCTCTATTCAGTGTGGTGTGTTATAGACTAACTGTCTCTATTCAGTGTGGTGTGTTATATACTAACTGTCTCTATTCAGTGTGGTGTGTTATAGACTAACTGTCTCTATTCAGTGTGGTGTGTTATAGACTAACTGTCTCTATTCAGTGTGGTGTGTTATATACTAACTGTCTCTATTCAGTGTGGTGTGTTATAGACTAACTGTCTCTATTCAGTGTGGTGTGTTATATACTAACTGTCTCTATTCAGTGTGGTGTGTTATAGACTAACTGTCTCTATTCAGTGTGGTGTGTTATAGACTAACTGTCTCTATTCAGTGTGGTGTGTTATACACTAACTGTCTCTATTCAGTGTGGTGTGTTATAGACTAACTGTCTCTATTCAGTGTGGTGTGTTATATACTAACTGTCTCTATTCAGTGTGGTGTGTTATATACTAACTGTCTCTATTCAGTGTGGTGTGTTATAGACTAACTGTCTCTATTCAGTGTGGTGTGTTATATACTAACTGTCTCTATTCAGTGTGGTGTGTTATAGACTAACTGTCGCTATTCAGTGTGGTGTGTTATATACTAACTGCCTCGATCCAGTAGGATGTGTTATATACTAACTGTCTCTATTCAGTGTGGTGTGTTATATACTAACTGTCTCTATTCAGTGTGGTGTGTTATATACTAACTGTCTCTATTCAGTGTGGTGTGTTATATACTAACTGTCTCTATTCAGTGTGGTGTGTTATATACTAACTGTCTCTATTCAGTGTGGTGTGTTATAGACTAACTGTCTCTATTCAGTGTGGTGTGTTATATACTAACTGTCTCTATTCAGTGTGGTGTGTTATATACTAACTGTCTCTATTCAGTGTGGTGTGTTATATACTAACTGTCTCTATTCAGTGTGGTGTGTTATATACTAACTGTCTCTATTCAGTGTGGTGTGTTATATACTAACTGTCTCTATTCAGTGTGGTGTGTTATATGCGAACTGTCTCTATTCAGTGTGGTGTGTTATAGACTAACTGTCTCTATTCAGTGTGGTGTGTTATATACTAACTGTCTCTATTCAGTGTGGTGTGTTATAGACTAACTGTCTCTATTCAGTGTGGTGTGTTATATACTAACTGTCTCTATTCAGTGTGGTGTGTTATATACTAACTGTCTCTATTCAGTGTGGTGTGTTATATACTAACTGTCTCTATTCAGTGTGGTGTGTTATAGACTAACTGTCTCTATTCAGTGTGGTGTGTTATATACTAACTGTCTCTATTCAGTGTGGTGTGTTATAGATTAACTGACGCTATTCAGTGTGGTGTGTTATATACTAACTGCCTCAATCCAGTAGGATGTGTTATATACTAACTGTCTCTATTCAGTGTGGTGTGTTATATACTAACTGTCTCTATTCAGTGTGGTGTGTTATATACTAACTGTCTCTATTCAGTGTGGTGTGTTATATACTAACTGTCTCTATTCAGTGTGGTGTGTTATAGACTAACTGTCTCTATTCAGTGTGGTGTGTTATATACTAACTGTCTCTATTCAGTGTGGTGTGTTATAGACTAACTGTCTCTATTCAGTGTGGTGTGTTATAGACTAACTGTCTCTATTCAGTGTGGTGTGTTATATACTAACTGTCTCTATTCAGTGTGGTGTGTTATAGACTAACTGTCTCTATTCAGTGTGGTGTGTTATATACTAACTGTCTCTATTCAGTGTGGTGTGTTATAGACTAACTGTCTCTATTCAGTGTGGTGTGTTATATACTAACTGTCTCTATTCAGTGTGGTGTGTTATAGACTAACTGTCGCTATTCAGTGTGGTGTGTTATATACTAACTGCCTCGATCCAGTAGGATGTGTTATATACTAACTGTCTCTATTCAGTGTGGTGTGTTATATACTAACTGTCTCTATTCAGTGTGGTGTGTTATATACTAACTGTCTCTATTCAGTGTGGTGTGTTATATACTAACTGTCTCTATTCAGTGTGGTGTGTTATATACGAACTGTCTCTATTCAGTGTGGTGTGTTATAGACTAACTGTCTCTATTCAGTGTGGTGTGTTATATACTAACTGTCTCTATTCAGTGTGGTGTGTTATATACTAACTGTCTCTATTCAGTGTGGTGTGTTATATACTAACTGTCTCTATTCAGTGTGGTGTGTTATATACTAACTGTCTCTATTCAGTGTGGTGTGTTATATACTAACTGTCTCTATTCAGTGTGGTGTGTTATATACGAACTGTCTCTATTCAGTGTGGTGTGTTAGAGACTAACTGTCTCTATTCAGTGTGGTGTGTTATATACTAACTGTCTCTATTCAGTGTGGTGTGTTATAGACTAACTGTCTCTATTCAGTGTGGTGTGTTATATACTAACTGTCTCTATTCAGTGTGGTGTGTTATATACTAACTGTCTCTATTCAGTGTGGTGTGTTATATACTAACTGTCTCTATTCAGTGTGGTGTGTTATAGACTAACTGTCTCTATTCAGTGTGGTGTGTTATATACTAACTGTCTCTATTCAGTGTGGTGTGTTATAGACTAACTGTCGCTATTCAGTGTGGTGTGTTATATACTAACTGCCTCGATCCAGTAGGATGTGTTATATACTAACTGTCTCTATTCAGTGTGGTGTGTTATATACTAACTGTCTCTATTCAGTGTGGTGTGTTATATACTAACTGTCTCTATTCAGTGTGGTGTGTTATAGACTAACTGTCGCTATTCAGTGTGGTGTGTTATATACTAACTGTCTCTATTCAGTGTGGTGTGTTATATACTAACTGTCTCTATCCAGTAGGATGTGTTATATGCTAACTGCCTCTATTCAGTGTGGTGTGTTATATACGAACTGTCTCGATTCAGTGTGGTGTGTTATAGACTAACTGTCTCTATTCAGTGTGGTGTGTTATATACTAACTGTCTCTATTCAGTGCGGTGTGTTATAGACTAACTGTCGCTATTCAGTGTGGTGTGTTATATACTAACTGCCTCGATCCAGTAGGATGTGTTATATACTAACTGTCTCTATTCAGTGTAGTGTGTTATATACTAACTGTCTCTATTCAGTGTGGTGTGTTATAGACTAACTGTCGCTATTCAGTGTGGTGTGTTATATACTAACTGTCTCTATTCAGTGTGGTGTGTTATATACTAACTGTCTCTATCCAGTAGGATTTGTTATATACTAACTGTCTCTATTCAGTGTGGTGTGTTATAGACTAACTGTCGCTATTCAGTGTGGTGTGTTATATACTAACTGTCTCTATTCAGTGTGGTGTGTTATATACTAACTGTCTCTATTCAGTGTGGTGTGTTATATACTAACTGTCTCTATTCAGTGTGGTGTGTTATATACTAACTGTCTCTATTCAGTGTGGTGTGTTATAGACTAACTGTCGCTATTCAGTGTGGTGTGTTATATACTAACTGTCTCTATTCAGTGTGGTGTGTTATATACTAACTGTCGCTATTCAGTGTGGTGTGTTATATACTAACTGTCTCTATTCAGTGTGGTGTGTTATATACTAACTGTCTCTATTCAGTGTGGTGTGTTATATACTAACTGTCTCTATTCAGTGTGGTGTGTTATATACTAACTGTCTCTATTCAGTGTGGTGTGTTATATACTAACTGTCGCTATTCAGTGTGGTGTGTTATATACTAACTGTCTCTATTCAGTGTGGTGTGTTATATACTAACTGTCTCTATTCAGTGTGGTGTGTTATATACTAACTGTCTCTATTCAGTGTGGTGTGTTATAGACTAACTGTCGCTATTCAGTGTGGTGTGTTATATACTAACTGTCTCTATTCAGTGTGGTGTGTTATATACTAACTGCCTCTATTCAGTGTGGTGTGTTATATACGAACTGTCTCGATTCAGTGTGGTGTGTTATATACGAACTGCCTCTATCCAGTAGGATGTGTTATATACTAACTGCCTCTATCCAGTAGGATGTGTTATATACTAACTGTCTCTATTCAGTGTGGTGTGTTATATACGAACTGTCTCTATCCAGTAGGATGTGTTATATACTAACTGTCTCTATTCAGTGTGGTGTGTTATATACGAACTGTCTCTATTCAGTGTGGTGTGTTATATACTAACTGCCTCTATCCAGTAGGATGTGTTATATACTAACTGTCTCTATTCAGTGTGGTGTGTTATATACTAACTGTCTCTATTCAGTGTGGTGTGTTATATACTAACTGTCTCTATTCAGTGTGGTGTGTTATATACTAACTGTCTCTATTCAGTGTGGTGTGTTATAGACTAACTGTCTCTATTCAGTGTGGTGTGTTATATACTAACTGTCTCTATTCAGTGTGGTGTGTTATATACTAACTGTCTCTATTCAGTGTGGTGTGTTATAGACTAACTGTCTCTATTCAGTGTGGTGTGTTATATACTAACTGTCTCTATTCAGTGTGGTGTGTTATAGACTAACTGTCTCTATTCAGTGTGGTGTGTTATATACTAACTGTCTCTATTCAGTGTGGTGTGTTATAGATTAACTGACGCTATTCAGTGTGGTGTGTTATATACTAACTGCCTCAATCCAGTAGGATGTGTTATATACTAACTGTCTCTATTCAGTGTGGTGTGTTATATACTAACTGTCTCTATTCAGTGTGGTGTGTTATATACTAACTGTCTCTATTCAGTGTGGTGTGTTATATACTAACTGTCTCTATTCAGTGTGGTGTGTTATAGACTAACTGTCTCTATTCAGTGTGGTGTGTTATATACTATCTGTCTCTATTCAGTGTGGTGTGTTATAGACTAACTGTCTCTATTCAGTGTGGTGTGTTATAGACTAACTGTCTCTATTCAGTGTGGTGTGTTATATACTAACTGTCTCTATTCAGTGTGGTGTGTTATAGACTAACTGTCTCTATTCAGTGTGGTGTGTTATATACTAACTGTCTCTATTCAGTGTGGTGTGTTATAGACTAACTGTCTCTATTCAGTGTGGTGTGTTATATACTAACTGTCTCTATTCAGTGTGGTGTGTTATAGACTAACTGTCGCTATTCAGTGTGGTGTGTTATATACTAACTGCCTCGATCCAGTAGGATGTGTTATATACTAACTGTCTCTATTCAGTGTGGTGTGTTATATACTAACTGTCTCTATTCAGTGTGGTGTGTTATATACTAACTGTCTCTATTCAGTGTGGTGTGTTATATACTAACTGTCTCTATTCAGTGTGGTGTGTTATATACGAACTGTCTCTATTCAGTGTGGTGTGTTATAGACTAACTGTCTCTATTCAGTGTGGTGTGTTATATACTAACTGTCTCTATTCAGTGTGGTGTGTTATATACTAACTGTCTCTATTCAGTGTGGTGTGTTATATACTAACTGTCTCTATTCAGTGTGGTGTGTTATATACTAACTGTCTCTATTCAGTGTGGTGTGTTATATACTAACTGTCTCTATTCAGTGTGGTGTGTTATATACGAACTGTCTCTATTCAGTGTGGTGTGTTATATACTAACTGTCTCTATTCAGTGTGGTGTGTTATATACTAACTGTCTCTATTCAGTGTGGTGTGTTATAGACTAACTGTCTCTATTCAGTGTGGTGTGTTATATACTAACTGTCTCTATTCAGTGTGGTGTGTTATATACTAACTGTCTCTATTCAGTGTGGTGTGTTATATACTAACTGTCTCTATTCAGTGTGGTGTGTTATAGACTAACTGTCTCTATTCAGTGTGGTGTGTTATATACTAACTGTCTCTATTCAGTGTGGTGTGTTATAGACTAACTGTCGCTATTCAGTGTGGTGTGTTATATACTAACTGCCTCGATCCAGTAGGATGTGTTATATACTAACTGTCTCTATTCAGTGTGGTGTGTTATATACTAACTGTCTCTATTCAGTGTGGTGTGTTATATACTAACTGTCTCTATTCAGTGTGGTGTGTTATAGACTAACTGTCGCTATTCAGTGTGGTGTGTTATATACTAACTGTCTCTATTCAGTGTGGTGTGTTATATACTAACTGTCTCTATCCAGTAGGATGTGTTATATACTAACTGCCTCTATTCAGTGTGGTGTGTTATATACGAACTGTCTCGATTCAGTGTGGTGTGTTATAGACTAACTGTCTCTATTCAGTGTGGTGTGTTATATACTAACTGTCTCTATTCAGTGCGGTGTGTTATAGACTAACTGTCGCTATTCAGTGTGGTGTGTTATATACTAACTGCCTCGATCCAGTAGGATGTGTTATATACTAACTGTCTCTATTCAGTGTAGTGTGTTATATACTAACTGTCTCTATTCAGTGTGGTGTGTTATAGACTAACTGTCGCTATTCAGTGTGGTGTGTTATATACTAACTGTCTCTATTCAGTGTGGTGTGTTATATACTAACTGTCTCTATCCAGTAGGATTTGTTATATACTAACTGTCTCTATTCAGTGTGGTGTGTTATAGACTAACTGTCGCTATTCAGTGTGGTGTGTTATATACTAACTGTCTCTATTCAGTGTGGTGTGTTATATACTAACTGTCTCTATTCAGTGTGGTGTGTTATATACTAACTGTCTCTATTCAGTGTGGTGTGTTATATACTAACTGTCTCTATTCAGTGTGGTGTGTTATAGACTAACTGTCGCTATTCAGTGTGGTGTGTTATATACTAACTGTCTCTATTCAGTGTGGTGTGTTATATACTAACTGTCGCTATTCAGTGTGGTGTGTTATATACTAACTGTCTCTATTCAGTGTGGTGTGTTATATACTAACTGTCTCTATTCAGTGTGGTGTGTTATATACTAACTGTCTCTATTCAGTGTGGTGTGTTATATACTAACTGTCTCTATTCAGTGTGGTGTGTTATATACTAACTGTCGCTATTCAGTGTGGTGTGTTATATACTAACTGTCTCTATTCAGTGTGGTGTGTTATATACTAACTGTCTCTATTCAGTGTGGTGTGTTATATACTAACTGTCTCTATTCAGTGTGGTGTGTTATAGACTAACTGTCGCTATTCAGTGTGGTGTGTTATATACTAACTGTCTCTATTCAGTGTGGTGTGTTATATACTAACTGCCTCTATTCAGTGTGGTGTGTTATATACGAACTGTCTCGATTCAGTGTGGTGTGTTATATACGAACTGCCTCTATCCAGTAGGATGTGTTATATACTAACTGCCTCTATCCAGTAGGATGTGTTATATACTAACTGTCTCTATTCAGTGTGGTGTGTTATATACGAACTGTCTCTATCCAGTAGGATGTGTTATATACTAACTGTCTCTATTCAGTGTGGTGTGTTATATACGAACTGTCTCTATTCAGTGTGGTGTGTTATATACTAACTGCCTCTATCCAGTAGGATGTGTTATATACTAACTGTCTCTATTCAGTGTGGTGTGTTATATACTAACTGTCTCTATTCAGTGTGGTGTGTTATATACTAACTGTCTCTATTCAGTGTGGTGTGTTATATACTAACTGTCTCTATTCAGTGTGGTGTGTTATAGACTAACTGTCTCTATTCAGTGTGGTGTGTTATATACTAACTGTCTCTATTCAGTGTGGTGTGTTATATACTAACTGTCTCTATTCAGTGTGGTGTGTTATAGACTAACTGTCTCTATTCAGTGTGGTGTGTTATATACTAACTGTCTCTATTCAGTGTGGTGTGTTATATACTAACTGTCTCTATTCAGTGTGGTGTGTTATATACTAACTGTCTCTATTCAGTGTGGTGTGTTATATACTAACTGTCTCTATTCAGTGTGGTGTGTTATATACTAACTGTCTCTATCCAGTGTGGTGTGTTATAGACTAACTGTCGCTATTCAGTGTGGTGTGTTATATACTAACTGCCTCTATCCAGTAGGATGTGTTATATACTAACTGTCTCTATTCAGTGTGGTGTGATATATACTAACTGTCTCTATTCAGTGCGGTGTGTTATATACTAACTGTCTCTATTCAGTGTGGTGTGTTATAGACTAACTGTCGCTATTCAGTGTGGTGTGTTATATACTAACTGTCTCTATTCAGTGTGGTGTGTTATATACTAACTGTCTCTATTCAGTGTGGTGTGTTATAGACTAACTGTCGCTATTCAGTGTGGTGTGTTATATACTAACTGTCTCTATTCAGTGTGGTGTGTTATATACTAACTGTCTCTATTCAGTGTGGTGTGTTATATACTAACTGTCTCTATTCAGTGTGGTGTGTTATATACTAACTGTCTCTATTCAGTGTGGTGTGTTATATACTAACTGTCTCTATTCAGTGTGGTGTGTTATATACTAACTGTCTCTATTCAGTGTGGTGTGTTATATACTAACTGTCTCTATTCAGTAGGATGTGTTATATACTAACTGTCTCTATTCAGTAGGATGTGTTATATACTAACTGTCTCTATTCAGTGTGGTGTGTTACAGACTAACTGTCTCTATTCAGTGTGGTGTGTTATATACCAACTGTCTCTATTCAGTAGGATGTGTTATATACTAACTGTCTCTATTCAGTGTGGTGTGTTATATACTAACTGTCTCTATTCAGTGTGGTGTGTTATATACTAACTGTCTCTATTCAGTGTGGTGTGTTATATACTAACTGTCTCTATTCAGTGTGGTGTGTTATATATTAACTGTCTCTATTCAGTAGGATGTGTTATATACTAACTGTCTCTATTCAGTGTGGTGTGTTATAGACTAACTGTCGCTTTTCAGTGTGGTGTGTTATATACTAACTGCCTCTATCCAGTAGGATGTGTTATATACCAACTGTCTCTATTCAGTGTGGTGTGTCATATACTAACTGCCTCTATCCAGTAGGATGTGTTATATACCAACTGTCGCTATTCAGTCTGGTGTGTTATATACTAACTGTCTCTATTCAGTGTGGTGTGTTATATACGAACTGTCTCTATTCAGTGTGGTGTGTTATATACTAACTGTCTCTATTCAGTGTGGTGTGTTATATACTAACTGCCTCTATCCAGTAGGATGTGTTATATACTAACTGTCTCTATCCAGTGTGGTGTGTTATATACCAACTGTCTCTATTCAGTGTGGTGTGTTATATACTAACTGCCTCTATCCAGTAGGATGTGTTATATACTAACTGTCTCTATTCAGTGTGGTGTGTTATATACTAACTGCCTCTATCCAGTAGGATGTGTTATATACTAACTGTCTCTATCCAGTAGGATGTGTTATATACCAACTGTCTCTATTCAGTGTGGTGTGTCATATACTAACTGCCTCTATCCAGTAGGATGTGTTATATACCAACTGTCGCTATTCAGTCTGGTGTGTTATATACTAACTGTTTCTATTCAGTGTGGTGTGTTATATACGAACTGTCTCTATTCAGTGTGGTGTGTCATATACTAACTGCCTCTATCCAGTAGGATGTGTTATATACCAACTGTCGCTATTCAGTCTGGTGTGTTATATACTAACTGTATCTATTCAGTGTGGTGTGTTATATACGAACTGTCTCTATTCAGTGTGGTGTGTTATATACTAACTGCCTCTATCCAGTAGGATGTGTTATATACCAACTGTCTCTATTCAGTGTGGTGTGTCATATACTAACTGCCTCTATCCAGTAGGATGTGTTATATACCAACTGTCGCTATTCAGTCTGGTGTGTTATATACTAACTGTCTCTATTCAGTGTGGTGTGTTATATACGAACTGTCTCTATTCAGTGTGGTGTGTTATATACTAACTGTCTCTATTCAGTGTGGTGTGTTATATACTAACTGCCTCTATCCAGTAGGATGTTTTATATACTAACTGTCTCTATCCAGTGTGGTGTGTTATATACCAACTGTCTCTATTCAGTGTGGTGTGTTATATACTAACTGCCTCTATCCAGTAGGATGTGTTATATACTAACTGTCTCTATTCAGTGTGGTGTGTTATATACTAACTGCCTCTATCCAGTAGGATGTGTTATATACTAACTGCCTCTATCCAGTAGGATGTGTTATATACTAACTGTCTCTATCCAGTGTGGTGTGTTATATACTAACTGTCTCTATTCAGTGTGGTGTGTTATATACCAACTGTATCTATTCAGTGTGGTGTGTTATATACTAACTGCCTCTATCCAGTAGGATGTGTTATATACTAACTGCCTCTATCCAGTAGGATGTGTTATATACTAACTGTCTCTATCCAGTGTGGTGTGTTATATACTAACTGTCTCTATTCAGTGTGGTGTGTTATATACCACATGTCTCTATTCAGTGTGGTGTGTTATATACTAACTGTCTCTATTCAGTGTGGTGTGTTATATACTAACTGTCTCTATTCAGTGTGGTGTGTTATATACGAACTGTCTCTATTCAGTGTGGTGTGTTATATACTAACTGTCTCAATTCAGTGTGGTGTTTTATATACGAACTGTCTCTATTCAGTGTGGTGTGTTATATACTAACTGTCTCTATTCAGTGTGGTGTGTTATATACTAACTGTCTCTATCCAGTGTGGTGTGTTATATACTAACTGTCTCTATTCAGTGTGGTGTGTTATATACCAACTGTCCCTATTCAGTGTGGTGTGTTATATACTAACTGTCTCTATTCAGTGTGGTGTGTTATATACCAACTGTCTCTATTCAGTGTGGTGTGTTATATACTAACTGTCTCTATTCAGTGTGGTGTGTTATATACGAACTGTCTCTATTCAGTGTGGTGTGTTATATACTAACTGTCTCTATTCAGTGTGGTGTGTTATATACTAACTGCCTCTATCCAGTAGGATGTGTTATATACTAACTGTCTCTATCCAGTGTGGTGTGTTATATACTAACTGTCTCTATTCAGTGTGGTGTGTTATATACTAACTGTCTCGATTCAGTGTGGTGTGTTATATACTAACTGTCTCTATTCAGTGTGGTGTGTTATATACTAACTGTCTCGATTCAGTGTGGTGTGTTATATACTAACTGTCTCTATTCAGTGTGGTGTGTTATATACTAACTGTCTCTATTCAGTGTGGTGTGTTATATACTAACTGCCTCTATCCAGTAGGATGTTTTATATACTAACTGTCTCTATCCAGTGTGGTGTGTTATATACCAACTGTCTCTATTCAGTGTGGTGTGTTATATACTAACTGCCTCTATCCAGTAGGATGTGTTATATACTAACTGTCTCTATTCAGTGTGGTGTGTTATATACTAACTGCCTCTATCCAGTAGGATGTGTTATATACTAACTGCCTCTATCCAGTAGGATGTGTTATATACTAACTGTCTCTATCCAGTGTGGTGTGTTATATACTAACTGTCTCTATTCAGTGTGGTGTGTTATATACCAACTGTATCTATTCAGTGTGGTGTGTTATATACTAACTGCCTCTATCCAGTAGGATGTGTTATATACTAACTGCCTCTATCCAGTAGGATGTGTTATATACTAACTGTCTCTATCCAGTGTGGTGTGTTATATACTAACTGTCTCTATTCAGTGTGGTGTGTTATATACCACATGTCTCTATTCAGTGTGGTGTGTTATATACTAACTGTCTCTATTCAGTGTGGTGTGTTATATACTAACTGTCTCTATTCAGTGTGGTGTGTTATATACGAACTGTCTCTATTCAGTGTGGTGTGTTATATACTAACTGTCTCAATTCAGTGTGGTGTTTTATATACGAACTGTCTCTATTCAGTGTGGTGTGTTATATACTAACTGTCTCTATTCAGTGTGGTGTGTTATATACTAACTGTCTCTATCCAGTGTGGTGTGTTATATACTAACTGTCTCTATTCAGTGTGGTGTGTTATATACCAACTGTCCCTATTCAGTGTGGTGTGTTATATACTAACTGTCTCTATTCAGTGTGGTGTGTTATATACCAACTGTCTCTATTCAGTGTGGTGTGTTATATACTAACTGTCTCTATTCAGTGTGGTGTGTTATATACGAACTGTCTCTATTCAGTGTGGTGTGTTATATACTAACTGTCTCTATTCAGTGTGGTGTGTTATATACTAACTGCCTCTATCCAGTAGGATGTGTTATATACTAACTGTCTCTATCCAGTGTGGTGTGTTATATACTAACTGTCTCTATTCAGTGTGGTGTGTTATATACTAACTGTCTCGATTCAGTGTGGTGTGTTATATACTAACTGTCTCTATTCAGTGTGGTGTGTTATATACTAACTGCCTCTATTCAGTGTGGTGTGTTATATACTAACTGTCTCTATTCAGTGTGGTGTGTTATATACTAACTGTCTCTATTCAGTGTGGTGTGTTATATACTAACTGTCTCTATTCAGTGTGGTGTGTTATATACTAACAGTCTCTATTCAGTGTGGTGTGTTATATACTAACTGTCTCTATTCAGTGTGGTGTGTTATATACTAACTGCCTCTATTCAGTGTGGTGTGTTATATACTAACTGTCTCTATTCAGTGTGGTGTGTTATATACTAACTGTCTCTATCCAGTGTGGTGTGTTATATACTAACTGTCTCTATTCAGTGTGGTGTGTTATATACTAACTGTCTCTATTCAGTGTGGTGTGTTATATACGAACTGTCTCTATTCAGTGTGGTGTGTTATATACGAACTGTCTCTATTCAGTGTGGTGTGTTATATACGAACTGTCTCTATTCAGTGTGGTGTGTTATATACTAACTGTCTCTATTCAGTGTGGTGTGTTATATACTAACTGCCTCTATCCAGTAGGATGTGTTATATACTAACTGTCTCTATCCAGTGTGGTGTGTTATATACTAACTGTCTCTATTCAGTGTGGTGTGTTATATACTAACTGTCTCTATTCAGTGTGGTGTGTTATATACTAACTGTCTCTATCCAGTGTGGTGTGTTACATACTAACTGTCTCTATCCAGTGTGGTGTGTTACATACTAACTGTCTCTATCCAGTGTGGTGTGTTATATACTAACTGTCTCTATTCAGTGTGGTGTGTTATATACTAACTGTCTCTATTCAGTGTGGTGTGTAATATACTAACTGCCTCTATTCAGTGTGGTGTGTTATATACCAACTGTCTCTATTCAGTGTGGTGTGTTATGTACTAACTGTCTCTATTCAGTGTGGTGTGTGATATACTAACTGTCTCTATTCAGTGTGGTGTGTTATATACGAACTGTCTCTATTCAGTGTGGTGTGTTATATACTAACTGTCTCTATTCAGTGTGGTGTGTTATATACTAACTGTCTCTATCCAGTGTGGTGTGTTATATACTAACTGTCTCTATTCAGTGTGGTGTGTTATATACCAACTGTCTCTATTCAGTGTGGTGTGTTATATACTAACTGTCTCTATTCAGTGTGGTGTGTTATATACTAACTGTCTCTATTCAGTGTGGTGTGTTATATACGAACTGTCTCTATTCAGTGTGGTGTGTTATATACCAACTGTCTCTATTCAGTGTGGTGTGTTATATACTAACTGTCTCTATTCAGTGTGGTGTGTTATATACGAACTGTCTCTATTCAGTGTGGTGTGTTATATACTAACTGTCTCTATTCAGTGTGGTGTGTTATATACTAACTGCCTCTATCCAGTAGGATGTGTTATATACTAACTGTCTCTATCCAGTGTGGTGTGTTATATACTAACTGTCTCTATTCAGTGTGGTGTATTATATACTAACTGTCTCGATTCAGTGTGGTGTGTTATATACTAACTGTCTCTATTCAGTGTGGTGTGTTATATACTAACTGCCTCTATTCAGTGTGGTGTGTTATATACTAACTGTCTCTATTCAGTGTGGTGTGTTATATACTAACTGTCTCTATCCAGTGTGGTGTGTTATATACTAACTGTCTCTATTCAGTGTGGTGTGTTATATACTAACTGTCTCTATTCAGTGTGGTGTGTTATATACGAACTGTCTCTATTCAGTGTGGTGTGTTATATACGAACTGTCTCTATTCAGTGTGGTGTGTTATATACGAACTGTCTCTATTCAGTGTGGTGTGTTATATACTAACTGTCTCTATTCAGTGTGGTGTGTTATATACTAACTGCCTCTATCCAGTAGGATGTGTTATATACTAACTGTCTCTATCCAGTGTGGTGTGTTATATACTAACTGTCTCTATTCAGTGTGGTGTGTTATATACTAACTGTCTCTATTCAGTGTGGTGTGCTATATACTAACTGTCTCTATCCAGTGTGGTGTGTTACATACTAACTGTCTCTATCCAGTGTGGTGTGTTACACACTAACTGTCTCTATCCAGTGTGGTGTGTTATATACTAACTGTCTCTATTCAGTGTGGTGTGTTATATACTAACTGTCGCTATTCAGTGTGGTGTGTTATATACTAACTGTCTCTATTCAGTAGGATGTGTTATATACTAACTGTCTCTATTCAGTGTGGTGTGTTATATACTAACTGTCTCTATTCAGTGTGGTGTGTTATATACTAACTGTCTCTATTCATTGTGGTGTGTTATAGACTAACTGTCGCTATTCAGTGTGGTGTGTTATATACTAACTGCCTCTATCCAGTAGGATGTGTTATATACCAACTGTCTCTATTCAGTGTGGTGTGTTATATACTAACTGTCTCTATTCAGTGTGGTGTGTTATATACTAACTGTCTCTATTCAGTGTGGTGTGTTATATACTAACTGCCTCTATCCAGTAGGATGTGTTATATACCAACTGTCTCTATCCAGTAGGATGTGTTATATACTAACTGTCTCTATTCAGTGTGGTGTGTTATATACTAACTGCCTCTATCCAGTAGGATGTGTTATATACCAACTGTCTCTATCCAGTAGGATGTGTTATATACTAACTGTCTCTATTCAGTGTGGTGTGTTATATACTAACTGCCTCTATCCAGTAGGATGTGTTATATACTAACTGTCTCTATTCAGTGTGGTGTGTTATATACCAACTGTCTCTATTCAGTGTGGTGTGTTATATACTAACTGTCTCTATTCAGTGTGGTGTGTTATATACTAACTGCCTCTATCCAGTAGGATGTGTTATATACTAACTGTCTCTATTCAGTGTGGTGTGTTATTTACTAACTGCCTCTATCCAGTAGGATGTGTTATATACTAACTGTCTCTATTCAGTGTGGTGTGTTATATACTAACTGTCTCTATTCAGTGTGGTGTGTTATATACTAACTGCCTCTATCCAGTAGGATGTGTTATATACTAACTGTCTCTATCCAGTGTGGTGTGTTATATACTAACTGTCTCTATTCAGTGTGGTGTATTATATACTAACTGTCTCGATTCAGTGTGGTGTGTTATATACTAACTGTCTCTATTCAGTGTGGTGTGTTATATACTAACTGCCTCTATTCAGTGTGGTGTGTTATATACTAACTGTCTCTATTCAGTGTGGTGTGTTATATACTAACTGTCTCTATTCAGTGTGGTGTGTTATATACTAACTGTCTCTATTCAGTGTGGTGTGTTATATACTAACAGTCTCTATTCAGTGTGGTGTGTTATATACTAACTGTCTCTATTCAGTGTGGTGTGTTATATACTAACTGCCTCTATTCAGTGTGGTGTGTTATATACTAACTGTCTCTATTCAGTGTGGTGTGTTATATACTAACTGTCTCTATCCAGTGTGGTGTGTTATATACTAACTGTCTCTATTCAGTGTGGTGTGTTATATACTAACTGTCTCTATTCAGTGTGGTGTGTTATATACGAACTGTCTCTATTCAGTGTGGTGTGTTATATACTAACTGTCTCTATTCAGTGTGGTGTGTTATATACGAACTGTCTCTATTCAGTGTGGTGTGTTATATACTAACTGTCTCTATTCAGTGTGGTGTGTTATATACTAACTGCCTCTATCCAGTAGGATGTGTTATATACTAACTGTCTCTATCCAGTGTGGTGTGTTATATACTAACTGTCTCTATTCAGTGTGGTGTGTTATATACTAACTGTCTCTATTCAGTGTGGTGTGTTATATACTAACTGTCTCTATCCAGTGTGGTGTGTTACATACTAACTGTCTCTATCCAGTGTGGTGTGTTACACACTAACTGTCTCTATCCAGTGTGGTGTGTTATATACTAACTGTCTCTATTCAGTGTGGTGTGTTATATACTAACTGTCGCTATTCAGTGTGGTGTGTTATATACTAACTGTCTCTATTCAGTAGGATGTGTTATATACTAACTGTCTCTATTCAGTGTGGTGTGTTATATACTAACTGCCTCTATCCAGTAGGATGTGTTATATACTAACTGTCTCTATCCAGTGTGGTGTGTTATATACTAACTGTCTCTATTCAGTGTGGTGTGTTATATACTAACTGTCTCTATTCAGTGTGGTGTGCTATATACTAACTGTCTCTATCCAGTGTGGTGTGTTACATACTAACTGTCTCTATCCAGTGTGGTGTGTTACACACTAACTGTCTCTATCCAGTGTGGTGTGTTATATACTAACTGTCTCTATTCAGTGTGGTGTGTTATATACTAACTGTCGCTATTCAGTGTGGTGTGTTATATACTAACTGTCTCTATTCAGTAGGATGTGTTATATACTAACTGTCTCTATTCAGTGTGGTGTGTTATATACTAACTGTCTCTATTCAGTGTGGTGTGTTATATACTAACTGTCTCTATTCATTGTGGTGTGTTATAGACTAACTGTCGCTATTCAGTGTGGTGTGTTATATACTAACTGCCTCTATCCAGTAGGATGTGTTATATACCAACTGTCTCTATTCAGTGTGGTGTGTTATATACTAACTGTCTCTATTCAGTGTGGTGTGTTATATACTAACTGTCTCTATTCAGTGTGGTGTGTTATATACTAACTGCCTCTATCCAGTAGGATGTGTTATATACCAACTGTCTCTATCCAGTAGGATGTGTTATATACTAACTGTCTCTATTCAGTGTGGTGTGTTATATACTAACTGCCTCTATCCAGTAGGATGTGTTATATACCAACTGTCTCTATCCAGTAGGATGTGTTATATACTAACTGTCTCTATTCAGTGTGGTGTGTTATATACTAACTGCCTCTATCCAGTAGGATGTGTTATATACTAACTGTCTCTATTCAGTGTGGTGTGTTATATACCAACTGTCTCTATTCAGTGTGGTGTGTTATATACTAACTGTCTCTATTCAGTGTGGTGTGTTATATACTAACTGCCTCTATCCAGTAGGATGTGTTATATACTAACTGTCTCTATTCAGTGTGGTGTGTTATTTACTAACTGCCTCTATCCAGTAGGATGTGTTATATACTAACTGTCTCTATTCAGTGTGGTGTGTTATATACTAACTGTCTCTATTCAGTGTGGTGTGTTATATACTAACTGCCTCTATCCAGTAGGATGTGTTATATACTAACTGTCTCTATCCAGTGTGGTGTGTTATATACTAACTGTCTCTATTCAGTGTGGTGTATTATATACTAACTGTCTCGATTCAGTGTGGTGTGTTATATACTAACTGTCTCTATTCAGTGTGGTGTGTTATATACTAACTGCCTCTATTCAGTGTGGTGTGTTATATACTAACTGTCTCTATTCAGTGTGGTGTGTTATATACTAACTGTCTCTATTCAGTGTGGTGTGTTATATACTAACTGTCTCTATTCAGTGTGGTGTGTTATATACTAACAGTCTCTATTCAGTGTGGTGTGTTATATACTAACTGTCTCTATTCAGTGTGGTGTGTTATATACTAACTGCCTCTATTCAGTGTGGTGTGTTATATACTAACTGTCTCTATTCAGTGTGGTGTGTTATATACTAACTGTCTCTATCCAGTGTGGTGTGTTATATACTAACTGTCTCTATTCAGTGTGGTGTGTTATATACTAACTGTCTCTATTCAGTGTGGTGTGTTATATACGAACTGTCTCTATTCAGTGTGGTGTGTTATATACTAACTGTCTCTATTCAGTGTGGTGTGTTATATACGAACTGTCTCTATTCAGTGTGGTGTGTTATATACTAACTGTCTCTATTCAGTGTGGTGTGTTATATACTAACTGCCTCTATCCAGTAGGATGTGTTATATACTAACTGTCTCTATCCAGTGTGGTGTGTTATATACTAACTGTCTCTATTCAGTGTGGTGTGTTATATACTAACTGTCTCTATTCAGTGTGGTGTGTTATATACTAACTGTCTCTATCCAGTGTGGTGTGTTACATACTAACTGTCTCTATCCAGTGTGGTGTGTTACACACTAACTGTCTCTATCCAGTGTGGTGTGTTATATACTAACTGTCTCTATTCAGTGTGGTGTGTTATATACTAACTGTCGCTATTCAGTGTGGTGTGTTATATACTAACTGTCTCTATTCAGTAGGATGTGTTATATACTAACTGTCTCTATTCAGTGTGGTGTGTTATATACTAACTGTCTCTATTCAGTGTGGTGTGTTATATACTAACTGTCTCTATTCATTGTGGTGTGTTATAGACTAACTGTCGCTATTCAGTGTGGTGTGTTATATACTAACTGCCTCTATCCAGTAGGATGTGTTATATACCAACTGTCTCTATTCAGTGTGGTGTGTTATATACTAACTGTCTCTATTCAGTGTGGTGTGTTATATACTAACTGCCTCTATCCAGTAGGATGTGTTATATACTAACTGTCTCTATTCAGTGTGGTGTGTTATATACTAACTGTCTCTATTCAGTGTGGTGTGTTATATACTAACTGCCTCTATCCAGTAGGATGTGTTATATACTAACTGTCTCTATTCAGTGTGGTGTGTTATATACCAACTGTCTCTATTCAGTGTGGTGTGTTATATACTAACTGTCTCTATTCAGTGTGGTGTGTTATATACTAACTGCCTCTATCCAGTAGGATGTGTTATATACTAACTGTCTCTATTCAGTGTGGTGTGTTATATACTAACTGCCTCTATCCAGTAGGATGTGTTATATACTAACTGTCTCTATTCAGTGTGGTGTGTTATATACTAACTGTCTCTATTCAGTGTGGTGTGTTATATACTAACTGCCTCTATCCAGTAGGATGTGTTATATACTAACTGTCTCTATTCAGTGTGGTGTGTTATATACCAACTGTCTCTATTCAGTGTGGTGTGTTATATACTAACTGTCTCTATTCAGTGTGGTGTGTTATATACTAACTGTCTCTATTCAGTGTGGTGTGTTATATACTAACTGCCTCTATCCAGTAGGATGTGTTATATACTAACTGTCTCTATTCAGTGTGGTGTGTTATATACTAACTGTCTCTATTCAGTGTGGTGTGTTATATACTAACTGCCTCTATCCAGTAGGATGTGTTATATACTAACTGCCTCTATCCAGTAGGATGTGTTATATACTAACTGTCTCTATCCAGTGTGGTGTGTTATATACCAACTGTCTCTATTCAGTGTGGTGTGTTATATACTAACTGCCTCTATCCAGTAGGATGTGTTATATACTAACTGCCTCTATTCAGTGTGGTGTGTTATATACTAACTGCCTCTATCCAGTAGGATGTGTTATATACTAACTGCCTCTATCCATTAGGATGTGTTATATACTAACTGTCTCTATCCAGTGTGGTGTGTTATATACCAACGGTCTCTATTCAGTGTGGTGTGTTATATACTAACTGCCTCTATCCAGTAGGATGTGTTATATACTAACTGTCTCTATTCAGTGTGGTGTGTTATATACTAACTGCCTCTATCCAGTATGATGTGTTATATACTAACAGCCTCTATCCAGTAGGATGTGTTATATACTAACTGTCTCTATTCAGTGTGGTGTGTTATATACTAACTGCCTCTATCCAGTAGGATGTGTTATATACTAACTGCCTCTATCCAGTAGGATGTGTTATATACTAACTGTCTCTATCCAGTGTGGTGTGTTATATACCAACTGTCTCTATTCAGTGTGGTGTGTTATATACTAACTGCCTCTATCCAGTAGGATGTGTTATATACTAACTGTCTCTATTCAGTGTGGTGTGTTATATACTAACTGACTCTATCCAGTAGGATGTGTTATATACTAACTGTCTCTATCCAGTAGGATGTGTTATATACTAACTGTCTCTATCCAGTAGGATGTGTTATATACTAACTGTCTCTATCCAGTGTGGTGTGTTATATACTAACTGCCTCTATCCAGTAGGATGTGTTATATACTAACTGTCTCTATTCAGTGTGGTGTGTTATATACTAACTGCCTCTATCCAGTAGGATGTGTTATATACTAACTGCCTCTATCCAGTAGGATGTGTTATATACTAACTGTCTCTATTCAGTGTGGTGTGTTATATACTAACTGCCTCTATCCAGTAGGATGTGTTATATACTAACTGCCTCTATTCAGTGTGGTGTGTTATATACAAACTGCCTCTATCCAGTAGGATGTGTTATATACTAACTGTCTCTATTCAGTGTGGTGTGTTATATACTAACTGCCTCTATCCAGTAGGATGTGTTATATACTAACTGCCTCTATCCAGTAGGATGTGTTATATACTAACTGTCTCTTTCCAGTGTGGTGTGTTATAGACTAACTGTCTCTATTCAGTGTGGTGTGTTATATACTAACTGTCTGTATCCAGTGTGGTGTGTTATATACCAACTGTCTCTATTCAGTGTGGTGTGTTATATACTAACTGCCTCTATTCAGTGTGGTGTGTTATATACTGACTGTCTCGATTCAGTGTGGTGTGTTATATACTAACTGTCTCTATTCAGTGTGGTGTGTTATATACCAACTGTCTCTATTCAGTGTGGTGTGTTATATACTAACTGCCTCTATCCAGTAGGATGTGTTATATACTAACTCCCTCTATCCAGTAGGATGTGTTATATACTAACTGTCTCTATCCTGTGTGGTGTGTTATATACTAACTGTCTCTATTCAGTGTGGTGTGTTATATACCACCTGTCTCTATTCAGTGTGGTGTGTTATATACTAACTGTCTCTATTCAGTGTGGTGTGTTATATACTAACTGTCTCTATTCAGTGTGGTGTGTTATATACTAACTGCCTCTATCCAGTAGGATGTGTTATATACTAACTGTCTCTATTCAGTGTGGTGTGTTATATACTAACTGTCTCTATTCAGTGTGGTGTGTTATATACTAACTGTCTCTATCCAGTGTGGTGTGTTACATACTAACTGTCTCTTTCCAGTGTGGTGTGTTATATACTAACTGTCTCTATTCAGTGTGGTGTGTTATATACTAACTGTCTCTATTCAGTGTGGTGTGTTATATACTAACTGTCTCTATCCAGTGTGGTGTGTTATATACTAACTGTCTCTATTCAGTGTGGTGTGTTATATACTAACTGTCTCTATTCAGTGTGGTGTGTTATATACTAACTGTCTCTATTCAGTGTGGTGTGTTATATACTAACTGCCTCTATCCAGTAGGATGTGTTATATACTAAATGTCTCTATTCAGTGTGGTGTGTTATATACTAACTGTCTCTATCCAGTGTGGTGTGTTATATACTAACTGTCTCTATCCAGTAGGATGTGTTATATACTAACTGTCTCTATCCAGTGTGGTGTGTTATATACCAACTGTCTCTATTCAGTGTGGTGTGTTATATACTAACTGCCTCTATCCAGTAGGATGTGTTATATACTAACTGTCTCTATTCAGTGTGGTGTGTTATATACTAACTGTCTCCATTCAGTGTGGTGTGTTATATACTAACTGCCTCTATCCAGTAGGATGTGTTATATACTAACTGCCTCTATTCAGTGTGGTGTGTTATATACTAACTGCCTCTATCCAGTAGGATGTGTTATATACTAACTGCCTCTATCCAGTAGGATGTGTTATATACTAACTGTCTCTATCCAGTGTGGTGTGTTATATACTAACTGTCTCTATTCAGTGTGGTGTGTTATATACCAACTGTCTCTATTCAGTGTGGTGTGTTATATACTAACTGCCTCTATCCAGTAGGATGTGTTATATACTAACTGCCTCTATCCAGTAGGATGTGTTATATACTAACTGTCTCTATCCAGTGTGGTGTGGTATATACTAACTGTCTCTATTCAGTGTGGTGTGTTATATACGAACTGTCTCTATTCAGTGTGGTGTGTTATATACTAACTGTCTCTATTCAGTGTGGTGTGTTATATACTAACTGTCTCTATTCAGTGTGGTGTGTTATATACAAACTGCCTCTATCCAGTAGGATGTGTTATATACTAACTGTCTCTATCCAGTGTGGTGTGTTATATACTAACTGTCTCTATTCAGTGTGGTGTGTTATATACTAACTGTCTCTATTCAGTGTGGTGTGTTATATACTAACTGTCTCTATCCAGTGTGGTGTGTTATATACTAACTGTCTCTATCCAGTGTGGTGTGTTATATACTAACTGTCTCTATTCAGTGTGGTGTGTTATATACTAACTGTCTCTATTCAGTGTGGTGTGTTATATACTAACTGTCTCTATCCAGTGTGGTGTGTTATATACTAACTGTCTCTATTCAGTGTGGTGTGTTATATACTAACTGTCTCTATTCAGTGTGGTGTGTTATATACTAACTGTCTCTATCCAGTGTGGTGTGTTATATACTAACTGTCTCTATCCAGTGTGGTGTGTTATATACTAACTGT
Organism: Heterodontus francisci; assembly: GCF_036365525.1. Taxonomy (NCBI): domain Eukaryota; kingdom Metazoa; phylum Chordata; class Chondrichthyes; order Heterodontiformes; family Heterodontidae; genus Heterodontus; species Heterodontus francisci. Next base: position 16,651,221 of record NC_090390.1, on the reverse strand, counting down.
CTCTATTCAGTGTGGTGTGTTATATACTAACTGTCTCTATCCAGTGTGGTGTGTTATATACTAACTGTCTCTATTCAGTGTGGTGTGTTAGATACTAACTGTCTCTATTCAGTGTGGTGTGTTAAATACTAACTGCCTCTATCCAGTAGGATGTGTTATATACTAACTGTCTCTATCCAGTGTGGTGTGTTATATACTAACTGTCTCTATTCAGTGTGGTGTGTGATATACGAACTGTCTCTATTCAGTGTGGTGTGTTATATACTAACTGTCTCTATTCAGTGTGGTGTGTTATATACGAACTGTCTCTATTCAGTGTGGTGTGTTATATACTAACTGTCTCTATTCAGTGCGGTGTGTTATATACTAACTGTCTCTATTCAGTGTGGTGTTTTTATTACTAACTGTCACTATCCAGTAGGATGTGTTATATACTAACTGTCTCTATTCAGTGTGGTGTGTTATATACTAACTGTCTCTATTCAGTGTGGTGTGTTATATACGAACTGTCTCTATTCAGTGTGGTGTTTTATATACTAACTGTCTCTATCCAGTAGGATGTGTTATATACTAACTGTCTCTATTCAGTGTGGTGTGTTATATACTAACTGTCTCTATTCAGTGTGGTGTGTTATATACGAACTGTCTCTATTCAGTGTGGTGTTTTATATACTAACTGTCTCTATTCAGTGTGGTGTGTTATATACGAACTGTCGCTATTCAGTGTGGTGTTTTATATACTAACTGTCTCTATCCAGTAGGATGTGTTATATACTAACTGTCTCTATTCAGTGTGGTGTGTTATATACTAACTGTCTCTATTCAGTGTGGTGTGTTATATAATCACTGTCTCTATTCAGTGTGGTGTGTTATATACTAACTGTCTCTATTCAGTGTGGTGTGTTATATACTAACTGTCTCTATTCAGTGTGGTGTGTTATATACGAACTGTCTCTATTCAGTGTGGTGTGTTATATACTAACTGTCTCTATCCAGTAGGATGTGTTATATACTAACTGTCTCTATTCAGTGTGGTGTGTTATATACGAACTGTCTCTATTCAGTGTGGTGTGTTATATACTAACTGTCTCTATTCAGTGTGGTGTGTTATATACTAACTGTCTCTATTCAGTGTGGTGTGTTATATACGAACTGTCTCTATTCAGTGTGGTGTGTTATATACTAACTGTCTCTATTCAGTGTGGTGTGTTATATACGAACTGTCTCTATTCAGTGTGGTGTGTTATATACTAACTGTCTCTATTCAGTGCGGTGTGTTATATACGAACTGTCTCTATTCAGTGTGGTGTGTTATATACTAACTGTCTCTATTCAGTGTGGTGTGTTATAGACTAACTGTCGCTATTCAGTGTGGTGTGTTATAGACTAACTGTCGCTATTCAGTGTGGTGTGTTATATACGAACTGTCTCTATTCAGTGTGGTGTGTTATATACTAACTGTCGTTATTCAGTGTGGTGTGTTATAGACTAACTGTCGCTATTCAGTGTGGTGTGTTATATACTAACTGTCTCTATTCAGTGTGGTGTGTTATATACTAACTGTCGCTATTCAGTGTGGTGTGTTATAGACTAACTGTCGCTATTCAGTGTGGTGTGTTATATACTAACTGTCTCTATCCAGTAGGATGTGTTATATACTAACTGTCTCTATTCAGTGCGGTGTGTTATATACGAACTGTCTCTATTCAGTGTGGTGTGTTATATACTAACTGTCTCTATTCAGTGTGGTGTGTTATAGACTAACTGTCGCTATTCAGTGTGGTGTGTTATAGACTAACTGTCGCTATTCAGTGTGGTGTGTTATATACGAACTGTCTCTATTCAGTGTGGTGTGTTATATACTAACTGTCGTTATTCAGTGTGGTGTGTTATAGACTAACTGTCGCTATTCAGTGTGGTGTGTTATATACGAACTGTCTCTATTCAGTGTGGTGTGTTATATACTAACTGTCTCTATTCAGTGTGGTGTGTTATATACTAACTGTCGCTATTCAGTGTGGTGTGTTATAGACTAACTGTCGCTATTCAGTGTGGTGTGTTATATACTAACTGTCTCTATCCAGTAGGATGTGTTATATACTAACTGTCTCTATTCAGTGTGGTGTGTTATATACGAACTGTCTCTATTCAGTGTGGTGTGTTATATACTAACTGTCTCTATTCAGTGTGGTGTGTTATATACTAACTGTCTCTATTCAGTGTGGTGTGTTATATACGAACTGTCTCTATTCAGTGTGGTGTGTTATATACTAACTGTCTCTATTCAGTGTGGTGTGTTATATACGAACTGTCTCTATTCAGTGTGGTGTGTTATATACTAACTGTCTCTATTCAGTGCGGTGTGTTATATACGAACTGTCTCTATTCAGTGTGGTGTGTTATATACTAACTGTCTCTATTCAGTGTGGCGTGTTATATACTAACTGTCGCTATTCAGTGTGGTGTGTTATAGACTAACTGTCGCTATTCAGTGTGGTGTGTTATATACTAACTGTCTCTATCCAGTAGGATGTGTTATATACTAACTGTCTCTATTCAGTGCGGTGTGTTATATACTAACTGTCTCTATTCAGTGCGGTGTGTTATATACTAACTGGCTCTATTCAGTGTGGTGTGTTATATACTAACTGTCTCTATTCAGTGTGGTGTGTTATATACTAACTGCCTCTATCCAGTAGGATGTGTTATATACTAACTGTCTCTATTCAGTGTGGTGTGTTATATACTAACTGTCTCCATTCAGTGTGGTGTGTTATATACTAACTGCCTCTATCCAGTAGGATGTGTTATATACTAACTGCCTCTATTCAGTGCGGTGTGTTATATACTAACTGTCTCTATTCAGTGCGGTGTGTTATATACTAACTGTCTCTATTCAGTGTGGTGTGTTATATACGAACTGTCTCTATTCAGTATGGTGTGTTATATACTAACTGTCTCTATTCAGTGTGGTGTGTTATATACGAACTGTCTCTATTCAGTGTGGTGTGTTATATACTAACTGTCTCTATTCAGTATGGTGTGTTATATACTAACTGTCTCTATTCAGTGTGGTGTGTTATATACGAACTGTCTCTATTCAGTGTGGTGTGTTATATACTAACTGTCTCTATTCAGTGTGGTGTGTTATATACTAACTGTCTCTATTCAGTGTGGTGTGTTATATACTAACTGTCGCTATTCAGTGTGGTGTGTTATAGACGAACTGTCGCTATTCAGTGTGGTGTGTTATATACGAACTGTCTCTATTCAGTGTGGTGTGTTATATACTAACTGTCGCTATTCAGTGTGGTGTGTTATAGACTAACTGTCGCTATTCAGTGTGGTGTGTTATATACGAACTGTCTCTATTCAGTGTGGTGTGTTATATACTAACTGTCTCTATTCAGTGTGATGTGTTATATACTAACTGTCGCTATTCAGTGTGGTGTGTTATAGACTAACTGTCGCTATTCAGTGTGGTGTGTTATATACTAACTGTCTCTATCCAGTAGGATGTGTTATATACTAACTGTCTCTATTCAGTGTGGTGTGTTATATACGAACTGTCTCTATTCAGTGTGGTGTGTTATATACTAACTGTCTCTATTCAGTGTGGTGTGTTATATACTAACTGTCTCTATTCAGTGTGGTGTGTTATATACGAACTGTCTCTATTCAGTGTGGTGTGTTATATACTAACTGTCTCTATTCAGTGTGGTGTGTTATATACGAACTGTCTCTATTCAGTGTGGTGTGTTATATACTAACTGTCTCTATTCAGTGCGGTGTGTTATATACGAACTGTCTCTATTCAGTGTGGTGTGTTATATACTAACTGTCTCTATTCAGTGTGGTGTGTTATATACTAACTGTCGCTATTCAGTGTGGTGTGTTATAGACTAACTGTCGCTATTCAGTGTGGTGTGTTATATACTAACTGTCTCTATCCAGTAGGATGTGTTATATACTAACTGTCTCTATTCAGTGCGGTGTGTTATATACTAACTGTCTCTATTCAGTGCGGTGTGTTATATACTAACTGTCTCTATTCAGTGTGGTGTGTTATATACTAACTGTCTCTATTCAGTGTGGTGTGTTATATACTAACTGCCTCTATCCAGTAGGATGTGTTATATACTAACTGTCTCTATTCAGTGTGGTGTGTTATATACTAACTGTCTCCATTCAGTGTGGTGTGTTATATACTAACTGCCTCTATCCAGTAGGATGTGTTATATACTAACTGTCTCTATTCAGTGCGGTGTGTTATATACTAACTGTCTCTATTCAGTGCGGTGTGTTATATACTAACTGTCTCTATTCAGTGTGGTGTGTTATATACTAACTGTCTCTATTCAGTGTGGTGTGTTATATACTAACTGCCTCTATCCAGTAGGATGTGTTATATACTAACTGTCTCTATTCAGTGTGGTGTGTTATATACTAACTGTCTCCATTCAGTGTGGTGTGTTATATACTAACTGCCTCTATCCAGTAGGATGTGTTATATACTAACTGTCTCTATTCAGTGTGGTGTGTTATATACGAACTGTCTCTATTCAGTGTGGTGTGTTATATACTAACTGCCTCTATCCAGTAGGATGTGTTATATACTAACTGTCTCTATTCAGTGTGGTGTGTTATATACTAACTGTCTCCATTCCGTGTGGTGTGTTATATACTAACTGCCTCTATCCAGTAGGATGTGTTATATACTAACTGTCTCCATTCAGTGTGGTGTGTTATATACTAACTGCCTCTATCCAGTAGGCTGTGTTATATACTAACTGTCTCTATTCAGTGTGGTGTGTTATATACGAACTGTCTCTATTCAGTGCGGTGTGTTATATACTAACTGTCTCTATTCAGTGTGGTGTGTTATATACTAACTGCCTCTATCCAGTAGGATGTGTTATATACTAACTGTCTCTATTCAGTGTGGTGTGTTATATACTAACTGTCTCCATTCAGTGTGGTGTGTTATATACTAACTGCCTCTATCCAGTAGGATGTGTTATATACTAACTGCCTCTATTCAGTGTGGTGTGTTATATACTAACTGCCTCTATCCAGTAGGATGTGTTATATACTAACTGCCTCTATCCAGTAGGATGTGTTATATACTAACTGTCTCTATCCAGTGTGGTGTGTTATATACTAACTGTCTCTATTCAGTGTGGTGTGTTATATACCAACTGTCTCTATTCAGTGTGGTGTGTTATATACTAACTGCCTCTATCCAGTAGGATGTGTTATATACTAACTGCCTCTATCCAGTAGGATGTGTTATATACTAACTGTCTCTATCCAGTGTGGTGTGGTATATACTAACTGTCTCTATTCAGTGTGGTGTGTTATATACTAACTGTCTCTATTCAGTGTGGTGTGTTATATACCAACTGTCTCTATTCAGTGTGGTGTGTTATATACTAACTGTCTCTATTCAGTGTGGTGTGTTATATACTAACTGTCTCTATTCAGTGTGGTGTGTTATATACCAACTCTCTCTATTCAGTGTGGTGTGTTATATACTAACTGTCTCTATTCAGTGTGGTGTGTGAAATACCAACTGTCTCTATTCAGTGTGGTGTGTTATATACTAACTGCCTCTATCCAGTAGGATGTGTTATATACTAACTGCCTCTATCCAGTAGGATGTGTTATATACTAACTGTCTCTATCCAGTGTGGTGTGGTATATACTAACTGTCTCTATTCAGTGTGGTGTGTTATATACGAACTGTCTCTATTCAGTGTGGTGTGTTATATACTAACTGTCTCTATTCAGTGTGGTGTGGTATATACTAACTGTCTCTATCCAGTGTGGTGTGGTATATACTAACTGTCTCTATTCAGTGTGGTGTGTTATATACCAACTGTCTCTATTCAGTGTGGTGTGTTATATACTAACTGTCTCTATTCAGTGTGGTGTGTTATATACTAACTGTCTCTATTCAGTGTGGTGTGTTATATACTAACTGCCTCTATCCAGTAGGATGTGTTATATACTAACTGTCTCTATCCAGTGTGGTGTGTTATATACTAACTGTCTCTATTCAGTGCGGTGTGTTATATACGAACTGTCTCTATTCAGTGTGGTGTGTTATATACTAACTGTCTCTATTCAGTGTGGTGTGTTATATACTAACTGTCTCTATCCAGTGTGGTGTGTTATATACTAACTGTCTCTATCCAGTGTGGTGTGTTATATACTAACTGTCTCTATTCAGTGTGGTGTGTTATATACTAACTGTCTCTATTCAGTGTGGTGTGTTATATACTAACTGTCTCTATTCAGTGTGATGTGTTATATACTAACTGTCTCTATTCAGTGTGGTGTGTTATATACTAACTGTCTCTATTCAGTGTGGTGTGTTATATACTAACTGTCTCTATCCAGTGTGGTGTGCTATATACTAACTGTCTCTATTCAGTGTGGTGTGTTAGATACTAACTGTCTCTATTCAGTGTGGTGTGTTAAATACTAACTGTCTCTATTCAGTGTGGTGTGTTATATACTAACTGTCTCTATTCAGTGTGGTGTGTTATATACTAACTGTCTCTATTCAGTGTGGTGTGTTATATACTAACTGTCTCTATTCAGTGTGGTGTGTTATATACTAACTGTCTCTATTCAGTGTGGTGTGTTATATACTAACTGTCTCTATTCAGTGTGGTGTGTTATATACTAACTGCCTCTATCCAGTAGGATGTGTTATATACTAACTGTCTCTATCCAGTGTGGTGTGTTATATACGAACTGTCTCTATTCAGTGTGGTGTGTTATATACGAACTGTCTCAATTCAGTGCGGTGTGTTATATATGAACTGTCCCTATTCAGTGTGGTGTGTTATATACTAACTGTCTCTATTCAGTGTGGTGTGTTATATACGAACTGTCTCTATTCAGTGCGGTGTGTTATATACGAACTGTCTCTATTCAGTGTGGTGTTTTATATACTAACTGTCTCTATCCAGTAGGATGTGTTATATACTAACTGTCTCTATTCAGTGTGGTGTGTTATATACTAACTGTCTCTATTCAGTGTGGTGTGTTATATACGAACTGTCTCTATTCAGTGCGGTGTGTTATATACGAACTGTCTCCATTCAGTGTGGTGTTTTATATACTAACTGTCTCTATCCAGTAGGATGTGTTATATACTAAATGTCTCTATTCAGTGTGGTGTGTGATATACTAACTTTCTCTATTCAGTGTGGTGTGTTATATACTAACTGTCTCTATTCAGTGTGGTGTGTTATATACGAACTGTCTCTATTCAGTGTGGTGTGTTATATACTAACTGTCTCTATTCAGTGTGGTGTGTTATATACTAACTGTCTCTATTCAGTGTGGTGTGTTATATACTAACTGTCTCTATTCAGTGTGGTGTGTTATATACGAACTGTCTCTATTCAGTGTGGTGTGTTATATACTAACTGTCTCTATTCAGTGTGGTGTGTTGTATACTAACTGTCTCTATTCTGTGTGGTGTGTTATATACTAACTGTCTCTATTCAGTGTGGTGTGTTATATACTAACTGTCTCTATTCAGTGTGGTGTGTTATATACTAACTGTCTCTATTCAGTGTGGTGTGTTATATACTAACTGTCTCTATTCAGTGTGGTGTGTTATATACTAACTGTCTCTATTCAGTGCGGTGTGTTATATACTAACTGTCTCTATTCAGTGTGGTGTGTTATATACTAACTGTCTCTATTCAGTGTGGTGTGTTATATACTAACTGCCTCTATCCAGTAGGATGTGTTATATACTAACTGTCTCTATTCAGTGTGGTGTGTTATATACTAACTGTCTCCATTCAGTGTGGTGTGTTATATACTAACTGCCTCTATCCAGTAGGATGTGTTATATACTAACTGTCTCTATTCAGTGCGGTGTGTTATATACTAACTGTCTCTATTCAGTGCGGTGTGTTATATACTAACTGTCTCTATTCAGTGTGGTGTGTTATATACTAACTGTCTCTATTCAGTGTGGTGTGTTATATACTAACTGCCTCTATCCAGTAGGATGTGTTATATACTAACTGTCTCTATTCAGTGTGGTGTGTTATATACTAACTGTCTCCATTCAGTGTGGTGTGTTATATACTAACTGCCTCTATCCAGTAGGATGTGTTATATACTAACTGTCTCTATTCAGTGTGGTGTGTTATATACGAACTGTCTCTATTCAGTGTGGTGTGTTATATACTAACTGCCTCTATCCAGTAGGATGTGTTATATACTAACTGTCTCTATTCAGTGTGGTGTGTTATATACTAACTGTCTCCATTCAGTGTGGTGTGTTATATACTAACTGCCTCTATCCAGTAGGATGTGTTATATACTAACTGTCTCCATTCAGTGTGGTGTGTTATATACTAACTGCCTCTATCCAGTAGGCTGTGTTATATACTAACTGTCTCTATTCAGTGTGGTGTGTTATATACGAACTGTCTCTATTCAGTGCGGTGTGTTATATACTAACTGTCTCTATTCAGTGTGGTGTGTTATATACTAACTGCCTCTATCCAGTAGGATGTGTTATATACTAACTGTCTCTATTCAGTGTGGTGTGTTATATACTAACTGTCTCCATTCAGTGTGGTGTGTTATATACTAACTGCCTCTATCCAGTAGGATGTGTTATATACTAACTGCCTCTATTCAGTGTGGTGTGTTATATACTAACTGCCTCTATCCAGTAGGATGTGTTATATACTAACTGCCTCTATCCAGTAGGATGTGTTATATACTAACTGTCTCTATCCAGTGTGGTGTGTTATATACTAACTGTCTCTATTCAGTGTGGTGTGTTATATACCAACTGTCTCTATTCAGTGTGGTGTGTTATATACTAACTGCCTCTATCCAGTAGGATGTGTTATATACTAACTGCCTCTATCCAGTAGGATGTGTTATATACTAACTGTCTCTATCCAGTGTGGTGTGGTATATACTAACTGTCTCTATTCAGTGTGGTGTGTTATATACTAACTGTCTCTATTCAGTGTGGTGTGTTATATACCAACTGTCTCTATTCAGTGTGGTGTGTTATATACTAACTGTCTCTATTCAGTGTGGTGTGTTATATACTAACTGTCTCTATTCAGTGTGGTGTGTTATATACCAACTCTCTCTATTCAGTGTGGTGTGTTATATACTAACTGTCTCTATTCAGTGTGGTGTGTGAAATACCAACTGTCTCTATTCAGTGTGGTGTGTTATATACTAACTGCCTCTATCCAGTAGGATGTGTTATATACTAACTGCCTCTATCCAGTAGGATGTGTTATATACTAACTGTCTCTATCCAGTGTGGTGTGGTATATACTAACTGTCTCTATTCAGTGTGGTGTGTTATATACGAACTGTCTCTATTCAGTGTGGTGTGTTATATACTAACTGTCTCTATTCAGTGTGGTGTGGTATATACTAACTGTCTCTATCCAGTGTGGTGTGGTATATACTAACTGTCTCTATTCAGTGTGGTGTGTTATATACCAACTGTCTCTATTCAGTGTGGTGTGTTATATACTAACTGTCTCTATTCAGTGTGGTGTGTTATATACTAACTGTCTCTATTCAGTGTGGTGTGTTATATACTAACTGCCTCTATCCAGTAGGATGTGTTATATACTAACTGTCTCTATCCAGTGTGGTGTGTTATATACTAACTGTCTCTATTCAGTGCGGTGTGTTATATACGAACTGTCTCTATTCAGTGTGGTGTGTTATATACTAACTGTCTCTATTCAGTGTGGTGTGTTATATACTAACTGTCTCTATCCAGTGTGGTGTGTTATATACTAACTGTCTCTATCCAGTGTGGTGTGTTATATACTAACTGTCTCTATTCAGTGTGGTGTGTTATATACTAACTGTCTCTATTCAGTGTGGTGTGTTATATACTAACTGTCTCTATTCAGTGTGATGTGTTATATACTAACTGTCTCTATTCAGTGTGGTGTGTTATATACTAACTGTCTCTATTCAGTGTGGTGTGTTATATACTAACTGTCTCTATCCAGTGTGGTGTGCTATATACTAACTGTCTCTATTCAGTGTGGTGTGTTAGATACTAACTGTCTCTATTCAGTGTGGTGTGTTAAATACTAACTGTCTCTATTCAGTGTGGTGTGTTATATACTAACTGTCTCTATTCAGTGTGGTGTGTTATATACTAACTGTCTCTATTCAGTGTGGTGTGTTATATACTAACTGTCTCTATTCAGTGTGGTGTGTTATATACTAACTGTCTCTATTCAGTGTGGTGTGTTATATACTAACTGTCTCTATTCAGTGTGGTGTGTTATATACTAACTGCCTCTATCCAGTAGGATGTGTTATATACTAACTGTCTCTATCCAGTGTGGTGTGTTATATACGAACTGTCTCTATTCAGTGTGGTGTGTTATATACGAACTGTCTCAATTCAGTGCGGTGTGTTATATATGAACTGTCCCTATTCAGTGTGGTGTGTTATATACTAACTGTCTCTATTCAGTGTGGTGTGTTATATACGAACTGTCTCTATTCAGTGCGGTGTGTTATATACGAACTGTCTCTATTCAGTGTGGTGTTTTATATACTAACTGTCTCTATCCAGTAGGATGTGTTATATACTAACTGTCTCTATTCAGTGTGGTGTGTTATATACTAACTGTCTCTATTCAGTGTGGTGTGTTATATACGAACTGTCTCTATTCAGTTCGGTGTGTTATATACGAACTGTCTCCATTCAGTGTGGTGTTTTATATACTAACTGTCTCTATCCAGTAGGATGTGTTATATACTAAATGTCTCTATTCAGTGTGGTGTGTGATATACTAACTTTCTCTATTCAGTGTGGTGTGTTATATACTAACTGTCTCTATTCAGTGTGGTGTGTTATATACGAACTGTCTCTATTCAGTGTGGTGTGTTATATACTAACTGTCTCTATTCAGTGTGGTGTGTTATATACTAACTGTCTCTATTCAGTGTGGTGTGTTATATACTAACTGTCTCTATTCAGTGTGGTGTGTTATATACGAACTGTCTCTATTCAGTGTGGTGTGTTATATACTAACTGTCTCTATTCAGTGTGGTGTGTTGTATACTAACTGTCTCTATTCTGTGTGGTGTGTTATATACTAACTGTCTCTATTCAGTGTGGTGTGTTATATACTAACTGTCTCTATTCAGTGTGGTGTGTTATATACTAACTGTCTCTATTCAGTGTGGTGTGTTATATACTAACTGCCTCTATCCAGTAGGATGTGTTATATACTAACTGTCTCTATCCAGTGTGGTGTGTTATATACGAACTGTCTCTATTCAGTGTGGTGTGTTATATACGAACTGTCTCTATTCAGTGCGGTGTGTTATATATGAACTGTCTCTATTCAGTGTGGTGTGTTATATACTAACTGTCTCTATTCAGTGTGGTGTGTTATATACGAACTGTCTCTATTCAGTGCGGTGTGTTATATACGAACTGTCTCTATTCAGTGTGGTGTTTTATATACTAACTGTCTCTATCCAGTAGGATGTGTTATATACTAACTGTCTCTATTCAGTGTGGTGTGTTATATACTAACTGTCTCTATTCAGTGTGGTGTGTTATATACGAACTGTCTCTATTCAGTGCGGTGTGTTATATACGAACTGTCTCTATTCAGTGTGGTGTTTTATATACTAACTGTCTCTATCCAGTAGGATGTGTTATATACTAAATGTCTCTATTCAGTGTGGTGTGTTATATACTAACTGTCTCTATTCAGTGTGGTGTGTTATATACTAACTGTCTCTATTCAGTGTGGTGTGTTATATACGAACTGTCTCTATTCAGTGTGGTGTGTTATATACTAACTGTCTCTATTCAGTGTGGTGTGTTATATACTAACTGTCTCTATTCAGTGTGGTGTGTTATATACTAACTGTCTCTATTCAGTGTGGTGTGTTATATACGAACTGTCTCTATTCAGTGTGGTGTGTTATATACTAACTGTCTCTATTCAGTGTGGTGTGTTGTATACTAACTGTCTCTATTCTGTGTGGTGTGTTATATACTAACTGTCTCTATTCAGTGTGGTGTGTTATATACGAATTGTCTCTATTCAGTGTGGTGTGTTATATACTAACTGTCTCTATTCAGTGTGGTGTGTTATCTCCTAACTGTCGCTATTCAGTGTGGTGTGTTATAGACTAACTGTCGCTATTCAGTGTGGTGTGTTATATACTAACTGTCTCTATCCAGTAGGATGTGTTATATACTAACTGTCGCTATTCAGTGTGGTGTGTTATAGACTAACTGTCGCTATTCAGTGTGGTGTGTTATATACTAACTGTCTCTATCCAGTAGGATGTGTTATATACTAACTGTCTCTATTCAGTGTGGTGTGTTATATACTAACTGCCTCTATCCAGTAGGATGTGTTATATACTAACTGTCTCTATTCAGTGTGGTGTGTTATATACGAACTGTCTCTATTCAGTGTGGTGTGTTATATACGAACTGTCTCTATTCAGTGTGGTGTGTTATATACGAACTGTCTCTATTCAGTGTGGTGTGTTATATACTAACTGTCGCTATCCAGTAGGATGTGTTATATACGAACTGTCTCTATTCAGTGTGGTGTGTTATATACTAACTGTCACTATCCAGTAGGATGTGTTATATACGAACTGTCTCTATTCAGTGTGGTGTGTTATATACTAACTGTCTCTACTCAGTGTGGTGTGTTATATACTAACTGCCTCTATCCAGTAGGATGTGTTATATACGAACTCTCTCTATTCAGTGTGGTGTGTTATATACGAACTGTCTCTATTCAGTGTGGTGTGTTATATACTAACTGTCTCTATTCAGTGTGGTGTGTTATAGACTAACTGTCTCTATTCAGTGTGGTGTGTTATATACTAACTGTCTCTATCCAGTAGGATGTGTTATATACTAACTGTCGCTATTCAGTGTGGTGTGTTATATACTAACTGTCTCTATTCAGTGTGGTGTGTTATATACGAACTGTCTCTATTCAGTGTGGTGTGTTATATACTAACTGTCTCTATCCAGTAGGATGTGTTATATACGAACTGTCTCTATTCAGTGTGGTGTGTTATATACTAACTGTCTCTATTCAGTGTGGTGTGTTATATACGAACTGTCTCTATTCAGTGTGGTGTGTTATATACTAACTGTCTCTATTCAGTGTGGTGTGTTATATACGAACTGTCTCTTTTCAGTGTGGTGTGTTATATACTAACTGTCTCTATTCAGTGTGGTGTGTTATATACTAACTGTCTCTATTCAGTGTGGTGTGTTATATACTAACTGTCTCTATTCAGTGTGGTGTGTTATATACGAACTGTCTCTATTCAGTGTGGTGTGTTATATACTAACTGTCTCTATTCAGTGTGGTGTGTTGTATACTAACTGTCTCTATTCTGTGTGGTGTGTTATATACTAACTGTCTCTATTCAGTGTGGTGTGTTATATACGAACTGTCTCTATTCAGTGTGGTGTGTTATATACTAACTGTCTCTATTCAGTGTGGTGTGTTATATACTAACTGTCTCTATCCAGTGTGGTGTGTTATATACTAACTGTCTCTATTCAGTGTGGTGTGTTAGATACTAACTGTCTCTATTCAGTGTGGTGTGTTAAATACTAACTGTCTCTATTCAGTGTGGTGTGTTATATACTAACTGTCTCTATTCAGTGTGGTGTGTTATATACTAACTGTCTCTATTCAGTGTGGTGTGTTATATACTAACTGTCTCTATTCAGTGTGGTGTGTTATATACTAACTGTCTCTATTCAGTGTGGTGTGTTATATACTAACTGTCTCTATTCAGTGTGGTGTGTTATATACTAACTGCCTCTATCCAGTAGGATGTGTTATATACTAACTGTCTCTATCCAGTGTGGTGTGTTATATACGAACTGTCTCTATTCAGTGTGGTGTGTTATATACAAACTGTCTCTATTCAGTGCGGTGTGTTATATATGAACTGTCTCTATTCAGTGTGGTGTGTTATATACTAACTGTCTCTATTCAGTGTGGTGTGTTATATACGAACTGTCTCTATTCAGTGCGGTGTGTTATATACGAACTGTCTCTATTCAGTGTGGTGTTTTATATACTAACTGTCTCTATCCAGTAGGATGTGTTATATACTAACTGTCTCTATTCAGTGTGGTGTGTTATATACTAACTGTCTCTATTCAGTGTGGTGTGTTATATACGAACTGTCTCTATTCAGTGCGGTGTGTTATATACGAACTGTCTCTATTCAGTGTGGTGTTTTATATACTAACTGTCTCTATCCAGTAGGATGTGTTATATACTAAATGTCTCTATTCAGTGTGGTGTGTTATATACTAACTGTCTCTATTCAGTGTGGTGTGTTATATACTAACTGTCTCTATTCAGTGTGGTGTGTTATATACGAACTGTCTCTATTCAGTGTGGTGTGTTATATACTAACTGTCTCTATTCAGTGTGGTGTGTTATATACTAACTGTCTCTATTCAGTGTGGTGTGTTATATACTAACTGTCTCTATTCAGTGTGGTGTGTTATATACGAACTGTCTCTATTCAGTGTGGTGTGTTATATACTAACTGTCTCTATTCAGTGTGGTGTGTTGTATACTAACTGTCTCTATTCTGTGTGGTGTGTTATATACTAACTGTCTCTATTCAGTGTGGTGTGTTATATACGAACTGTCTCTATTCAGTGTGGTGTGTTATATACTAACTGTCTCTATTCAGTGTGGTGTGTTATCTCCTAACTGTCGCTATTCAGTGTGGTGTGTTATAGACTAACTGTCGCTATTCAGTGTGGTGTGTTATATACTAACTGTCTCTATCCAGTAGGATGTGTTATATACTAACTGTCGCTATTCAGTGTGGTGTGTTATATACTAACTGTCTCTATTCAGTGTGGTGTGTTATATACTAACTGTCGCTATTCAGTGTGGTGTGTTATAGACTAACTGTCGCTATTCAGTGTGGTGTGTTATATACTAACTGTCTCTATCCAGTAGGATGTGTTATATACTAACTGTCTCTATTCAGTGTGGTGTGTTATATACTAACTGCCTCTATCCAGTAGGATGTGTTATATACTAACTGTCTCTATTCAGTGTGGTGTGTTATATACGAACTGTCTCTATTCAGTGTGGTGTGTTATATACGAACTGTCTCGATTCAGTGTGGTGTGTTATATACGAACTGTCTCTATTCAGTGTGGTGTGTTATATACTAACTGTCGCTATCCAGTAGGATGTGTTATATACGAACTGTCTCTATTCAGTGTGGTGTGTTATATACTAACTGTCACTATCCAGTAGGATGTGTTATATACGAACTGTCTCTATTCAGTGTGGTGTGTTATATACTAACTGTCTCTACTCAGTGTGGTGTGTTATATACTAACTGCCTCTATCCAGTAGGATGTGTTATATACGAACTCTCTCTATTCAGTGTGGTGTGTTATATACGAACTGTCTCTATTCAGTGTGGTGTGTTATATACTAACTGTCTCTATTCAGTGTGGTGTGTTATATACGAACTGTCTCTATTCAGTGTGGTGTTTTATATACTAACTGTCTCTATCCAGTAGGATGTGTTATATACTAAATGTCTCTATTCAGTGTGGTGTGTTATATACTAACTGTCTCTATTCAGTGTGGTGTGTTATATACTAACTGTCTCTATTCAGTGTGGTGTGTTATATACGAACTGTCTCTATTCAGTGTGGTGTGTTATATACTAACTGTCTCTATTCAGTGTGGTGTGTTATATACTAACTGTCTCTATTCAGTGTGGTGTGTTATATACTAACTGTCTCTATTCAGTGTGGTGTGTTATATACGAACTGTCTCTATTCAGTGTGGTGTGTTATATACTAACTGTCTCTATTCAGTGTGGTGTGTTGTATACTAACTGTCTCTATTCTGTGTGGTGTGTTATATACTAACTGTCTCTATTCAGTGTGGTGTGTTATATACGAATTGTCTCTATTCAGTGTGGTGTGTTATATACTAACTGTCTCTATTCAGTGTGGTGTGTTATCTCCTAACTGTCGCTATTCAGTGTGGTGTGTTATAGACTAACTGTCGCTATTCAGTGTGGTGTGTTATATACTAACTGTCTCTATCCAGTAGGATGTGTTATATACTAACTGTCGCTATTCAGTGTGGTGTGTTATAGACTAACTGTCGCTATTCAGTGTGGTGTGTTATATACTAACTGTCTCTATCCAGTAGGATGTGTTATATACTAACTGTCTCTATTCAGTGTGGTGTGTTATATACTAACTGCCTCTATCCAGTAGGATGTGTTATATACTAACTGTCTCTATTCAGTGTGGTGTGTTATATACGAACTGTCTCTATTCAGTGTGGTGTGTTATATACGAACTGTCTCTATTCAGTGTGGTGTGTTATATACGAACTGTCTCTATTCAGTGTGGTGTGTTATATACTAACTGTCGCTATCCAGTAGGATGTGTTATATACGAACTGTCTCTATTCAGTGTGGTGTGTTATATACTAACTGTCACTATCCAGTAGGATGTGTTATATACGAACTGTCTCTATTCAGTGTGGTGTGTTATATACTAACTGTCTCTACTCAGTGTGGTGTGTTATATACTAACTGCCTCTATCCAGTAGGATGTGTTATATACGAACTCTCTCTATTCAGTGTGGTGTGTTATATACGAACTGTCTCTATTCAGTGTGGTGTGTTATATACTAACTGTCTCTATTCAGTGTGGTGTGTTATAGACTAACTGTCTCTATTCAGTGTGGTATGTTATATACTAACTGTCTCTATCCAGTAGTATGTGTTATATACTAACTGTCGCTATTCAGTGTGGTGTGTTATATACTAACTGTCTCTATTCAGTGTGGTGTGTTATATACGAACTGTCTCTATTCAGTGTGGTGTGTTATATACTAACTGTCTCTATCCAGTAGGATGTGTTATATACGAACTGTCTCTATTCAGTGTGGTGTGTTATATACTAACTGTCTCTATTCAGTGTGGTGTGTTATATACGAACTGTCTCTATTCAGTGTGGTGTGTTATATACTAACTGTCTCTATTCAGTGTGGTGTGTTATATACGAACTGTCTCTTTTCAGTGTGGTGTGTTATATACTAACTGTCTCTATTCAGTGTGGTGTGTTATATACTAACTGTCTCTATTCAGTGTGGTGTGTTATATACTAACTGTCTCTATTCAGTGTGGTGTGTTATATACGAACTGTCTCTATTCAGTGTGGTGTGTTATATACTAACTGTCTCTATTCAGTGTGGTGTGTTGTATACTAACTGTCTCTATTCTGTGTGGTGTGTTATATACTAACTGTCTCTATTCAGTGTGGTGTGTTATATACGAACTGTCTCTATTCAGTGTGGTGTGTTATATACTAACTGTCTCTATTCAGTGTGGTGTGTTATATACTAACTGTCTCTATCCAGTGTGGTGTGTTATATACTAACTGTCTCTATTCAGTGTGGTGTGTTAGATACTAACTGTCTCTATTCAGTGTGGTGTGTTAAATACTAACTGTCTCTATTCAGTGTGGTGTGTTATATACTAACTGTCTCTATTCAGTGTGGTGTGTTATATACTAACTGTCTCTATTCAGTGTGGTGTGTTATATACTAACTGTCTCTATTCAGTGTGGTGTGTTATATACTAACTGTCTCTATTCAGTGTGGTGTGTTATATACTAACTGTCTCTATTCAGTGTGGTGTGTTATATACTAACTGCCTCTATCCAGTAGGATGTGTTATATACTAACTGTCTCTATCCAGTGTGGTGTGTTATATACGAACTGTCTCTATTCAGTGTGGTGTGTTATATACAAACTGTCTCTATTCAGTGCGGTGTGTTATATATGAACTGTCTCTATTCAGTGTGGTGTGTTATATACTAACTGTCTCTATTCAGTGTGGTGTGTTATATACGAACTGTCTCTATTCAGTGCGGTGTGTTATATACGAACTGTCTCTATTCAGTGTGGTGTTTTATATACTAACTGTCTCTATCCAGTAGGATGTGTTATATACTAACTGTCTCTATTCAGTGTGGTGTGTTATATACTAACTGTCTCTATTCAGTGTGGTGTGTTATATACGAACTGTCTCTATTCAGTGCGGTGTGTTATATACGAACTGTCTCTATTCAGTGTGGTGTTTTATATACTAACTGTCTCTATCCAGTAGGATGTGTTATATACTAAATGTCTCTATTCAGTGTGGTGTGTTATATACTAACTGTCTCTATTCAGTGTGGTGTGTTATATACTAACTGTCTCTATTCAGTGTGGTGTGTTATATACGAACTGTCTCTATTCAGTGTGGTGTGTTATATACTAACTGTCTCTATTCAGTGTGGTGTGTTATATACTAACTGTCTCTATTCAGTGTGGTGTGTTATATACTAACTGTCTCTATTCAGTGTGGTGTGTTATATACGAACTGTCTCTATTCAGTGTGGTGTGTTATATACTAACTGTCTCTATTCAGTGTGGTGTGTTGTATACTAACTGTCTCTATTCTGTGTGGTGTGTTATATACTAACTGTCTCTATTCAGTGTGGTGTGTTATATACGAACTGTCTCTATTCAGTGTGGTGTGTTATATACTAACTGTCTCTATTCAGTGTGGTGTGTTATCTCCTAACTGTCGCTATTCAGTGTGGTGTGTTATAGACTAACTGTCGCTATTCAGTGTGGTGTGTTATATACTAACTGTCTCTATCCAGTAGGATGTGTTATATACTAACTGTCGCTATTCAGTGTGGTGTGTTATATACTAACTGTCTCTATTCAGTGTGGTGTGTTATATACTAACTGTCGCTATTCAGTGTGGTGTGTTATAGACTAACTGTCGCTATTCAGTGTGGTGTGTTATATACTAACTGTCTCTATCCAGTAGGATGTGTTATATACTAACTGTCTCTATTCAGTGTGGTGTGTTATATACTAACTGCCTCTATCCAGTAGGATGTGTTATATACTAACTGTCTCTATTCAGTGTGGTGTGTTATATACGAACTGTCTCTATTCAGTGTGGTGTGTTATATACGAACTGTCTCGATTCAGTGTGGTGTGTTATATACGAACTGTCTCTATTCAGTGTGGTGTGTTATATACTAACTGTCGCTATCCAGTAGGATGTGTTATATACGAACTGTCTCTATTCAGTGTGGTGTGTTATATACTAACTGTCACTATCCAGTAGGATGTGTTATATACGAACTGTCTCTATTCAGTGTGGTGTGTTATATACTAACTGTCTCTACTCAGTGTGGTGTGTTATATACTAACTGCCTCTATCCAGTAGGATGTGTTATATACGAACTCTCTCTATTCAGTGTGGTGTGTTATATACGAACTGTCTCTATTCAGTGTGGTGTGTTATATACTAACTGTCTCTATTCAGTGTGGTGTGTTATAGACTAACTGTCTCTATTCAGTGTGGTGTGTTATATACTAACTGTCTCTATCCAGTAGGATATGTTATATACTAACTGTCGCTATTCAGTGTGGTGTGTTATATACTAACTGTCTCTATTCAGTGTGGTGTGTTATATACGAACTGTCTCTATTCAGTGTGGTGTGTTATATACTAACTGTCTCTATCCAGTAGGATGTGTTATATACGAACTGTCTCTATTCAGTGTGGTGTGTTATATACTAACTGTCTCTATTCAGTGTGGTGTGTTATGTACGAACTGTCTCTATTCAGTGTGGTGTGTTATATACTAACTGTCTCTATTCAGTGTGGTGTGTTATATACGAACTGTCTCTATTCAGTGTGGTGTGTTATATACTAACTGTCTCTATCCAGTAGGATGTGTTATATACTAACTGTCTCTATTCAGTGTGGTGTGTTATATACGAACTGTCTCTATTCAGTGTGGTGTGTTATATACTAACTGTCTCTATTCAGTGTGGTGTGTTATATACGAACTGTCTCTATTCAGTGTGGTGTGTTATATACTAACTGTCTCTATTCAGTGTGGTGTGTTATATACTAACTGTCTCTATTCAGTGTGGTGTGTTATATACGAACTGTCTCTATTCAGTGTGGTGTGTTATATACGAACTGTCTCTATTCAGTGTGGTGTGTTATATACTAACTGTCTCTATTCAGTGTGGTGTGTTATATACGAACTGTCTCTATTCAGTGTGGTGTGTTATATACTAACTGTCTCTATTCAGTGTGGTGTGTTATATACTAACTGTCTCTATTCAGTGTGGTGTGTTATATACGAACTGTCTCTATTCAGTGTGGTGTGTTATATACTAACTGTCTCTATTCAGTGTGGTGTGTTATATACGAACTTTCTCTATTCAGTGTGGTGTGTTATATACTAACTGTCTCTATTCAGTGTGGTGTGTTATATACGAACTGTCTCTATTCAGTGTGGTGTGTTATATACTAACTGTCTCTATCCAGTAGGATGTGTTATATACGAACTGTCTCTATTCAGTGTGGTGTGTTATATACGAACTGTCTCTATTCAGTGTGGTGTGTTATATACTAAATGTCTCTATCCAGTAGGATGTGTTATATACTAACTGTCGCTATTCAGTGTGGTGTGTTATATACTAACTGTCTCTATTCAGTGTGGTGTGTTATATACGAACTGTCTCTATTCAGTGTGGTGTGTTATATACTAACTGTCTCTATCCAGTAGGATGTGTTATATACGAACTGTCTCTATTCAGTGTGGTGTGTTATATACGAACTGTCTCTATTCAGTGTGGTGTGTTATATACGAACTGTCTCTATTCAGTGTGGTGTGTTATATACTAACTGTCGCTATTCAGTGTGGTGTATTATATACTAACTGTCTCTATTCAGTGTGGTGTGTTATATACGAACTGTCTCTATTCAGTGCGGTGTGTTATATACGAACTGTCTCTATTCAGTGTGGTGTGTTATGTACGAACTGTCTCTATTCAGTGCGGTGTGTTATATACGAACTGTCTCTATTCAGTGCGGTGTGTTATATACGAACTGTCTCTATTCAGTGTGGTATGTTATATACTAACTGTCTCTATCCAGTGTGGTGTGGTATATACTAACTGTCTCTATTCAGTGTGGTGTGTTATATACGAACTGTCTCTATTCAGTGCGGTGTGTTATATACGAACTGTCTCTATTCAGTGTGGTATGTTATATACTAACTGTCTCTATCCAGTGTGGTGTGGTATATACTAACTGTCTCTATTCAGTGTGGTGTGTTATATACGAACTGTCTCTATTCAGTGTGGTGTGTTATATACTAACTGTCTCTATTCAGTGTGGTGTGGTATATACTAACTGTCTCTATCCAGTGTGGTGTGGTATATACTAACTGTCTCTATTCAGTGTGGTGTGTTATATACTAACTGTCTCTATTCAGTGTGGTGTGTTATATACTAACTGCCTCTATCCAGTCGGATGTGTTATATACTAACTGTCTCTATCCAGTGTGGTGTGTTATATATTAACTGTCTCTATTCAGTGTGGTGTGTTATATACTAACTGTCTCTATTCAGTGTGGTGTGTTATATACTAACTGTCTCTATCCAGTGTGGTGTGTTATATACTAACTGTCTCGATCCAGTGTGGTGTGTTATATACTAACTGTCTCTATCCAGTAGGATGTGTTATATACTAACTGTCTCTATTCAGTGTGGTGTGTTATATACGAACTGTCTCTATTCAGTGTGGTGTGTTATATACTAACTGTCTCTATTCAGTGTGGTGTGTTATATACGAACTGTCTCTATTCAGTGTGGTGTGTTATATACTAACTGTCTCTATTCAGTGTGGTGTGTTATATACTAACTGTCTCTATTCAGTGTGGTGTGTTATATACGAACTGTCTCTATTCAGTGTGGTGTGTTATATACGAACTGTCTCTATTCAGTGTGGTGTGTTATATACTAACTGTCTCTATTCAGTGTGGTGTGTTATATACGAACTGTCTCTATTCAGTGTGGTGTGTTATATACTAACTGTCTCTATTCAGTGTGGTGTGTTATATACTAACTGTCTCTATTCAGTGTGGTGTGTTATATACGAACTGTCTCTATTCAGTGTGGTGTGTTATATACTAACTGTCTCTATTCAGTGTGGTGTGTTATATACGAACTTTCTCTATTCAGTGTGGTGTGTTATATACTAACTGTCTCTATTCAGTGTGGTGTGTTATATACGAACTGTCTCTATTCAGTGTGGTGTGTTATATACTAACTGTCTCTATCCAGTAGGATGTGTTATATACGAACTGTCTCTATTCAGTGTGGTGTGTTATATACGAACTGTCTCTATTCAGTGTGGTGTGTTATATACTAACTGTCTCTATCCAGTAGGATGTGTTATATACTAACTGTCGCTATTCAGTGTGGTGTGTTATATACTAACTGTCTCTATTCAGTGTGGTGTGTTCTATACGAACTGTCTCTATTCAGTGTGGTGTGTTATATACTAACTGTCTCTATCCAGTAGGATGTGTTATATACGAACTGTCTCTATTCAGTGTGGTGTGTTATATACTAACTGTCTCTATTCAGTGTGGTGTGTTATATACTAACTGTCTCTATCCAGTGTGGTGTGTTATATACTAACTGTCTCTATTCAGTGTGGTGTGTTAGATACTAACTGTCTCTATTCAGTGTGGTGTGTTAAATACTAACTGTCTCTATTCAGTGTGGTGTGTTATATACTAACTGTCTCTATTCAGTGTGGTGTGTTATATACTAACTGTCTCTATTCAGTGTGGTGTGTTATATACTAACTGTCTCTATTCAGTGTGGTGTGTTATATACTAACTGTCTCTATTCAGTGTGGTGTGTTATATACTAACTGTCTCTATTCAGTGTGGTGTGTTATATACTAACTGCCTCTATCCAGTAGGATGTGTTATATACTAACTGTCTCTATTCAGTGTGGTGTGTTATATACTAACTGTCTCTATTCAGTGTGGTGTGTTCTATACGAACTGTCTCTATTCAGTGTGGTGTGTTATATACTAACTGTCTCTATCCAGTAGGATGTGTTATATACGAACTGTCTCTATTCAGTGTGGTGTGTTATATACTAACTGTCTCTATTCAGTGTGGTGTGTTATATACTAACTGTCTCTATCCAGTGTGGTGTGTTATATACTAACTGTCTCTATTCAGTGTGGTGTGTTAGATACTAACTGTCTCTATTCAGTGTGGTGTGTTAAATACTAACTGTCTCTATTCAGTGTGGTGTGTTATATACTAACTGTCTCTATTCAGTGTGGTGTGTTATATACTAACTGTCTCTATTCAGTGTGGTGTGTTATATACTAACTGTCTCTATTCAGTGTGGTGTGTTATATACTAACTGTCTCTATTCAGTGTGGTGTGTTATATACTAACTGTCTCTATTCAGTGTGGTGTGTTATATACTAACTGCCTCTATCCAGTAGGATGTGTTATATACTAACTGTCTCTATCCAGTGTGGTGTGTTATATACGAACTGTCTCTATTCAGTGTGGTGTGTTATATACAAACTGTCTCTATTCAGTGCGGTGTGTTATATATGAACTGTCTCTATTCAGTGTGGTGTGTTATATACTAACTGTCTCTATTCAGTGTGGTGTGTTATATACGAACTGTCTCTATTCAGTGCGGTGTGTTATATACGAACTGTCTCTATTCAGTGTGGTGTTTTATATACTAACTGTCTCTATCCAGTAGGATGTGTTATATACTAACTGTCTCTATTCAGTGTGGTGTGTTATATACTAACTGTCTCTATTCAGTGTGGTGTGTTATATACGAACTGTCTCTATTCAGTGCGGTGTGTTATATACGAACTGTCTCTATTCAGTGTGGTGTTTTATATACTAACTGTCTCTATCCAGTAGGATGTGTTATATACTAAATGTCTCTATTCAGTGTGGTGTGTTATATACTAACTGTCTCTATTCAGTGTGGTGTGTTATATACTAACTGTCTCTATTCAGTGTGGTGTGTTATATACGAACTGTCTCTATTCAGTGTGGTGTGTTATATACTAACTGTCTCTATTCAGTGTGGTGTGTTATATACTAACTGTCTCTATTCAGTGTGGTGTGTTATATACTAACTGTCTCTATTCAGTGTGGTGTGTTATATACGAACTGTCTCTATTCAGTGTGGTGTGTTATATACTAACTGTCTCTATTCAGTGTGGTGTGTTGTATACTAACTGTCTCTATTCTGTGTGGTGTGTTATATACTAACTGTCTCTATTCAGTGTGGTGTGTTATATACGAACTGTCTCTATTCAGTGTGGTGTGTTATATACTAACTGTCTCTATTCAGTGTGGTGTGTTATCTCCTAACTGTCGCTATTCAGTGTGGTGTGTTATAGACTAACTGTCGCTATTCAGTGTGGTGTGTTATATACTAACTGTCTCTATCCAGTAGGATGTGTTATATACTAACTGTCGCTATTCAGTGTGGTGTGTTATATACTAACTGTCTCTATTCAGTGTGGTGTGTTATATACTAACTGTCGCTATTCAGTGTGGTGTGTTATAGACTAACTGTCGCTATTCAGTGTGGTGTGTTATATACTAACTGTCTCTATCCAGTAGGATGTGTTATATACTAACTGTCTCTATTCAGTGTGGTGTGTTATATACTAACTGCCTCTATCCAGTAGGATGTGTTATATACTAACTGTCTCTATTCAGTGTGGTGTGTTATATACGAACTGTCTCTATTCAGTGTGGTGTGTTATATACGAACTGTCTCGATTCAGTGTGGTGTGTTATATACGAACTGTCTCTATTCAGTGTGGTGTGTTATATACTAACTGTCGCTATCCAGTAGGATGTGTTATATACGAACTGTCTCTATTCAGTGTGGTGTGTTATATACTAACTGTCACTATCCAGTAGGATGTGTTATATACGAACTGTCTCTATTCAGTGTGGTGTGTTATATACTAACTGTCTCTACTCAGTGTGGTGTGTTATATACTAACTGCCTCTATCCAGTAGGATGTGTTATATACGAACTCTCTCTATTCAGTGTGGTGTGTTATATACGAACTGTCTCTATTCAGTGTGGTGTGTTATATACTAACTGTCTCTATTCAGTGTGGTGTGTTATAGACTAACTGTCTCTATTCAGTGTGGTGTGTTATATACTAACTGTCTCTATCCAGTAGGATATGTTATATACTAACTGTCGCTATTCAGTGTGGTGTGTTATATACTAACTGTCTCTATTCAGTGTGGTGTGTTATATACGAACTGTCTCTATTCAGTGTGGTGTGTTATATACTAACTGTCTCTATCCAGTAGGATGTGTTATATACGAACTGTCTCTATTCAGTGTGGTGTGTTATATACTAACTGTCTCTATTCAGTGTGGTGTGTTATATACGAACTGTCTCTATTCAGTGTGGTGTGTTATATACTAACTGTCTCTATTCAGTGTGGTGTGTTATATACGAACTGTCTCTATTCAGTGTGGTGTGTTATATACTAACTGTCTCTATCCAGTAGGATGTGTTATATACTAACTGTCTCTATTCAGTGTGGTGTGTTATATACGAACTGTCTCTATTCAGTGTGGTGTGTTATATACTAACTGTCTCTATTCAGTGTGGTGTGTTATATACGAACTGTCTCTATTCAGTGTGGTGTGTTATATACTAACTGTCTCTATTCAGTGTGGTGTGTTATATACTAACTGTCTCTATTCAGTGTGGTGTGTTATATACGAACTGTCTCTATTCAGTGTGGTGTGTTATATACGAACTGTCTCTATTCAGTGTGGTGTGTTATATACTAACTGTCTCTATTCAGTGTGGTGTGTTATATACGAACTGTCTCTATTCAGTGTGGTGTGTTATATACTAACTGTCTCTATTCAGTGTGGTGTGTTATATACTAACTGTCTCTATTCAGTGTGGTGTGTTATATACGAACTGTCTCTATTCAGTGTGGTGTGTTATATACTAACTGTCTCTATTCAGTGTGGTGTGTTATATACGAACTTTCTCTATTCAGTGTGGTGTGTTATATACTAACTGTCTCTATTCAGTGTGGTGTGTTATATACGAACTGTCTCTATTCAGTGTGGTGTGTTATATACTAACTGTCTCTATCCAGTAGGATGTGTTATATACGAACTGTCTCTATTCAGTGTGGTGTGTTATATACGAACTGTCTCTATTCAGTGTGGTGTGTTATATACTAAATGTCTCTATCCAGTAGGATGTGTTATATACTAACTGTCGCTATTCAGTGTGGTGTGTTATATACTAACTGTCTCTATTCAGTGTGGTGTGTTATATACGAACTGTCTCTATTCAGTGTGGTGTGTTATATACTAACTGTCTCTATCCAGTAGGATGTGTTATATACGAACTGTCTCTATTCAGTGTGGTGTGTTATATACGAACTGTCTCTATTCAGTGTGGTGTGTTATATACGAACTGTCTCTATTCAGTGTGGTGTGTTATATACTAACTGTCGCTATTCAGTGTGGTGTATTATATACTAACTGTCTCTATTCAGTGTGGTGTGTTATATACGAACTGTCTCTATTCAGTGCGGTGTGTTATATACGAACTGTCTCTATTCAGTGTGGTGTGTTATGTACGAACTGTCTCTATTCAGTGCGGTGTGTTATATACGAACTGTCTCTATTCAGTGCGGTGTGTTATATACGAACTGTCTCTATTCAGTGTGGTATGTTATATACTAACTGTCTCTATCCAGTGTGGTGTGGTATATACTAACTGTCTCTATTCAGTGTGGTGTGTTATATACGAACTGTCTCTATTCAGTGCGGTGTGTTATATACGAACTGTCTCTATTCAGTGTGGTATGTTATATACTAACTGTCTCTATCCAGTGTGGTGTGGTATATACTAACTGTCTCTATTCAGTGTGGTGTGTTATATACGAACTGTCTCTATTCAGTGTGGTGTGTTATATACTAACTGTCTCTATTCAGTGTGGTGTGGTATATACTAACTGTCTCTATCCAGTGTGGTGTGGTATATACTAACTGTCTCTATTCAGTGTGGTGTGTTATATACTAACTGTCTCTATTCAGTGTGGTGTGTTATATACTAACTGCCTCTATCCAGTCGGATGTGTTATATACTAACTGTCTCTATCCAGTGTGGTGTGTTATATATTAACTGTCTCTATTCAGTGTGGTGTGTTATATACTAACTGTCTCTATTCAGTGTGGTGTGTTATATACTAACTGTCTCTATCCAGTGTGGTGTGTTATATACTAACTGTCTCGATCCAGTGTGGTGTGTTATATACTAACTGTCTCTATCCAGTAGGATGTGTTATATACTAACTGTCTCTATTCAGTGTGGTGTGTTATATACGAACTGTCTCTATTCAGTGTGGTGTGTTATATACTAACTGTCTCTATTCAGTGTGGTGTGTTATATACGAACTGTCTCTATTCAGTGTGGTGTGTTATATACTAACTGTCTCTATTCAGTGTGGTGTGTTATATACTAACTGTCTCTATTCAGTGTGGTGTGTTATATACGAACTGTCTCTATTCAGTGTGGTGTGTTATATACGAACTGTCTCTATTCAGTGTGGTGTGTTATATACTAACTGTCTCTATTCAGTGTGGTGTGTTATATACGAACTGTCTCTATTCAGTGTGGTGTGTTATATACTAACTGTCTCTATTCAGTGTGGTGTGTTATATACTAACTGTCTCTATTCAGTGTGGTGTGTTATATACGAACTGTCTCTATTCAGTGTGGTGTGTTATATACTAACTGTCTCTATTCAGTGTGGTGTGTTATATACGAACTTTCTCTATTCAGTGTGGTGTGTTATATACTAACTGTCTCTATTCAGTGTGGTGTGTTATATACGAACTGTCTCTATTCAGTGTGGTGTGTTATATACTAACTGTCTCTATCCAGTAGGATGTGTTATATACGAACTGTCTCTATTCAGTGTGGTGTGTTATATACGAACTGTCTCTATTCAGTGTGGTGTGTTATATACTAACTGTCTCTATCCAGTAGGATGTGTTATATACTAACTGTCGCTATTCAGTGTGGTGTGTTATATACTAACTGTCTCTATTCAGTGTGGTGTGTTCTATACGAACTGTCTCTATTCAGTGTGGTGTGTTA
This sequence comes from Heterodontus francisci, assembly GCF_036365525.1. Taxonomy (NCBI): domain Eukaryota; kingdom Metazoa; phylum Chordata; class Chondrichthyes; order Heterodontiformes; family Heterodontidae; genus Heterodontus; species Heterodontus francisci. The sequence continues at coordinate 16,623,047 of NC_090390.1, read as the reverse complement.
TATACTAACTGTCTCTATCCAGTAGGATGTGTTATATACGAACTGTCTCTATTCAGTGTGGTGTGTTATATACGAACTGTCTCTATTCAGTGTGGTGTGTTATATACGAACTGTCTCTATTCAGTGTGGTGTGTTATATACTAACTGTCGCTATTCAGTGTGGTGTATTATATACTAACTGTCTCTATTCAGTGTGGTGTGTTATATACGAACTGTCTCTATTCAGTGCGGTGTGTTATATACGAACTGTCTCTATTCAGTGTGGTGTGTTATATACGAACTGTCACTATTCAGTGCGGTGTGTTATATACGAACTGTCTCTATTCAGTGCGGTGTGTTATATACGAACTGTCTCTATTCAGTGTGGTATGTTATATACTAACTGTCTCTATCCAGTGTGGTGTGGTATATACTAACTGTCTCTATTCAGTGTGGTGTGTTATATACGAACTGTCTCTATTCAGTGCGGTGTGTTATATACGAACTGTCTCTATTCAGTGTGGTATGTTATATACTAACTGTCTCTATCCAGTGTGGTGTGGTATATACTAACTGTCTCTATTCAGTGTGGTGTGTTATATACGAACTGTCTCTATTCAGTGTGGTGTGTTATATACTAACTGTCTCTATTCAGTGTGGTGTGGTATATACTAACTGTCTCTATCCAGTGTGGTGTGGTATATACTAACTGTCTCTATTCAGTGTGGTGTGTTATATACTAACTGTCTCTATTCAGTGTGGTGTGTTATATACTAACTGCCTCTATCCAGTCGGATGTGTTATATACTAACTGTCTCTATCCAGTGTGGTGTGTTATATATTAACTGTCTCTATTCAGTGTGGTGTGTTATATACTAACTGTCTCTATTCAGTGTGGTGTGTTATATACTAACTGTCTCTATCCAGTGTGGTGTGTTATATACTAACTGTCTCGATCCAGTGTGGTGTGTTATATACTAACTGTCTCTATTCAGTGTGGTGTGTTATATACTAACTGTCTCTATTCAGTGTGGTGTGTTATATACTAACTGTCTCTATTCAGTGTGATGTGTTATATACTAACTGTCTCTATTCAGTGTGGTGTGTTATATACTAACTGTCTCTATTCAGTGTGGTGTGTTATATACTAACTGTCTCTATCCAGTGTGGTGTGTTATATACTAACTGTCTCTATTCAGTGTGGTGTGTTATATACTAACTGTCTCTATCCAGTGTGGTGTGTTATATACTAACTGTCTCTATTCAGTGTGGTGTGTTAGATACTAACTGTCTCTATTCAGTGTGGTGTGTTATATACTAACTGTCTCTATTCAGTGTGGTGTGTTATATACTAACTGTCTCTATTCAGTGTGGTGTGTTATATACGAACTGTCTCTATTCAGTGTGGTGTGTTATATACTAACTGTCTCTATTCAGTGTGGTGTGTTATATACTAACTGTCTCTATTCAGTGTGGTGTGTTATATACTAACTGTCTCTATTCAGTGTGGTGTGTTATATACTAACTGCCTCTATCCAGTATGATGTGTTATATACTAACTGTCTCTATCCAGTGTGGTGTGTTATATACGAACTGTCTCTATTCAGTGTGGTGTGTTATATACAAACTGTCTCTATTCAGTGCGGTGTGTTATATACGAACTGTCTCTATTCAGTGTGGTGTGTTATATACTAACTGTCTCTATTCAGTGTGGTGTGTTATATACGAACTGTCTCTATTCAGTGTGGTGTTTTATATACTAACTGTCTCTATCCAGTAGGATGTGTTATATACTAACTGTCTCTATTCAGTGTGGTGTGTTATATACTAACTGTCTCTATTCAGTGTGGTGTGTTATATACTAACTGTCTCTATTCAGTGTGGTGTGTTATATATGAACTGTCTCTATTCAGTGCGGTGTGTTATATACTAACTGTCTCTATTCAGTGTGGTGTTTTATGTACTAACTGTCTCTATCCAGTAGGATGTGTTATATACTAAATGTCTCTATTCAGTGTGGTGTGTTATATACTAACTGTCTCTATTCAGTGTGGTGTGTGATATACTAACTGTCTCTATCCAGTAGGATGTGTTATATACTAACTGTCTCTATTCAGTGTGGTGTGTTATATACTAACTGTCTCTATTCAGTGTGGTGTTTTATGTACTAACTGTCTCTATCCAGTAGGATGTGTTATATACTAAATGTCTCTATTCAGTGTGGTGTGTTATATACTAACTGTCTCTATTCAGTGTGGTGTGTGATATACTAACTGTCTCTATCCAGTAGGATGTGTTATATACTAACTGTCTCTATTCAGTGTGGTGTGTTATATACTAACTGTCTCTATTCAGTGTGGTGTGTTATATACGAACTGTCTCTATTCAGTGCGGTGTGATATATACGAACTGTCTCTATTCAGTGTGGTGTTTTATGTACTAACTGTCTCTATCCAGTAGGATGTGTTATATACTAACTGTCTCTATTCAGTGTGGTGTGTTATATACTAACTGTCTCTATTCAGTGTGGTGTGTTATATACGAACTGTCTCTATTCAGTGTGGTGTGTTATATACTAACTGTCTCTATTCAGTGTGGTGTGTTATATACTAACTGTCTCTATTCAGTGTGGTGTGTTATATACGAACTGTCTCTATTCAGTGTGGTGTGTTATATACTAACTGTCTCTATTCAGTGTGGTGTGTTATATACCAACTGTCTCTATTCAGTGTGGTGTGTTATATACTAACTGTCTCTATTCAGTGTGGTGTGTTATATACGAACTGTCTCTATTCAGTGTGGTGTGTTATATACTAACTGTCTCTATTCAGTGTGGTGTGTTATATACGAACTGTCTCTATTCAGTGTGGTGTGTTATATACTAACTGTCTCTATTCAGTGTGGTGTGTTATATACTAACTGTCGCTATTCAGTGTGGTGTGTTATAGACTAACTGTCGCTATTCAGTGTGGTGTGTTATATACTAACTGTCTCTATCCAGTAGGATGTGTAATATACTAACTGTCGCTATTCAGTGTGGTGTGTTATATACTAACTGTCTCTATTCAGTGTGGTGTGTTATATACTAACTGTCGCTATTCAGTGTGGTGTGTTATAGACTAACTGTCGCTATTCAGTGTGGTGTGTTATATACTAACTGTCTCTATCCAGTAGGATGTGTTATATACTAACTGTCTCTATTCAGTGTGGTGTGTTATATACTAACTGCCTCTATCCAGTAGGATGTGTTATATACTAACTGTCTCTATTCAGTGTGGTGTGTTATATACGAACTGTCTCTATTCAGTGTGGTGTGTTATATACGAACTGTCTCTATTCAGTGTGGTGTGTTATATACGAACTGTCTCTATTCAGTGTGGTGTGTTATATACTAACTGTCGCTATCCAGTAGGATGTGTTATATACGAACTGTCTCTATTCAGTGTGGTGTGTTATATACTAACTGTCTCTATTCAGTGTGGTGTGTTATATACTAACTGTCTCTATTCAGTGTGGTGTGTTATATACGAACTGTCTCTATTCAGTGTGGTGTGTTATATACTAACTGTCTCTATTCAGTGTGGTGTGTTATATACGAACTTTCTCTATTCAGTGTGGTGTGTTATATACTAACTGTCTCTATTCAGTGTGGTGTGTTATATACGAACTGTCTCTATTCAGTGTGGTGTGTTATATACTAACTGTCTCTATCCAGTAGGATGTGTTATATACGAACTGTCTCTATTCAGTGTGGTGTGTTATATACGAACTGTCTCTATTCAGTGTGGTGTGTTATATACTAAATGTCTCTATCCAGTAGGATGTGTTATATACTAACTGTCGCTATTCAGTGTGGTGTGTTATATACTAACTGTCTCTATTCAGTGTGGTGTGTTATATACGAACTGTCTCTATTCAGTGTGGTGTGTTATATACTAACTGTCTCTATCCAGTAGGATGTGTTATATACGAACTGTCTCTATTCAGTGTGGTGTGTTATATACGAACTGTCTCTATTCAGTGTGGTGTGTTATATACGAACTGTCTCTATTCAGTGTGGTGTGTTATATACTAACTGTCGCTATTCAGTGTGGTGTATTATATACTAACTGTCTCTATTCAGTGTGGTGTGTTATATACGAACTGTCTCTATTCAGTGCGGTGTGTTATATACGAACTGTCTCTATTCAGTGTGGTGTGTTATATACGAACTGTCTCTATTCAGTGCGGTGTGTTATATACGAACTGTCTCTATTCAGTGCGGTGTGTTATATACGAACTGTCTCTATTCAGTGTGGTATGTTATATACTAACTGTCTCTATCCAGTGTGGTGTGGTATATACTAACTGTCTCTATTCAGTGTGGTGTGTTATATACGAACTGTCTCTATTCAGTGCGGTGTGTTATATACGAACTGTCTCTATTCAGTGTGGTATGTTATATACTAACTGTCTCTATCCAGTGTGGTGTGGTATATACTAACTGTCTCTATTCAGTGTGGTGTGTTATATACGAACTGTCTCTATTCAGTGTGGTGTGTTATATACTAACTGTCTCTATTCAGTGTGGTGTGGTATATACTAACTGTCTCTATCCAGTGTGGTGTGGTATATACTAACTGTCTCTATTCAGTGTGGTGTGTTATATACTAACTGTCTCTATTCAGTGTGGTGTGTTATATACTAACTGCCTCTATCCAGTCGGATGTGTTATATACTAACTGTCTCTATCCAGTGTGGTGTGTTATATATTAACTGTCTCTATTCAGTGTGGTGTGTTATATACTAACTGTCTCTATTCAGTGTGGTGTGTTATATACTAACTGTCTCTATCCAGTGTGGTGTGTTATATACTAACTGTCTCGATCCAGTGTGGTGTGTTATATACTAACTGTCTCTATCCAGTAGGATGTGTTATATACTAACTGTCTCTATTCAGTGTGGTGTGTTATATACGAACTGTCTCTATTCAGTGTGGTGTGTTATATACTAACTGTCTCTATTCAGTGTGGTGTGTTATATACGAACTGTCTCTATTCAGTGTGGTGTGTTATATACTAACTGTCTCTATTCAGTGTGGTGTGTTATATACTAACTGTCTCTATTCAGTGTGGTGTGTTATATACGAACTGTCTCTATTCAGTGTGGTGTGTTATATACGAACTGTCTCTATTCAGTGTGGTGTGTTATATACTAACTGTCTCTATTCAGTGTGGTGTGTTATATACGAACTGTCTCTATTCAGTGTGGTGTGTTATATACTAACTGTCTCTATTCAGTGTGGTGTGTTATATACTAACTGTCTCTATTCAGTGTGGTGTGTTATATACGAACTGTCTCTATCCAGTGTGGTGTGTTATATACTAACTGTCTCTATTCAGTGTGGTGTGTTATATACGAACTTTCTCTATTCAGTGTGGTGTGTTATATACTAACTGTCTCTATTCAGTGTGGTGTGTTATATACGAACTGTCTCTATTCAGTGTGGTGTGTTATATACTAACTGTCTCTATCCAGTAGGATGTGTTATATACGAACTGTCTCTATTCAGTGTGGTGTGTTATATACGAACTGTCTCTATTCAGTGTGGTGTGTTATATACTAACTGTCTCTATCCAGTAGGATGTGTTATATACTAACTGTCGCTATTCAGTGTGGTGTGTTATATACTAACTGTCTCTATTCAGTGTGGTGTGTTCTATACGAACTGTCTCTATTCAGTGTGGTGTGTTATATACTAACTGTCTCTATCCAGTAGGATGTGTTATATACGAACTGTCTCTATTCAGTGTGGTGTGTTATATACTAACTGTCGCTATCCAGTAGGATGTGTTATATACGAACTGTCTCTATTCAGTGTGGTGTGTTATATACTAACTGTCTCTATTCAGTGTGGTGTGTTATATACTAACTGTCGCTATCCAGTAGGATGTGTTATATACGAACTGTCTCTATTCAGTGTGGTGTGTTATATACTAACTGTCTCTATTCAGTGTGGTGTGTTATATACTAACTGTCTCTATTCAGTGTGGTGTGTTATATACTAACTGTCTCTATTCAGTGTGGTGTGTTATATACTAACTGTCTCTATTCAGTGTGGTGTGTTATATACTAACTGTCGCTATCCAGTAGGATGTGTTATATACTAACTGTCTCTATCCAGTAGGATGTGTTATATACTAACTGTCTCTATTCAGTGTGGTGTGTTATATACTAACTGTCTCTATCCAGTAGGATGTGTTATATACTAACTGTCGCTATTCAGTGTGGTCTGTTATATACTAACTGTCTCTATTCAGTGTGGTGTGTTATAGACTAACTGTCTCTATTCAGTGTGGTGTGTTATATACTAACTGTCTCTATTCAGTGTGGTGTGTTATATACTAACTGTCGCTATTCAGTGTGGTGTGTTGTATACTAACTGTCTCTATTCAGTGTGGTGTGTTATATACTAACTGTCTCTATCCAGTAGGATGTGTTATATACTAACTGTCTCTATTCAGTGTGGTGTGTTATATACTAACTGTCTCTATCCAGTAGGATGTGTTATATACTAACGGTCTCTATCCAGTAGGATGTGTTATATACTAACTGTCTCTATTCAGTGTGGTGTGTTATATACTAACTGTCTCTATTCAGTGTGGTGTGTTATATACTAACTGTCGCTATTCAGTGTGGTGTGTTGTATACTAACTGTCTCTATTCAGTGTGGTGTGTTATATACTAACTGTCTCTATCCAGTAGGATGTGTTATATACTAACTGTCTCTATTCAGTGTGGTGTGTATATACTAACTGCCTCTATCCAGTAGGATGTGTTATATACTAACTGTCTCTATTCAGTGTGGTGTGTTATATACGAACTGTCTCTATTCAGTGTGGTGTGTTATATACTAACTGTCTCTATCCAGTAGGATGTGTTATATACTAACTGTCTCTATTCAGTGTGGTGTGTTATATACGAACTGTCTCTATTCAGTGTGGTGTGTTATATACTAACTGTCTCTATTCAGTGTGGTGTGTTATATACGAACTGTCTCTATTCAGTGTGGTGTGTTATATACTAACTGTCTCTATCCAGTAGGATGTGTTATATACTAACTGTCTCTATTCAGTGTGGTGTGTTATATACTAACTGTCTCTATCCAGTAGGATGTGTTACATACTAACTGTCTCTATTCAGTGTGGTGTGTTATATACTAACTGTCTCTATCCAGTAGGATGTGTTATATACTAACTGTCTCTATTCAGTGTGGTGTGTTATATAGTAACTGTCGCTATTCAGTGTGGTGTGTTATATACTAACTGTCTCTATTCAGTAGGATGTGTTATATACTAACTGTCTCTATTCAGTGTGGTGTGTTATATACTAACTGTCTCTATTTAGTGTGGTGTGTTATATACTAACTGTCTCTATCCAGTAGGATGTGTTATATACTAACTGTCTCTATTCAGTGTGGTGTGTTATATACGAACTGTCTCTATTCAGTGTGGTGTGTTATATACGAACTGTCGCTATTCAGTGTGGTGTGTTATATACTAACTGTCTCTATCCAGTAGGATGTGTTATATACTAACTGTCTCTATTCAGTGTGGTGTGTTATATACTAACTGTCTCTATCCAGTAGGATGTGTTATATACTAACTGTCTCTATTCAGTGTGGTGTGTTATATACTAACTGTCTCTATCCAGTAGGATGTGTTATATACGAACTGTCTCTATTCAGTGTGGTGTGTTATATACTAACTGTCTCTATTCAGTAGGATGTGTTATATACGAACTGTCTCTATTCAGTGTGGTGTGTTATATACTAACTGTCTCTATTCAGTAGGATGTGTTATATACTAACTGTCTCTATTCAGTGTGGTGTGTTATATACGAACTGTCTCTATTCAGTGTGGTGTGTTATATACTAACTGTCTCTATTCAGTAGGATGTGTTATATACTAACTGTCTCTATTCAGTGTGGTGTGTTATATACTAACTGTCTCTATTCAGTAGGATGTGTTATATACTAACTGTCTCTATTCAGTGTGGTGTGTTATATACTAACTGTCTCTATCCAGTAGGATGTGTTATATACTAACTGTCTCTATTCAGTGTGGTGTGTTATATACTAACTGTCTCTATCCAGTAGGATGTGTTATATACTAACTGTCTCTATTCAGTAGGATGTGTTATATACTAACTGTCTCTATTCAGTGTGGTGTGTTATATACTAACTGTCTCTATTCAGTAGGATGTGTTATATACTAACTGTCTCTATTCAGTGTGGTGTGTTATATACGAACTGTCTCTATTCAGTGTGGTGTGTTATATACTAACTGTCTCTATTCAGTAGGATGTGTTATATACTAACTGTCTCTATTCAGTGTGGTGTGTTATATACTAACTGTCTCTATTCAGTAGGATGTGTTATATACTAACTGTCTCTATTCAGTGTGGTGTGTTATATACTAACTGTCTCTATCAAGTAGGATGTGTTATATACTAACTGTCTCTATTCAGTGTGGTGTGTTATATACTAACTGTCTCTATCCAGTAGGATGTGTTATATACTAACTGTCTCTATTCAGTGTGGTGTGTTATATACTAACTGTCTCTATCCAGTAGGATGTGTTATATACTAACTGTCTCTATTCAGTGTGGTGTTTTATATACTAACTGTCTCTATCCAGTAGGATGTGTTATATACTAACTGTCTCTATTCAGTGTGGTGTGTTATATACTAACTGTCTCTATCCAGTAGGATGTGTTATATACGAACTGTCGCTATTCAGTGGGGTGTGTTATATACTAACTGTCTCTATCCAGTAGGATGTGTTATATACGAACTGTCTCTATTCAGTGTGGTGTGTTATATACTAACTGTCTCTATCCAGTAGGATGTGTTATATACTAACTGTCTCTATTCAGTGTGGTGTGTTATATACGAACTGTCGCTATTCAGTGTGGTGTGTTATATACGAACTGTCGCTATTCAGTGTGGTGTGGTATATAATAACTGTCTCTATCCAGTAGGATGTGTTATATACTAACTGTCGCTATTCAGTGTGGTGTGTTATATACCAACTGTCTCTATTCAGTGTGGTGTGTTATATACGAACTGTCTCTATTCAGTGTGGTGTGTTATATACTAACTGTCTCTATTCAGTGTGGTGTGTTATATACGAACTGTCTCTATTCAGTGTGGTGTGTTATATACTAACTGTCTCTATTCAGTGTGGTGTGTTATATACTAACTGTCTCTATTCAGTGTGGTGTGTTATATACTAACTGTCTCTATTCAGTGTGGTGTGTTATATACGAACTGTCTCTATTCAGTGTGGTGTGTTATATACGAACTGTCTCTATTCAGTGTGGTGTGTTATATACTAACTGTCGCTATTCAGTGTGGTGTGTTATATACTAACTGTCTCTATTCAGTGTGGTGTGTTATATACGAACTGTCTCTATTCAGTGTGGTGTGTTATATACGAACTGTCTCTATTCAGTGTGGTGTGTTATATACTAACTGTCTCTATTCAGTGTGGTGTGTTATATACTAACTGTCGCTATTCAGTGTGGTGTGTTATATACTAACTGTCTCTATTCAGTGTGGTGTGTTATATACGAACTGTCTCTATTCAGTGCGGTGTGTTATATACGACATGTCTCTATTCAGTGTGGTGTGTTATATACGAACTGTCTCTATTCAGTGCGGTGTGTTATATACGAACTGTCTCTATTCAGTGCGGTGTGTTATATACGAACTGTCTCTATTCAGTGTGGTGTGTTATATACGAACTGTCTCTATTCAGTGTGGTGTGTTATATACTAACTGTCTCTATCCAGTAGGATGTGTTATATACTAACTGTCTCTATTCAGTAGGATGTGTTATATACTAACTGTCTCTATTCAGTGTGGTGTGTTATATACTAACTGTCTCTATCCAGTAGGATGTGTTATATACGAACTGTCGCTATTCAGTGGGGTGTGTTATATACTAACTGTCTCTATCCAGTAGGATGTGTTATATACGAACTGTCTCTATTCAGTGTGGTGTGTTATATACTAACTGTCTCTATCCAGTAGGATGTGTTATATACTAACTGTCTCTATTCAGTGTGGTGTGTTATATACGAACTGTCGCTATTCAGTGTGGTGTGTTATATACGAACTGTCGCTATTCAGTGTGGTGTGGTATATAATAACTGTCTCTATCCAGTAGGATGTGTTATATACTAACTGTCGCTATTCAGTGTGGTGTGTTATATACCAACTGTCTCTATTCAGTGTGGTGTGTTATATACGAACTGTCTCTATTCAGTAGGATGTGTTATATACTAACTGTCTCTATTCAGTGTGGTGTGTTATATACTAACTGTCTCTATCCAGTAGGATGTGTTATATACTAACTGTCTCTATTCAGTAGGATGTGTTATATACTAACTGTCTCTATTCAGTGTGGTGTGTTATATACTAACTGTCTCTATTCAGTAGGATGTGTTATATACTAACTGTCTCTATTCAGTGTGGTGTGTTATATACTAACTGTCTCTATCCAGTAGGATGTGTTATATACTAACTGTCGCTATTCAGTGTGGTGTGTTATATACTAACTGTCTCTATCCAGTAGGATGTGTTATATACTAACTGTCTCTATTCAGTGTGGTGTGTTATATACTAACTGTCTCTATCCAGTAGGATGTGTTATATACTAACTGTCTCTATTCAGTAGGATGTGTTATATACTAACTGTCTCTATTCAGTGTGGTGTGTTATATACTAACTGTCTCTATCCAGTAGGATGTGTTATATACTAACTGTCTCTATTCAGTGTGGTGTGTTATATACTAACTGTCTCTATCCAGTAGGATGTGTTATATACTAACTGTCTCTATTCAGTGTGGTGTGTTATATACTAACTGTCTCTATCCAGTAGGATGTGTTATATACTAACTGTCTCTATTCAGTGTGGTGTGTTATATACTAACTGTCTCTATCCAGTAGGATGTGTTATATACTAACTGTCTCTATTCAGTGTGGTGTTTTATATACTAACTGTCTCTATCCAGTAGGATGTGTTATATACTAACTGTCTCTATTCAGTGTGGTGTGTTATATACTAACTGTCTCTATCCAGTAGGAAGTGTTATATACGAACTGTCGCTATTCAGTGTGGTGTGTTATATACTAACTGTCTCTATCCAGTAGGATGTGTTATATACGAACTGTCTCTATTCAGTGTGGTGTGTTATATACTAACTGTCTCTATCCAGTAGGATGTGTTATATACTAACTGTCTCTATTCAGTGTGGTGTGTTATATACGAACTGTCGCTATTCAGTGTGGTGTGTTATATACGAACTGTCGCTATTCAGTGTGGTGTGGTATATAATAACTGTCTCTATCCAGTAGGATGTGTTATATACTAACTGTCGCTATTCAGTGTGGTGTGTTATATACCAACTGTCTCTATTCAGTGTGGTGTGTTATATACGAACTGTCTCTATTCAGTGTGGTGTGTTATATACTAACTGTCTCTATTCAGTGTGGTGTGTTATATACGAACTGTCTCTATTCAGTGTGGTGTGTTATATACTAACTGTCTCCATTCAGTGTGGTGTGTTATATACTAACTGTCTCTATTCAGTGTGGTGTGTTATATACTAACTGTCTCTATTCAGTGTGGTGTGTTATATACGAACTGTCTCTATTCAGTGTGGTGTGTTATATACGAACTGTCTCTATTCAGTGTGGTGTGTTATATACTAACTGTCTCTATTCAGTGTGGTGTGTTATATACTAACTGTCTCTATTCAGTGTGGTGTGTTATATACGAACTGTCTCTATTCAGTGTGGTGTGTTATATACGAACTGTCTCTATTCAGTGTGGTGTGTTATATACTAACTGTCTCTATTCAGTGTGGTGTGTTATATACTAACTGTCGCTATTCAGTGTGGTGTGTTATATACTAACTGTCTCTATTCAGTGTGGTGTGTTATATACGAACTGTCTCTATTCAGTGCGGTGTGTTATATACGACATGTCTCTATTCAGTGTGGTGTGTTATATACGAACTGTCTCTATTCAGTGCGGTGTGTTATATACGAACTGTCTCTATTCAGTGCGGTGTGTTATATACGAACTGTCTCTATTCAGTGCGGTGTGTTATATACGAACTGTCTCTATTCAGTGTGGTATGTTATATACTAACTGTCTCTATCCAGTGTGGTGTGGTATATACTAACTGTCTCTATTCAGTGTGGTGTGTTATATACCAACTGTCTCTATTCAGTGTGGTGTGTTATATACTAACTGTCTCTATTCAGTGTGGTGTGTTATATACGAACTGTCTCTATTCAGTGTGGTGTGTTATATACTAACTGTCTCTATTCAGTGTGGTGTGTTATATACTAACTGTCTCTATTCAGTGTGGTGTGTTATATACGAACTGTCTCTATTCAGTGTGGTGTGTTATATACTAACTGTCTCTATTCAGTGTGGTGTGTTATATACGAACTGTCTCTATTCAGTGTGGTGTGTTATATACTAACTGTCTCTATTCAGTGTGATGTGTTATATACTAACTGTCGCTATTCAGTGTGGTGTGTTATAGACTAACTGTCGCTATTCAGTGTGGTGTGTTATATACTAACTGTCTCTATCCAGTAGGATGTGTAATATACTAACTGTCGCTATTCAGTGTGGTGTGTTATATACTAACTGTCTCTATTCAGTGTGGTGTGTTATATACTAACTGTCGCTATTCAGTGTGGTGTGTTATAGACTAACTGTCGCTATTCAGTGTGGTGTGTTATATACTAACTGTCTCTATCCAGTAGGATGTGTTATATACTAACTGTCTCTATTCAGTGTGGTGTGTTATATACTAACTGCCTCTATCCAGTAGGATGTGTTATATACTAACTGTCTCTATTCAGTGTGGTGTGTTATATACGAACTGTCTCTATTCAGTGTGGTGTGTTATATACGAACTGTCTCTATTCAGTGTGGTGTGTTATATACGAACTGTCTCTATTCAGTGTGGTGTGTTATATACTAACTGTCGCTATCCAGTAGGATGTGTTATATACGAACTGTCTCTATTCAGTGTGGTGTGTTATATACTAACTGTCGCTATCCAGTAGGATGTGTTATATACGAACTGTCTCTATTCAGTGTGGTGTGTTATATACTAACTGTCTCTATTCAGTGTGGTGTGTTATATACTAACTGTCGCTATCCAGTAGGATGTGTTATATACGAACTGTCTCTATTCAGTGTGGTGTGTTATATACTAACTGTCTCTATTCAGTGTGGTGTGTTATATACTAACTGTCTCTATTCAGTGTGGTGTGTTATATACTAACTGTCTCTATTCAGTGTGGTGTGTTATATACTAACAGTCTCTATTCAGTGTGGTGTGTTATATACTAACTGTCACTATCCAGTAGGATGTGTTATATACTAACTGTCTCTATCCAGTAGGATGTGTTATATACTAACTGTCTCTATTCAGTGTGGTGTGTTATATACTAACTGTCTCTATCCAGTAGGATGTGTTATATACTAACTGTCGCTATTCAGTGTGGTCTGTTATATACTAACTGTCTCTATTCAGTGTGGTGTGTTATAGACTAACTGTCTCTATTCAGTGTGGTGTGTTATATACTAACTGTCTCTATTCAGTGTGGTGTGTTATATACTAACTGTCGCTATTCAGTGTGGTGTGTTGTATACTAACTGTCTCTATTCAGTGTGGTGTGTTATATACTAACTGTCTCTATCCAGTAGGATGTGTTATATACTAACTGTCTCTATTCAGTAGGATGTGTTATATACTAACGGTCTCTATCCAGTAGGATGTGTTATATACTAACTGTCTCTATTCAGTGTGCTGTGTTATATACTAACTGTCTCTATCCAGTAGGATGTGTTATATACTAACGGTCTCTATCCAGTAGGATGTGTTATATACTAACTGTCTCTATTCAGTGTGCTGTGTTATATACTAACTGTCTCTATTCAGTGTGGTGTGTTATATACTAACTGTCTCTATCCAGTAGGATGTGTTATATACTAACGGTCTCTATCCAGTAGGATGTGTTATATACTAACTGTCTCTATTCAGTGTGCTGTGTTATATACTAACTGTCTCTATTCAGTGTGGTGTGTTATATACTAACTGTCGCTATTCAGTGTGGTGTGTTGTATACTAACTGTCTCTATTCAGTGTGGTGTGTTATATACTAACTGTCTCTATCCAGTAGGATGTGTTATATACTAACTGTCTCTATTCAGTGTGGTGTGTATATACTAACTGCCTCTATCCAGTAGGATGTGTTATATACTAACTGTCTCTATTCAGTGTGGTGTGTTATATACGAACTGTCTCTATTCAGTGTGGTGTGTTATATACTAACTGTCTCTATCCAGTAGGATGTGTTATATACTAACTGTCTCTATTCAGTGTGGTGTGTTATATACGAACTGTCTCTATTCAGTGTGGTGTGTTATATACTAACTGTCTCTATCCAGTAGGATGTGTTATATACTAACTGTCTCTATTCAGTGTGGTGTGTTATATACTAACTGTCTCTATCCAGTAGGATGTGTTATATACTAACTGTCTCTATTCAGTGTGGTGTGTTATATACTAACTGTCTCTATCCAGTAGGATGTGTTATATACTAACTGTCGCTATTCAGTGTGGTGTGTTATATACTAACTGTCTCTATCCAGTAGGATGTGTTATATACTAACTGTCTCTATTCAGTGTGGTGTGTTATATACTAACTGTCGCTATTCAGTAGGATGTGTTACATACTAACTGTCTCTATTCAGTGTGGTGTGTTATATACTAACTGTCTCTATCCAGTAGGATGTGTTATATACTAACTGTCTCTATTCAGTGTGGTGTGTTATATCGTAACTGTCGCTATTCAGTGTGGTGTGTTATATACTAACTGTCTCTATTCAGTAGGATGTGTTATATACTAACTGTCTCTATTCAGTGTGGTGTGTTATATACTAACTGTCTCTATTCAGTGTGGTGTGTTATATACTAACTGTCTCTATTCAGTGTGGTGTGTTATATACTAACTGTCTCTATTCAGTGTGGTGTGTTATATACTAACAGTCTCTATTCAGTGTGGTGTGTTATATACTAACTGTCTCTATTCAGTGTGGTGTGTTATATACTAACTGTCTCTATTCAGTGTGGTGTGTTATATACTAACTGTCTCTATTCAGTGTGGTGTGTTATATACTAACTGTCTCTATTCAGTGTGGTGTGTTATATACTAACTGTCTCTATTCAGTGTGGTGTGTTATATACTAACTGTCTCTATTCAGTGTGGTGTGTTATATACTAACTGTCTCTATCCAGTGTGGTGTGTTATATACTAACTGTCTCTATTCAGTGTGGTGTGTTATATACTAACTGTCTCTATTCAGTGTGGTGTGTTATATACTAACTGTCTCTATTCAGTGTGGTGTGTTATATACTAACTGTCTCTATTCAGTGTGGTGTGTTATATACTAACTGTCTCTATTCAGTGTGGTGTGTTATATACTAACTGTCTCTATTCAGTGTGGTGTGTTATATACTAACTGTCTCTATTCAGTGTGGTGTGTTATATACTAACTGTCTCTATCCAGTAGGATGTGTTATATACTAACTGTCTCTATTCAGTGTGGTGTGTTATATACGAACTGTCTCTATTCAGTGTGGTGTGTTATATACTAACTGTCTCTATCCAGTAGGATGTGTTATATACTAACTGTCTCTATTCAGTGTGGTGTGTTATATAGTAACTGTCGCTATTCAGTGTGGTGTGTTATATACTAACTGTCTCTATTCAGTAGGATGTGTTATATACTAACTGTCTCTATTCAGTGTGGTGTGTTATATACTAACTGTCTCTATTCAGTGTGGTGTGTTATATACTAACTGTCTCTATTCAGTGTGGTGTGTTATATACTAACTGTCTCTATTCAGTGTGGTGTGTTATATACTAACTGTCTCTATTCAGTGTGGTGTGTTATATACTAACTGTCTCTATTCAGTGTGGTGTGTTATATACTAACTGTCTCTATTCAGTGTGGTGTGTTATATACTAACTGTCTCTATTCAGTGTGGTGTGTTATATACTAACTGTCTCTATCCAGTAGGATGTGTTATATACTAACTGTCTCTATTCAGTGTGGTGTGTTATATAGTAACTGTCGCTATTCAGTGTGGTGTGTTATATACTAACTGTCTCTATTCAGTAGGATGTGTTATATACTAACTGTCTCTATTCAGTGTGGTGTGTTATATACTAACTGTCTCTATTCAGTGTGGTGTGTTATATACGAACTGTCGCTATTCAGTGTGGTGTGTTATATACTAACTGTCTCTATCCAGTAGGATGTGTTATATACTAACTGTCTCTATTCAGTGTGGTGTGATATATACTAACTGTCTCTATCCAGTAGGATGTGTTATATACTAACTGTCTCTATTCAGTGTGGTGTGTTATATACTAACTGTCTCTATCCAGTAGGATGTGTTATATACGAACTGTCTCTATTCAGTGTGGTGTGTTATATACTAACTGTCTCTATTCAGTAGGATGTGTTATATACGAACTGTCTCTATTCAGTGTGGTGTGTTATATACTAACTATCTCTATTCAGTAGGATGTGTTATATACTAACTGTCTCTATTCAGTGTGGTGTGTTATATACGAACTGTCTCTATTCAGTGTGGTGTGTTATATACTAACTGTCTCTATTCAGTAGGATGTGTTATATACTAACTGTCTCTATTCAGTGTGGTGTGTTATATACTAACTGTCTCTATTCAGTAGGATGTGTTATATACTAACTGTCTCTATTCAGTGTGGTGTGTTATATACTAACTGTCTCTATCCAGTAGGATGTGTTATATACTAACTGTCTCTATTCAGTGTGGTGTGTTATATACTAACTGTCTCTATCCAGTAGGATGTGTTATATACTAACTGTCTCTATTCAGTGTGGTGTGTTATATACTAACTGTCTCTATCCAGTAGGATGTGTTATATACTAACTGTCTCTATTCAGTAGGATGTGTTATATACTAACTGTCTCTATTCAGTGTGGTGTGTTATATACTAACTGTCTCTATCCAGTAGGATGTGTTATATACTAACTGTCTCTATTCAGTGTGGTGTGTTATATACTAACTGTCTCTATCCAGTAGGATGTGTTATATACTAACTGTCTCTATTCAGTGTGGTGTGCTATATATGAACTGTCTCTATCCAGTGTGGTGTGTTATATACTAACTGTCTCTATTCAGTGTGGTGTGTTATATACGAACTGTCTCTATCCAGTAGGATGTGTTATATACTAACTGTCTCTATTCAGTGTGGTGTTTTATATACTAACTGTCTCTATCCAGTAGGATGTGTTATATACTAACTGTCTCTATTCAGTGTGGTGTGTTATATACTAACTGTCTCTATCCAGTAGGATGTGTTATATACGAACTGTCGCTATTCAGTGTGGTGTGTTATATACTAACTGTCTCTATCCAGTAGGATGTGTTATATACGAACTGTCTCTATTCAGTGTGGTGTGTTATATACTAACTGTCTCTATCCAGTAGGATGTGTTATATACTAACTGTCTCTATTCAGTGTGGTGTGTTATATACGAACTGTCGCTATTCAGTGTGGTGTGTTATATACGAACTGTCGCTATTCAGTGTGGTGTGGTATATAATAACTGTCTCTATCCAGTAGGATGTGTTATATACTAACTGTCGCTATTCAGTGTGGTGTGTTATATACTAACGTTCTCGATTCAGTAGGATGTGTTATATACTAACTGTCTATATTCAGTGTGGTGTGTTATATACTAACTGTCTCTATCCAGTAGGATGTGTTATATACGAACTGTCTCTATTCAGTGTGGTGTGTTATATACTAACTGTCTCTATCCAGTAGGATGTGTTATATACTAACTGTCTCTATTCAGTGTGGTGTGTTATATACGAACTGTCTCTATTCAGTGTGGTGTGTTATATACGAACTGTCGCTATTCAGTGTGGTGTGTTATATACTAACTGTCTCTATTCAGTGTGGTGTGTTATATACGAACTGTCGCTATTCAGTGTGGTGTGTTATATACGAACTGTCGCTATTCAGTGTGGTGTGTTATATACTAACTGTCTCTATTCAGTGTGGTGTGTTATATACTAACTGTCTCTATTCAGTGTGGTGTGTTATAGACGAACTGTCGCTATTCAGTGTGGTGTGTTATATACTAACTGTCTCTATTCAGTAGGATGTGTTATATACTAACTGTCTCTATTCAGTGTGGTGTGTTATATACTAACTGTCTCTATTCAGTGTGGTGTGTTATATACTAACTGTCTCTATCCAGTAGGATGTGTTATATACTAACTGTCTCTATTCAGTGTGGTGTGTTATAGACGAACTGTCGCTATTCAGTGTGGCGTGTTATATACTAACTGTCTCTATTCAGTAGGATGTGTTATATACTAACTGTCTCTATTCAGTGTGGTGTGTTATATACTAACTGTCTCTATTCAGTGTGGTGTGTTATATACTAACTGTCTCTATCCAGTAGGATGTGTTATATACTAACTGTCGCTATTCAGTAGGATGTGTTATATACTAACTGTCTCTATTCAGTGTGGTGTGTTATATACTAACTGTCTCTATTCAGTGTGGTGTGTTATATACTAACTGCCTCTATCCAGTAGGATGTGTTATATACTAACTGTCTCTATTCAGTGTGGTGTGTTATATACTAACTGTCTCTATTCAGTGTGGTGTGTTATATACTAACTGTCTCTATTCAGTACGATGTGTTATATACTAACTGTCGCTATTCAGTGTGGTGTGTTATATACTAACTGTCTCTATTCAGTGTGGTGTGTTATATACTAACTGCCTCTATCCAGTAGGATGTGTTATATACTAACTGTCGCTATTCAGTGTGGTGTGTTATATACTAACTGTCTCTATTCAGTGTGGTGTGTTATATACTAACTGTCTCTATCCAGTAGGATGTGTTATATACTAACTGTCGCTATTCAGTGAGGTGTGTTATATACTAACTGTCTCTATTCAGTGTGGTGTGTTATATACTAACTGTCTCTGTTCAGTGTGGTGTGTTATATACTAACTGCCTCTATCCAGTAGGATGTGTTATATACTAACTGTCTCTATCCAGTGTGGTGTGTTATATACTAACTGTCTCTATTCAGTGCGGTATGTTATATACGAACTGTCTCTATTCAGTGTGGTGTGTTATATACTAACTGTCTCTATTCAGTGTGGTATGTTATATACGAACTGTCTCTATTCAGTGTGGTGTGTTATATACTAACTGTCTCTATTCAGTGCGGTGTGTTATATACGAACTGTCTCTATTCAGTGTGGTGTGTTATATACTAACTGTCTCTATCCAGTAGGATGTGTTATATACTAACTGTCGCTATTCAGTGTGGTGTGTTATATACTAACTGTCTCTATTCAGTGTGGTGTGTTATAGACTAACTGTCGCTATTCAGTGTGGTGTGTTATATACTAACTGTCTCTATCCAGTAGGATGTGTTATATACTAACTGTCTCTATTCAGTGTGGTGTGTTATATACTAACTGTCTCTATTCAGTGTGGTGTGTTATATACTAACTGTCGCTATTCAGTGTGGTGTGTTATATACTAACTGTCTCTATTCAGTAGGATGTGTTATATACTAACTGTCTCTATTCAGTGTGGTGTGTTATATACTAACTGTCTCTATCCAGTGGGATGTGTTATATACTAACTGTCTCTATTCAGTGCGGTGTGTTATATACTAACTGCCTCTATCCAGTAGGATGTGTTATATAGGAACTGTCTCTATTCAGTGTGGTGTGTTATATACTAACTGTCTCTATCCAGTAGGATGTGTTATATACTAACTGTCGCTATTCAGTGTGGTGTGTTATAGACTAACTGTCGCTATTCAGTGTGGTGTGTTATATACTAATTGTCTCTATTCAGTGTGGTGTGTTATATACTAACTGTCTCTATTCAGTGTGGTGTGTTATAGACTAACTGTCGCTATTCAGTGTGGTGTGTTATATACTAACTGTCTCTATTCAGTCGGATGTGTTATATACTAACTGTCTCTATTCAGTGTGGTGTGTTATATACGAACTGTCTCTATTCAGTGTGGTGTGTTATATACGAACTGTCTCTATTCAGTGTGGTGTGTTATATACTAACTGTCTCTATTCAGTGCGGTGTGTTATATACTAACTGTCTCTATTCAGTGTGGTGTGTTATATACTAACTGTCTCTATTCAGTGTGGTGTGTTATATACTAACTGTCTCTATTCAGTAGGATGTGTTATATACTAACTGTCTCTATTCAGTGTGGTGTGTTATATACGAACTGTCTCTATTCAGTGTGGTGTGTTATATACGAACTGTCTCTATTCAGTGTGGTGTGTTATATACTAACTGTCTCTATTCAGTGTGGTGTGTTATATACTAACTGTCTCTATTCAGTGTGGTGTGTTATATACTAACTGTCTCTATTCAGTGTGGTGTGTTATATACGAACTGTCTCTATTCAGTGTGGTGTGTAATATACTAACTGTCTCTATTCAGTGCGGTGTGTTATATACTAACTGTCTCTATTCAGTGTGGTGTGTTATATACGAACTGTCTCTATTCAGTGTGGTGTGTTATATACTAACTGTCTCTATCCAGTAGGATGTGTTATATACTAACTGTCTCTATTCAGTGTGGTGTGTTATATACTAACTGTCTCTATTCAGTGTGGTGTGTTACATACGAACTGTCTCTATTCAGTGTGGTGTGTTATATACTAACTGTCTCTATTCAGTGTGGTGTGTTATATACTAACTGTCTCTATTCAGTGTGGTGTGTTATATACGAACTGTCTCTATTCAGTGTGGTGTGTTATATACTAACTGTCTCTATTCAGTGCGGTGTGTTATATACTAACTGTCTCTATTCAGTGTGGTGTGTTATATACGAACTGTCTCTATTCAGTGTGGTGTGTTATATACTAACTGTCTCTATTCAGTGTGGTGTGTTATATACGAACTGTCTCTATTCAGTGTGGTGTGTTATATACGAACTGTCTCTATTCAGTGTGGTGTGTTATATACGAACTGTCTCTATTCAGTGTGGTGTGTTATATACGAACTGTCTCTATTCCGTGTGGTGTGTTATATACTAACTGTCTCTATTCAGTGTGGTGTGTTATATACGAACTGTCTCTATTCAGTGTGGTGTGTTATATACTAACTGTCTCTATTCAGTGCGGTGTGTTATATACGAACTGTCTCTATTCAGTGTGGTGTGTTATATACTAACTGTCTCTATCCAGTGTGGTGTGTTATATACGAACTGTCTCTATTCAGTGCGGTGTGTTATATACTAACTGTCTCTATTCAGTGTGGTGTGTTATATACTAACTGTCTCTATCCAGTAGGATGTGTTATATACTAACTGTCTCTATTCAGTGTGGTGTGTTATATACTAACTGTCTCTATTCAGTGTGGTGTGTTATAGACTAACTGTCTCTATTCAGTGTGGTGTGTTATATACGAACTGTCTCTATTCAGTGTGGTGTGTTATATACTAACTGTCTCTATTCAGTGCGGTGTGTTATATACGAACTGTCTCTATTCAGTGTGGTGTGTTATATACGAACTGTCTCTATTCAGTGTGGTGTGTTATATACGAACTGTCTCTATTCAGTGTGGTGTGTTATATACGAACTGTCTCTATTCAGTGTGGTGTGTTATATACGAACTGTCTCTATTCAGTGTGGTGTGTTATATACGAACTGTCTCTATTCAGTGTGGTGTGTTATATACTAACTGTCTCTATTCAGTGCGGTGTGTTATATACGAACTGTCTCTATTCAGTGTGGTGTGTTATATACTAACTGTCTCTATTCAGTGTGGTGTGTTATATACTAACTGTCTCTATTCAGTGTGGTGTGTTATAGACTAACTGTCTCTATTCAGTGTGGTGTGTTATAGACTAACTGTCTCTATTCAGTGTGGTGTGTTATATACTAACTGTCTCTATTCAGTGTGGTGTGTTATAGACTAACTGTCTCCATTCAGTGTGGTGTGTTATATACTAACTGTCTCTATTCAGTGCGGTGTGTTATATACGAACTGTCTCTATTCAGTGTGGTGTGTTATATACTAACTGTCTCTATCCAGTAGGATGTGTTATATACTAACTGTCGCTATTCAGTGTGGTGTGTTATATACTAACTGTCTCTATCCAGTAGGATGTGTTATATACTAACTGTCTCTATTCAGTGTGGTGTGTTATATACTAACTGTCTCTATTCAGTGTGGTGTGTTATATACTAACTGTCTCTATCCAGTGTGGTGTGTTATATACTGTCTCTATGCAGTGTGGTGTGTTATATACTAACTGTCTCTATCCAGTAGGATGTGTTATATACTAACTGTCTCTATTCAGTGTGGTGTGTTATATACTGTCACTATTCAGTGTGGTGTGTTATATACTAACTGTCTCTATCCAGTAGGATGTGTTATATACTAACTGTCTCTATTCAGTGTGGTGTGTTATAGACTAACTGTCTCTATTCAGTGTGGTGTGTTATATACTGTCTCTATTCAGTGTGGTGTGTTATATACTAACTGTCTCTATCCAGTAGGATGTGTTATATACTAACTGTCTCTATTCAGTGTGGTGTGTTATATACTAACTGTCTCTATTCAGTGTGGTGTGTTATATACTAACTGTCGCTATTCAGTGTGGTGTGTTATATACTAAATGTCTCTATCCAGTAGGATGTGTTATATACTAACTGTCTCTATTCAGTGTGGTGTGTTATATACTAACTGCCTCTATCCAGTAGGATGTGTTATATACTAACTGTCTCTATTCAGTGTGGTGTGTTATATACGAACTGTCTCTATTCAGTGTGGTGTGTTATATATTAACTGTCTCTATCCAGTAGGATGTGTTATATACTAACTGTCTCTATTCAGTGTGGTGTGTTATATACTAACTGTCTCTATTCAGTGTGGTGTGTTATATACGAACTGTCTCTATTCAGTGTGGTGTGTTATATGCTAACTGTCTCTATCCAGTAGGATGTGTTATATACTAACTGTCTCTATTCAGTGTGGTGTGTTATATACTAACTGTCTCTATTCAGTGTGGTGTGTTATATACTAAGTGCCTCTATCCAGTAGGATGTGTTATATACTAACTGTCTCTATTCAGTGTGGTGTGTTATATACTAACTGTCTAATTCAGTGTGGTGTGTTATATACTAACTGTCTCTATTCAGTGTGGTGTGTTATATACTAACTGTCTCTATCCAGTAGGATGTGTTATATACTAACTGTCTCTATTCAGTGTGGTGTGTTATATACTAACTGTCTCTATTCAGTGTGGTATGTTATATACGAACTGTCTCTATTCAGTGTGGTGTGTTATATACTAACTGTCTCTATTCAGTGTGGTGTGTTATATACTAACTGCCTCTATCCAGTAGGATGTGTTATATACTAACTGTCTCTATTCAGTGTGGTGTGTTATATACTAACTGTCTCTATTCAGTGTGGTGTGTTATATACTAACTGTCTCTATTCAGTACGATGTGTTATATACTAACTGTCGCTATTCAGTGTGGTGTGTTATATACTAACTGTCTCTATTCAGTGTGGTGTGTTATATACTAACTGCCTCTATCCAGTAGGATGTGTTATATACTAACTGTCGCTATTCAGTGTGGTGTGTTATATACTAACTGTCTCTATTCAGTGTGGTGTGTTATATACTAACTGTCTCTATCCAGTAGGATGTGTTATATACTAACTGTCGCTATTCAGTGAGGTGTGTTATATACTAACTGTCTCTATTCAGTGTGGTGTGTTATATACTAACTGTCTCTGTTCAGTGTGGTGTGTTATATACTAACTGCCTCTATCCAGTAGGATGTGTTATATACTAACTGTCTCTATCCAGTGTGGTGTGTTATATACTAACTGTCTCTATTCAGTGCGGTATGTTATATACGAACTGTCTCTATTCAGTGTGGTGTGTTATATACTAACTGTCTCTATTCAGTGTGGTATGTTATATACGAACTGTCTCTATTCAGTGTGGTGTGTTATATACTAACTGTCTCTATTCAGTGCGGTGTGTTATATACGAACTGTCTCTATTCAGTGTGGTGTGTTATATACTAACTGTCTCTATCCAGTAGGATGTGTTATATACTAACTGTCGCTATTCAGTGTGGTGTGTTATATACTAACTGTCTCTATTCAGTGTGGTGTGTTATAGACTAACTGTCGCTATTCAGTGTGGTGTGTTATATACTAACTGTCTCTATCCAGTAGGATGTGTTATATACTAACTGTCTCTATTCAGTGTGGTGTGTTATATACTAACTGTCTCTATTCAGTGTGGTGTGTTATATACTAACTGTCGCTATTCAGTGTGGTGTGTTATATACTAACTGTCTCTATTCAGTAGGATGTGTTATATACTAACTGTCTCTATTCAGTGTGGTGTGTTATATACTAACTGTCTCTATCCAGTGGGATGTGTTATATACTAACTGTCTCTATTCAGTGCGGTGTGTTATATACTAACTGCCTCTATCCAGTAGGATGTGTTATATACTAACTGTCTCTATTCAGTGTGGTGTGTTATATAGGAACTGTCTCTATTCAGTGTGGTGTGTTATATACTAACTGTCTCTATCCAGTAGGATGTGTTATATACTAACTGTCGCTATTCAGTGTGGTGTGTTATAGACTAACTGTCGCTATTCAGTGTGGTGTGTTATATACTAATTGTCTCTATTCAGTGTGGTGTGTTATATACTAACTGTCTCTATTCAGTGTGGTGTGTTATAGACTAACTGTCGCTATTCAGTGTGGTGTGTTATATACTAACTGTCTCTATTCAGTCGGATGTGTTATATACTAACTGTCTCTATTCAGTGTGGTGTGTTATATACGAACTGTCTCTATTCAGTGTGGTGTGTTATATACGAACTGTCTCTATTCAGTGTGGTGTGTTATATACTAACTGTCTCTATTCAGTGCGGTGTGTTATATACTAACTGTCTCTATTCAGTGTGGTGTGTTATATACTAACTGTCTCTATTCAGTGTGGTGTGTTATATACTAACTGTCTCTATTCAGTAGGATGTGTTATATACTAACTGTCTCTATTCAGTGTGGTGTGTTATATACGAACTGTCTCTATTCAGTGTGGTGTGTTATATACGAACTGTCTCTATTCAGCGTGGTGTGTTATATACTAACTGTCTCTATTCAGTGTGGTGTGTTATATACTAACTGTCTCTATTCAGTGTGGTGTGTTATATACTAACTGTCTCTATTCAGTGTGGTGTGTTATATACGAACTGTCTCTATTCAGTGTGGTGTGTAATATACTAACTGTCTCTATTCAGTGCGGTGTGTTATATACTAACTGTCTCTATTCAGTGTGGTGTGTTATATACGAACTGTCTCTATTCAGTGTGGTGTGTTATATACTAACTGTCTCTATCCAGTAGGATGTGTTATATACTAACTGTCTCTATTCAGTGTGGTGTGTTATATACTAACTGTCTCTATTCAGTGTGGTGTGTTACATACGAACTGTCTCTATTCAGTGTGGTGTGTTATATACTAACTGTCTCTATTCAGTGTGGTGTGTTATATACTAACTGTCTCTATTCAGTGTGGTGTGTTATATACGAACTGTCTCTATTCAGTGTGGTGTGTTATATACTAACTGTCTCTATTCAGTGCGGTGTGTTATATACTAACTGTCTCTATTCAGTGTGGTGTGTTATATACGAACTGTCTCTATTCAGTGTGGTGTGTTATATACTAACTGTCTCTATTCAGTGTGGTGTGTTATATACGAACTGTCTCTATTCAGTGTGGTGTGTTATATACGAACTGTCTCTATTCAGTGTGGTGTGTTATATACGAACTGTCTCTATTCAGTGTGGTGTGTTATATACGAACTGTCTCTATTCCGTGTGGTGTGTTATATACTAACTGTCTCTATTCAGTGTGGTGTGTTATATACGAACTGTCTCTATTCAGTGTGGTGTGTTATATACTAACTGTCTCTATTCAGTGCGGTGTGTTATATACGAACTGTCTCTATTCAGTGTGGTGTGTTATATACTAACTGTCTCTATCCAGTGTGGTGTGTTATATACGAACTGTCTCTATTCAGTGCGGTGTGTTATATACTAACTGTCTCTATTCAGTGTGGTGTGTTATATACTAACTGTCTCTATCCAGTAGGATGTGTTATATACTAACTGTCTCTATTCAGTGTGGTGTGTTATATACTAACTGTCTCTATTCAGTGTGGTGTGTTATAGACTAACTGTCTCTATTCAGTGTGGTGTGTTATATACGAACTGTCTCTATTCAGTGTGGTGTGTTATATACTAACTGTCTCTATTCAGTGCGGTGTGTTATATACGAACTGTCTCTATTCAGTGTGGTGTGTTATATACGAACTGTCTCTATTCAGTGTGGTGTGTTATATACGAACTGTCTCTATTCAGTGTGGTGTGTTATATACGAACTGTCTCTATTCAGTGTGGTGTGTTATATACGAACTGTCTCTATTCAGTGTGGTGTGTTATATACGAACTGTCTCTATTCAGTGTGGTGTGTTATATACTAACTGTCTCTATTCAGTGCGGTGTGTTATATACGAACTGTCTCTATTCAGTGTGGTGTGTTATATACTAACTGTCTCTATTCAGTGTGGTGTGTTATATACTAACTGTCTCTATTCATTGTGGTGTGTTATAGACTAACTGTCTCTATTCAGTGTGGTGTGTTATAGACTAACTGTCTCTATTCAGTGTGGTGTGTTATATACTAACTGTCTCTATTCAGTGTGGTGTGTTATAGACTAACTGTCTCCATTCAGTGTGGTGTGTTATATACTAACTGTCTCTATTCAGTGCGGTGTGTTATATACGAACTGTCTCTATTCAGTGTGGTGTGTTATATACTAACTGTCTCTATCCAGTAGGATGTGTTATATACTAACTGTCGCTATTCAGTGTGGTGTGTTATATACTAACTGTCTCTATCCAGTAGGATGTGTTATATACTAACTGTCTCTATTCAGTGTGGTGTGTTATATACTAACTGTCTCTATTCAGTGTGGTGTGTTATATACTAACTGTCTCTATCCAGTGTGGTGTGTTATATACTGTCTCTATGCAGTGTGGTGTGTTATATACTAACTGTCTCTATCCAGTAGGATGTGTTATATACTAACTGTCTCTATTCAGTGTGGTGTGTTATATACTGTCACTATTCAGTGTGGTGTGTTATATACTAACTGTCTCTATCCAGTAGGATGTGTTATATACTAACTGTCTCTATTCAGTGTGGTGTGTTATAGACTAACTGTCTCTATTCAGTGTGGTGTGTTATATACTGTCTCTATTCAGTGTGGTGTGTTATATACTAACTGTCTCTATCCAGTAGGATGTGTTATATACTAACTGTCTCTATTCAGTGTGGTGTGTTATATACTAACTGTCTCTATTCAGTGTGGTGTGTTATATACTAACTGTCGCTATTCAGTGTGGTGTGTTATATACTAAATGTCTCTATCCAGTAGGATGTGTTATATACTAACTGTCTCTATTCAGTGTGGTGTGTTATATACTAACTGCCTCTATCCAGTAGGATGTGTTATATACTAACTGTCTCTATTCAGTGTGGTGTGTTATATACGAACTGTCTCTATTCAGTGTGGTGTGTTATATATTAACTGTCTCTATCCAGTAGGATGTGTTATATACTAACTGTCTCTATTCAGTGTGGTGTGTTATATACTAACTGTCTCTATTCAGTGTGGTGTGTTATATACGAACTGTCTCTATTCAGTGTGGTGTGTTATATGCTAACTGTCTCTATCCAGTAGGATGTGTTATATACTAACTGTCTCTATTCAGTGTGGTGTGTTATATACTAACTGTCTCTATTCAGTGTGGTGTGTTATTTACTAAGTGCCTCTATCCAGTAGGATGTGTTATATACTAACTGTCTCTATTCAGTGTGGTGTGTTATATACTAACTGTCTAATTCAGTGTGGTGTGTTATATACTAACTGTCTCTATTCAGTGTGGTGTGTTATATACTAACTGTCTCTATCCAGTAGGATGTGTTATATACTAACTGTCTCTATTCAGTGTGGTGTGTTATATACTAACTGTCTCTATTCAGTGTGGTGTGTTATATACTAACTGTCTCTATTCAGTGTGGTGTGTTATATACTAACTGTCTCTATCCAGTAGGATGTGTTATATACTAACTGTCTCTATTCAGTGTGGTGTGTTATAGACTAACTGTCTCTATTCAGTGTGGTGTGTTATATACTAATTGTCTCTATCCAGTAGGATGTGTTATATACTAACTGTCTCTATTCAGTGTGGTGTGTTATATACGAACTGCCTCTATTCAGTGTGGTGTGTTATATACTAACTGTCTCTATCCAGTAGGATGTGTTATATACTAACTGTCTCTATTCAGTGTGGTGTGTTATATACTAACTGTCTCTATTCAGTGTGGTGTGTTATATACGAACTGTCGCTATTCAGTGTGGTGTGTTATATCCTAAATGTCTCTATCCAGTAGGATGTGTTATATACTAACTGTCTCTATTCAGTGTGGTGTGTTATATACTAACTGCCTCTATCCAGTAGGATGTGTTATATACTAACTGTCTCTATTCAGTGTGGTGTGTTATATACGAACTGTCTCTATTCAGTGTGGTGTGTTATATACTAACTGTCTCTATTCAGTGTGGTGTGTTATATACTAACTGTCTCTATCCAGTAGGATGTGTTATATACTAACTGTCTCTATTCAGTGTGGTGTGTTATATACTAACTGTCTCTATCCAGTAGGATGTGTTATATACTAACTGTCTCTATTCAGTGTGGTGTGTTATATACTAACTGTCTCTATCCAGTAGGATGTGTTATATACTAACTGTCTCTATTCAGTGTGGTGTGTTATATACTAACTGTCTCTATTCAGTGTGGTGTGTTATATACTAACTGTCTCTATTCAGTGTGGTGTGTTATATACTAACTGTCTCTATCCAGTAGGATGTGTTATATACTAACTGTCTCTATTCAGTGTGGTGTGTTATATACTGTCTCTATTCAGTGTGGTGTGTTATATACTAACTGTCTCTATTCAGTGTGGTGTGTTATATACTAACTGTCTCTATTCAGTGTGGTGTGTTATATACTAACTGTCTCTATCCAGTAGGATGTGTTATATACTAACTGTCTCTATTCAGTGCGGTGTGTTATATACGAACTGTCTCTATTCAGTGTGGTGTGTTATATACTAACTGTCTCTATTCAGTGTGGTGTATTATATACTAACTGTCTCTATTCAGTGTGGTGTGTTATATACTAACTGTCTCTATTCAGTGTGGTGTGTTATATACTAACTGTCTCTATTCAGTGTGGTGTGTTATATACTAACTGTCTCTATTCAGTGTGGTGTGTTATATACTAACTGTCTCTATTCAGTGTGGTGTGTTATATACTAACTGTCTCTATTCAGTGTGGTGTGTTATATACTAACTGTCGCTATTCAGTGTGGTGTGTTATATACTAACTGTCTCTATTCAGTGTGGTGTGTTATATACTAACTGTCGCTATTCAGTGTGGTGTGTTATATACTAACTGTCTCTATTCAGTGTGGTGTGTTATATACTAACTGTCTCTATTCAGTGTGGTGTGTTATATACTAACTGTCTCTATTCAGTGTGGTGTGTTATATACTAACTGTCGCTATTCAGTGTGGTGTGTTATATACTAACTGTCTCTATTCAGTGTGGTGTGTTATATACTAAC